>NC_072807.1:35512343-35815859 GCF_028583425.1 Eublepharis macularius | reverse complement strand
CTGTGTTCTGGTGCGTTCCTCCTCAAAATGGAGCCCTGCCCCTTCCCACACACACCCATGGCTGCTTTTAAATAAAATTAAAGTTTGGGGGATAACCAATTAGGGATCTCCTGTGTTGCTGTACTTCCTCATTCATGTTTTATTGGTGTACACTAGTGATCTTGGCGTGTGCACGTTAAAAATGTGATGCGCAGAACAGCTCCCAGAGTTTGACTCAGAACATGAATGCCACATCCCTCTTATTTCTTTTCCCCACTCCCTCATGCTCTCTCTTGTCTTTTTCTCACTGGTCTGTCATCCCTCATGACTCACGCTTGTAGAGGATCGCCCGACAGATTTTTCTGTTGTAAAGGATGAATAATACAGTGTCGAATTTTGTTTGACAATGGGTGAAATCTGTTGAATAAATTATTCTTTAACAATGGCTGCCCTCAGAAATGAATGAATGAATGAATGAATGAATGAATGGGGTGTGTAACGGTGGGAGGCAAGAAGGGAGCTGGCAGCGGAATATCCCAGAGTTTCTCGTGCTGCCGCTTTGAATCCGATCCAGTGTGATCTTAACCCAGGGCTGTGAATGAGCCCAGAGATGGTATACCGTACAGATGGGATTCGTGTGTTATCTACCGACTTGCTGACATTCCAACTCTGGCGGTGAGGCAGGGAACAGAAAACAAAGAAGAGACAAGGTGCGGGAGGGGATAGCTGGAGGAGCTGAGGAAAGAAAGAGGCTGTGAAGGTTGGAGGAAAGGGAGGAGATGAAGGTGCAAAGAAGCAGAAGGAGGACGAGATGGAGGAGATCACAAAGCAGAGGAAGATTTGAACTCGGAATAAATGATGCAGGCAGTGTTCCTTGCGCATAATGCATGTGCCTAGGTGGTGTTCCTTGAGCACGATGTGCTCTCCTCGACATTAACAAGCCCATAAACTCCCCCACCCAGCTCAGCATGCCAAGGCCCGAACCAGCATAATTATCACAGTCTTTCCCCCCTTTCGATTGAAAGCAAGTCCCTCCAGAGCGAAGCAGCCGAGTGCTTCCCCATGCACTAATGAGAGCCAGTTGCCACGCCGTTTTATGCAGAGTGGCTCCCGCTGCGTTTCAAGCTTTCACTTTTTCTGGGGAGTAGGGAAGTGTGGGATGTTGAGCCCGGCGGGTGATCTGGTGGTTAATTCTTCCTGCTAGAGACCCCAGAGTTTGACAGCTGACTCCCCCCCCCCACTATCAATAATGGGCGTCCTGGAGCACCAAAGCAGTGAGGCAGAGAGGAGCATGAAGTTGAGAAACACCCTGGGGAGTGAAGTTCAGTGAGATTTCTCATTTTCCTAAGATTTTTTTTAAAAATAAAAGCCCCTACTTTACCTATTTCCTTGTTTGTTTCTCTCCTAATTAATGAGGCAGCCTGCGCTCTGACAATATCTTGCAGCAAGTGATAAGGTTCTCCCAATAAGTGTCGGCTGCGTAGGCCTCCAAATGTATTCAACGTTTCTTCATGTCGTTGCTGAAAACCTTTCTGCCCCTCTGCTCTTGCCTTTTGAGGTGACTTGGAAACATAACAGAGGAACGAAACGATGTGATGCTGACAATCGGATCAAAATCACCCCCCAAGCAATGCATCCAAATGATGTTACAGCTGTAATATACATTTGCAATTCAGATTCAAAGGGGTGCATGTGTGCAATGTTTTTGTCGAAATCTTCTGGAATAATGAGAAAGAAAAATTGCAGTTTTAATACTTGATTCAAGGATGCTCCCGGACGTTGTCTCCCAGCACTGATTTCCAGAGACTTACGGCCAGGGCCTGATCGAGGGGGGCAGGGGGGGTAGTCTGCCCCCAGCGCCGCCAGGGAGGAGGTGCTGGGAGCAGCTGCCAGCTGCCGGAGCGTGCAGGCAGCAGAGCGGGCAGCCTCGCAGCCCCCCGCACTGCCTTTTGCCTGCCCCGTGGGACAGGGGGCGGCCAGCGCAGCCGCCCACACCATTCGCCTGCCCTGCAGGAGTGGGGGCAGCCGGCCGCCCCCTGTCCTGTGGAGCAGGTGCGTGGCGTAGGTGGCCTCGCAGCCCCCTGCGCTGCCTTTTGGCTGCCCTGCAGGTCAGGGGGTGCGCGGCAAGCCAGCTGCCCCCTGTCCTATGGGGCAGGTGAAAGGCAGCGTGGGGGGCTGCGAGGCCGCCCGTGCCATTTGCCTGTGGGGAGGTGAATGGCGCGGGCAGCTTCCCAGCCCTGCACGCTGCTTCTGCCGCCCTGTGTGATGACATCACCAAAATGATGTCATCACACTGCGCCGGGAGCGCGTGCACAAGGTTGAACTAGGGTTGCCCTGGGCACCGACAACCCTAGATCCAGCCCTGCTTATGGCTGCCCTGACCTAGATAGCCCAGGTGAGCCTGATCTTGTCGGATCTCAAAAGCCAAGCAGGGTCAACTTTGGTTAGTAATTGGATGACAGACCTCCAATGAAGACGAGGGCTACAGAGGCAGGCAAGGCAAACCACTTCTGTTAGTCTCTTGCCATAAAAACCCCACTGGGGGGAGGGTCACCATCAGCTATGACTTGAGGGCACTCTCGACCACCACACAGAGTATGGCTAGTAGCCATTGAAGGGTCAGAGCTCCCTGTATCTCCTTTAAAGCCGTCAACACTAGGCCACCTACCAAGTTAATTATTGAAGTAAAGTTTGGACCCCTCATTTCTCAGCTTCCCAGGTTCGGATGCATTCCTGTGCCACAGACAGTGGAGACCACGGAACCTTATCAGGCATAAAATTACCAGATACAAAACAGAAATGGAAGTCACAGGTGGCTTCACTTGTGGCTTGTAGAGGAAATTCTGGTTAGCCTATCAGATATTGATAACAGAGGCAGGCATGAACCAAAATATGAACCGAAGTTCATCACGAACCAGGGCGGTTCGTGGTTCGTGAACTGGGCCAGTTCATAGTTCATGAACCATCAGTTCGTGGAAGCTCATTTCTCATGAACCGTGATGAATCTTAATCTGGTTTGTTTGGTTCGCATTTTGGTTCGTCACTGCAGACAGTCTGGCACTGATCAATCAGTTTCCTAGGCAATGGATGGGAGGGAGGAATGGACTCTCTGCAGACCTTCTGCTGACCCAGAAATGACATTTTCATGAACCAAATGAACCAGTGTGTGAACCAGGGCAAGTTTCTGAAAGTTCGTGGTTCATGAAATGCAACGAACCACGAACTGAACGGTTCAGAATTTTCTCAGTTCGTGCCCATCTCTAGTCGGTAACAAATCCTGATTATTGCATTATTTCTCTCTAGTCAATAACAAATCCCTGTTATTATTACATCGTTTCTATCTTCAAGTTAGTAGAACATCCTCCCTCTTGCTGCCATCTCGGTTGTCAGGCAGCCATGAGGGACACTGTGACTCAACAAAAGTCCAGTAGCACTTATAAGACTAACAAAATCTGTAGTAGGGTATGAGCTTTCGTGAGTGACAGCTCACTTCTTCAGGCATCTGGACTCTTGCTTTGTTCTACTGCTACAGAAAGACTAACATGACTACCCATCTTGATGTGACTCAACAAAGTATTTGAACGAGCTATGTCCATTTGGAGAGCATGTATATGGTGAAGTTCTTTGCACACCTAGATTTCATCCAGCCATGGTTTATTAACTGTGTCAGATTATCAGGTCTGAAGGTAACCTTGGCTTTTGAACAATGCCAGTCCCATTGAAAAAGCTCTGGTATCTTTGTTCACAGCTACCTGATCCACAATTTCACTCTCCGTTGAGACTCCTCCACAGGGGCTGTCTGGTGAAGAAGTGCCTGCGTGCAGAAAGGAGCTAATAGGTCTGTCAAGGACTGTTTGGAATCAGGAGTGCTTCACCTTTGTTGACCACAAATCCCTGCTGATATATTTTTTTTCCTTGTTAGCTACTGGGATTATGGAGAATTATTATTAGCTGAAGATCTAACTGTTGATCTAACTCACTAACAAATGTACTAGTTGCCCAGAAGCTCTTCAAGAGATGCAGTTTGATGGTTGTTGTGGGTTTTCCGGGCTGTATTGCCGTGGTCTTGGCATTGTAGTTCCCGACGTTTCGCCAGCAGCTGTGGCTGGCATCTTCAGAGGTGTAGCACCAAAAGACAGAGATCTCTCAGTGTCACAGTGTGGAGAAGATGTTGGCAGGTAATTTATATCTACTCAGGAAGGTGGGTTTGGGCTGAGTCATCCTGTAAGAGTTTCCCAGGGTGTGGAATGCTAATGGAGGGAGGCTTCACTGTATCCTGAGGAGCTTCTTTTGCATATGGACCTGCCAACATCTTCTCCACACTGTGACACTGAGAGATCTCTGTCTTTTGGTGCTACACCTCTGAAGATGCCAGCCACAGCTGCTGGCGAAACGTCAGGAACTACAATGCCAAGACCACGGCAATACAGCCCGGCAAACCCACAACAACCATCGTTCTCCGGCCGTGAAAGCCTTCGACAATACATAGATGCAGTTTGGTTTACTCCACACCCCTGTCTTTTTTCCAATTAAAGGAGAGGCATTAGGGGTGAGTCTTAATGAAAGAAGCTAGTTCCTACCTTGAGCAGTGGCGAGCTGTAGTCACATGCAGTGAGACTTTGTTGTGTAGTGGTTAGAATCCTGGACTGCAGAGACCCAGGTTCATAAGAACATGGGGAACCCTATTGGGTCAAACCAGTGATCCATCCAGTCCAGCACTTTGTTTCACACTGGAACCAATCAGTTTCCCTGGTGGGCCAATCAGGGCACAAAGTCAGTTTGGTGTAGTGGTTAAGAGCAGCAGGACTCTATTCTGGAGAACTGAGTTTGATTCTCCACTCCTCTACTTGAAGCCAGCTGGGTGACCGTGGGCCAGTCATAGCTCTCTCAGTTCTCTCTCAGGGCCAAGCTACACATGACAAATGACACTTGAACGGCAAGTGGATTGAGTGGAGGGCAAGTGAACAGGGAGAAATACACTTGCTGTTCAAGTGTCATTCGTCATGTGTAGCTTGGCCCTCAGCCTCACCCACCTCACAGGGTGTTTGTTGTGGGGATAATAATAATCGCTCTGAGTGGGTGTTAAGTTGTCCTGAAGGGTGGTGTATAAATCAAATGTTGTTGTTGTTATTATTCAAATTTTCCGAAACATACTCAACAATAAGCAGAGGTCAGATGTTATTATTAATTGGCCTTGCTAAGCTGATACAAGTTTCCACCAGAGACCTAAGTATCAACCAGATATCGGCGTAATATATACGCTGTTCCAAGTAGTGCCGTCTTTTGCAGTTCTGTAGGTGTTATGTCAGAAAGCTGCAGTTTTTCCATATGAATTGCAAAGTTTTTCAAGATGGTTTCAAGTGCCCCGATGACAATGGGGACTACTGTTGCATTCTTCTTCCACAGTCAGGTGGTTTCTATTGCCAGATCTCTATATATAATCATTTTTTCTTGTTATTTTTCTTCGACTTTGGCATCCCCAGGAATTGCAATGTCGATTATACTGACTTTTTGATTTTCCACGACTGTTATGTCTGGTGTATTATGTTCAAGGTGCCGATTAGTTTGAATTCTGAAATCCCACAAGATCTTGACTTGTTCATTTTCTAACAACTTTTCCACCTGATGTTCCCATGAATTCTTTGATACCTGCAAGTTATATTTCATCATCATCATCATCATCATCATCATCATCATCATCATCATCATCATCATCATCATCATCATCATCGGTCTTCCTCTTATGCTGCTTCCTTGCCCTGGAATTCAGAACCTGGCTCAATACGGAGGTTCCCTTTAGTCACCACGGCTCGTGGCCTTTGAGGGACAAAACCTCCATGACTCTTTCTAGCTCTCTTTTCATAGCCTTCCATGCTTGTGGCCCTTGCTACCTCCACAACTGAATTACTCATTGACTGAAGAAGCATTTCTTTTGGCCTGTCTCAAGTGTGTTGGCCATCAGCTTCATCGACTGCCCCTGAGCTCAGCTGCTATGGGAGAGGGAGCAAAAGAGGTCTGAACCAGTCTGCTGAGAAGTTGGCAGGTTCATGTTGGGCCAGTCACTCTCTGGCAGTCACTCTCTGAGTTAGCACATTTTCTCCTCAGGTTGGATTCCCCTTGCTAAAATCTGAGCAATTTTGGCATCAACACAGTGTATAAAGGGTTCATTTGCTAACCCTCTAATCACAGCGTTCTTGTGAGGATGTGGTGGGAAGAGGAGAACTGTGCATGTTATGCAGTGATCCTCGACTGAAGTACGGGATAAAGCACAATAGACACTGTGTAGTGTTTTATTAAGCACGATAGACACTGTGTAGTGTTTTACTAAGACAGAAGACCTGCATTCAAATCCCCATTCAACTATGAATCTCACTGGGTGATCTTCGGCCATTCATTCCCTCCCTCTCAATCTAAGCAATTTCACAGAATTCTTGCAAGAATAAAATGGGGGAGAGAAAAAGCCACAAATGTTCCTTGGAGACCCCTGAGCTTCTTGGGGGTGGAAAGAAAGTACGGCATAGAAATACCTTAAGTATAATTTTCTGTTTTGCCAGTGATGGGAAGGTGCCATTTTTATTTTGTTTTATTTGAAATTTTTACCATCCGCCCTCAAGGCTAAGATGCTCACAGCTCCATCTTTAAATATGAATACCAATACAACAGGTAAAAGGCAGCATCAAATCATTTCGTAGACGCAGATAATATACTTCTATATTAAAATAGCAGACGAACATAGGAGTAGCTCCATGTCTAGCAGGAGAGCTGTTTCTATCATTTGCAGGATGCAACCTATGAAGATTTGGAGGGATTTTTTTAAATGGGTTCATGTTTTGGCATCTTTCCCATTTGATCCCTTTGAAAGGTCCTTTAACTGGCACATTTAACTCCATGAAAGAGGAAGGAAAGGAAACCAATCTGGCCTTTTTACCTACGTAGTTTAACTTTTGCGGATCAATAAAATTAATCCCATTTATCCTAGCGTGGTTAAGGGAGCAACTGGAAATTCCTGAGCCACTGGAAGGAAATGTGGGCTATTAACGTCATTTCTCCTTGTGTCTGTGATAGATTTTCAGCGTCGCTCCTACTGATTCTCTGCTGTTGCCTTTTGTTTCGCCCCCAATCGCTTGTCTAATAAAGGCTATTATCTTGGGCACAAATCTACTTCGTGCCTCGATTCCGCTCGGTAACAGTCAGTAATAATAGCCCAACAATGATGTTTTTAAAGGGGGATCCTTCACCAGTTGCTGTTTGTCCTCCTTCCCTACCGGCAGTAGCTGAAGGAGAGACTAGAGGGTGGGGGGGAAGGTGCCCAAGGTGATAAATGGGATGTCGAGACCACATTAGCAGCAAAGTCGATGGAACGTCTTTGGAGATGCCAATGGGGAAACAGAGAGATGCTGATGGGTTTTTAGTAATTAAGGTCAGCAAGCCTGGGGCCTAAGGGGGCATTTTCTTGGAGATCCCAGCCAGGGTGGGAAGATGTTTCCTTACTCCCCTTTTATATATTTGCCAAACCTTTCTGATCTTGTCTCATTTGTCTCGTGTATGTGCATCGTCCAGATATCATAGGCGATATATGCAGTATTTGTTGTGAACATTGTTCGTACGTATCCATAACACCAGCTTCCAGATGTGCAAAGGAAGTTGAAGAATGCTTACCTAAAAGGCAAAAATTCAGTACTGGGGAAATGGTGTGAAAATAAAGACTTGCTGGTCTGACTTGAACAAGAGAGGGGGGGGAGAAGAAAAGAAAGGTAGGGTTGGAGGGCTAGAACAGCAGAGGAGAGGAAGTCAGCTCCCTAGCTGAGATGAAGAAAACAAACATGGAATTGTTTCCTTAAATGTGCATGACGTCTCCCAAACTTCTGCTACTGGCACGCTTAATTTTTTTAAATTTTTCTGAACAAACACTGGCGGTGATCTTCAATCTTACATGTAAAGAATTTACTCCCCTCCAAAAGAGCCTCCTCATGGGCATGGCTCCCAATTGGAAAGTGGCTAGCCAAGCATGGTGAATCATACAGAGAGGTAACAGGCAGCCTCTTTGGGAGGTATGTGCTTCTGCCGCATCTTGCCATTGGAAATGATGAAGTCAATAGCATCTGCGACAGACATTCTGGAATGAGCTGTTGCCGCTGCAGTGGCAAGTTCAAAGAGGTGACTCAAGCAGAGACAACGCACAACCTCCTATATTTTGGCTCAAAGTAGACATATGGTGATTTTGGCCATTCATGTTGCTTTTTTGATTGTGTATGTTGCCAACAAGTGTTCTGGACTGCCTAATTTTTGGTGTGGCCGTTGATGATTCATTTCTCTTTTGTACCCTTTTAGCATATGAACCCTTTATACACTGTTGATGCCGAAATTGCTCAGATTTTAGCAAGGGGAATCCAACCTGAGGGGGGCGGGGGAATGTGATAACACATTCACGGCTTAGATTCTCATGAGCGAGAAATGGATCCAGACTGCTTTCTTAATTTTGTTTTGTCCCAAATGTGGAATATATACTTAGCGTGGCATTTTAGAAACCCCTGTTTTATCACGTAGAGTAGTATGTCACTGACATAACAAAATACATTTAAATGTATTTTGGATCCAAACTTGGATCTTTTTTGGGTGTTCTTTTAACAGGAGCAAGCTTCATTTCTCTTGTGAGAATGCTGAAGATATTTAAGTACCCAGAGGTAGGAAGGCTTTGCTTCTGGTGAATGGCCACACCTTCTGCTTGTTAGTGCTTCAGCAGATATGACCAGCTTATGCATGAAAGTCAAGTGGAGGCTGTATGGATGAATCTAACCAGGACTTGGTATAAGGCACTGTGTAGAGCTATTGAAAGAGATTTTCCCAACTTGCATTGTTTGGCTTGGGAAATGGGAATTTGTTAATTGTTTCAGAAGGGGAAGAGATGTTGTGAATAAGTTCACAAGACCCTAATTGCATGCCCAAGTGTGGAGTTACGTGGATATCTGTCTCTCTCTGTTTGTGGTAGAACCAGGGCTTTTTTTCAGGGGGAACGCGGGGGAACGGAGTTCCAGCACCTCTTGAAAATGGTCACATGGCTGGTGGCCCCGCCCCCTGATCTCCAGACAGAGGGGAGTTGAGATTGACCTCCGCGCCGAGGTCAATCTCAACTCCCCTCTGTCTGGAGATCAGGGGGCGGGGCCACCAGCCATGTGATCATTTTCTCCGAGGGTAACCCACTGAGTTCCACCACTTCTTTTCCCAGAAAAAAAGCCTTGGGTAGAACCACTGTGTGATGTTGTCATTGGCTATCCAAGTCCTCATTATTTGCTCTGTGGCCACACATTGCTGGGCAGCAAGGCAACGAAATGCAAGCGCGCTTTGGGAACGTGGCAGGAAGGGTGCTGACAACTTTGTAGCGATCGATCACATTCAACAGCAGAAATACCCTTTTGGATAGTGTGAGTTGATTCTTCGATCCCGTTACTTTGCTGTCGTATGACCGGAACAGCAGGCCACTTTGTGGCTGTGCGGCAGCTGTGGTCAAACTAGGACATGTTACTGAGAGTGCCGTGGCTGGAACATCCATGTGCTTGTGGGCCCAATCTGTACCGGGACCAGGACGTGGGGTGAGGAGGCCATCTCCATTGCTCTGTGTGTTTGTCCCACAGGGCAAATCATAGTTCCGTTGCACACTTCTGGACTGGAGAAAGAAGAATGGCCCTGTTACTTCCACGGAAAGAAAGTGCTTCGGCATCCCAGAGCCAGAATTTCTAGCATGATGAGTAGTTTGGCTAGGGTGGCTAGGTCCCTCTGTCCTCTCAGTGGGAGGACAGGGGCCTGGAACTTACCCTCTCTCATGTGCGCTCCGGCAGCAGCATGGTGACATCACTTCTGGAAGTGTGCGGTGATGTCATTTCTGTGACATTGTCGTGCCAGTTGCAGGAACGCTCCTGCGCTTTGATTTGGTTGGTTTGGGGCCAAATTGGAGCGCAGGGATGCTCCCGCGGCCAGTGTGAGGGGTGGGAGAGCATGCACAGCACATGCTCCTGTGGTGCATGCCGGTGGCAGTGGAGTTTGCCCCCTCCCGTCGATCGCTCAGCGATTGGCGGATAAGGGGGCAAATCCCCGGCAGTTTGCCCGCCACTAACGGGCACCTGGTAACCCTAAGTTTGGCTTTAATTTGAATAGCACACAACGCAAGAAGCTCAGGAAGCAAATCACATTGCGAGCCAGTCCTGGTTGCATTGTGAAGCAACTGGGGCTAGGCTGGTGGGTTAGTGGGACAGAGCAGGGCCAGCCAGTTGCCTAGTAACCCTTTGCCATGCCAGGAGTCTGTCATTAGGAATACCAATTGCCTTCCCATTCCCAATGAAATTGTTTAAGTCAGAGCCAAGCAGCCCAGCTGCCTTCGAGAACCAGCCCTCCTGCAAGATGTAAATATTTAATGCCTGCAGCTTCTAGTACCTTAAATTGCAGCTTTTAAAGGCATTTTCTGCTATTACTTGGTTTCCACATTAACAAAAAAAAAATAACATGCACAGCACTCGAGTGTTCTCTGCCGCTCAGCCCCCCTCCCCCATTGTAATTGCTTTGGAACGGCAAGATAGTTGGTAAAAGCAATTTTCCTCGCATTATGGGGAAAATCTATCCCATCATATTATTTGCTGGAACCTTTTAGTGTTTGAGGAGGGGCTGAGAGAGGGTTACAGCAAAAGGTTGGTTCCTTTCTCCTGATTTCTCCCCCCGCACACACACACTTCAGTGCAAGATCACACAAGCATAGCAAGGTAGGCAAAGATGCAGAGTCTCTTAATTGGAGTTTGCAAAAGTCAGGACTGCTGGACAGACAAAAGGAAGCACTTCACACGGTGCAGTGTTTGCTTTGGGAACTCACTGCCACAAGATGTAGTCATGGCTGCTAGCTGATGACAATGTGGTGTCAGGAAGCAATTTTGGTGTCAGGAAGCAATTTTCTCCAGGCCAGTGTGGCTGTGGATCCTGATAGTGTTTTTCCATCTTCTGGGCATGGAGCAGCGTCTCTGGGGGTGTGAGAGGAGGAGGTAGTTGTGAATTTCCTGCATCGTGCAGGGGGTTGGGCTAGATGAACCTGGAGGTACCTTCCAACTCTAAGATCCTATGATTTGTAATCCACCTTTCTTGCAGAAATCTTTGTGCTGTATACTGAGTTAAACAATTGGGCCAGCTAGCTCAGCATTGCCTGCTCAGACGGGCAGCAGCTCTCCAGAGTTTGAAGAAGATCAGGACATCTGCTCTAGAAATTTTTCATCTGGAGATACCGTGGATTGAACCTGGGACCGTCAACATGCAAGGAACATACTTTAGCACTGAGCCACAACCTCCCCCCCTCAGAACTATTATTAACTCTGAAGTAGAACTTGAGAGAACTTGACTGTTTATACAAATTACCAAAAAAAAAAATCTATTTCCAGCTGTTGCCTCTTGGCCCAGCGCTTTCTGTAGCAACTGGCTACCGATGGGGAAAGCATGCACTTTCTCTCTAACAACATATTGTAAACCTGCCATGAAACTTCCTGCCAGAATATAAACAAGATATGACGTTGCCTGGTCCTCTTGGTGGACAAATCAACCACGGGAAGGGCTTCCCTCTAGGTCGTAAGTTTTTGAAAGCATGAGGCACATCGCCAAGGAACTTTGTGGAAAAGTGAACTCCGGAGCTTACTGTGTTTTCCTGGCTAATTTGATTAGGGCCAAGCACAGCCAAAGGCTCTTGTGTTTGCCACTCAGCCACCTGATCAATGTGCGAAGACGTGCTTTCCGCTGGCCGGACGTGCTCGGCTTCCGAAAGCATTAATGATAGAAAATAAATTGGAATCTGAGTGAAATAATCTTCCAGTGTTCTCTGTGGGGTTTTTTCCTTCCTGCGTTCTTCTCAGCCACGTTGAAGGCCGGTGTCAGTGTTGAATACAAATGTGATCCAGCCCGGCATCCCCTTTTAATCTGTAGTGATGCCATCTTACTGCCAGATGCCTCCAGCCAAAGAGAGATGTTGTTTGAGATGAGATTCCCGCAAGAAAGGGGTAGTAGTAACCCCTCCCCCCCCCCAAGAAGAACATGTTCAGGAGATGTTGGAGTCAGAAGATGGAGTCAGCATTATAGATTTGTCTATCCCGATCTCTTAATGGTTACTCAAGGGACAGAATGCATCTTGCAACCTCTTTCCATCCCAATGGCCTAACTCATCAGAAATTCATATCATTATATCTCATTCTGAACATGGCCAAAAATGTGGGTAGAAAAATATACAGAATGAGGTCAGATGGGATATTTCTCCAAAGCTGGGTACACTCCCAGGTTTGCAGAAAAGGATGGGGGGAGGGTAGGCAACAGGAATTTACAATTCCTCATACTTAAAGAAGAAGAAAAAGAGATCTTTTGATGGCATGTCAGGAAATCAGCTGCCATCTTGGGAATTGCCAAGCAACTCCCAAATGCATTGATCTGCGTGTAGGAGGGTGCCCAGGAGAGAAAGCAGTGGCCAGAGGAAATGGGTACTAAGCACCTATGATATCTGAGCCCATTTGGTGTTTGGCAGCCCTCCAAATCATACACATTTGCATGTGTGAGGAACAAGGAGCAGCCGTTCCTCACCCAACCTCCTTTTCCTCTGTGATGCAGCGAGGAAGTTTTACGAGCGGTGCATTCATCTCTGAGGTTATGTTTGCACATGCAAGTCAATGGGCAGAGAACGTTTTTTGCACAAACCGGCCCAGAGAGAGGGATGCTGGGAGGATCCTTGTGCTGTCATGAGAAAGAATCTTTTGCTTGGAAATGTGGACAGGTTAGAAATCGGGCCGGGCAGACTGAGGAATTGTAAAGGGTTCTAGACAGATGAGAGAGAGGAAGGAGGATACTTGGAAAAACAGGAAGCCGAGAACAGTTTCCTCCCGCCTCGAAATGTGACATGGTGAGCTTGTGATGGATCTGTGGTAGAATGAGGGAGGGGGACATTTTGCAGATATGTTGCTCCCATGTGAAATGCAACCAACATTTGGTTAATATCCAGGACTAAGGCAAGTGAGATGCGCGTCTCAGTTCCTCCATTACAGAGTGCTGGCTTATGCAGCCTCCATTTGTCTCTGGGCCATGAGAGGACCAGTTTCTCATGGAGAACCAAGTAAAATTTGAGGGGTTAAACTCCTTTATTTCCCCCCAGCACTGGGGCATATTGATCCTATGATCTGAAGAGATACAGAATCTTTGTTTGAGCTCTCAGGGGCTGTAAAATTGGATAAAAGTTTGGCCCATTGAGAATAGCGGTAGGCAGGGCTCATTTTGAGGGGGAACGTGCAGGAACACAGTTCTGGCAGTTCCTCAAAGAGGTCACATGTCAGGTGGTCCCGCCTAGCTGACTCTTGGCCATTTGGGGCCCGTTTCAGCCTGGATTAGGGCCGAAACGGCCCGGATCGGGCCTCTGATGGGTGGTGGATTACTCTTCTGTTCAGCAGTGGCCTGATCCTGACCATTTTGGGCCCCTTTTTGGCCATTTTTTGCCATTTGGGGCCCAATTTTGGCCCTGAATGGCCAGGATTGGATCCAAAACAGCCAGGATAGGTGATGTCAGTTGGTGTGACATATGCAAATCTGTTATGCTAATGACACACTTCCGGTGATGGCAAGGAGTGTGGCATATCCTAATGAGTTATGCTAATGAATTATGCTAATGAGTTCCTCCAGCTCTTTTTCTACGAAATGACGCCTGGTGGTAGGAAGATATTGCCCTCACTGAGAATAACCTTTTCAAAAGTGTGTGTACAAAGTGAAATAGCGGAATTTCCTACTATTGATCATATTTTCTCACACTTATAAGCTTCACACACTAAACTTAGAGTATTATTGGGTTTGGGGGGGGGCGTAATTCCATCTGCATTGAACTGGTGCCTCCTCGCTGGGAATGAAGTATGCATTTTTGGTGTGCATGCATTTTAGACGTGATGTGGACATTTTGAGTGCACATATGCATGGTTGGCTTGTCTCTGAGCTGGGAATGAAGTCTGTTTCAGAGCCCAGTCGAAAACATTCACTGTGAGTCTCTCTACACGAGATGCTTCGGTGTGTGTTCGCCAAGTGTAGGGAGACGCATGTTAGCCGGGAAACATAGTTTAAAGAGAGAGAGAGCTGGTGGAGATGTCTCCTCAGAGGGTTTGTTAATTTCATCCCAAAGGCTCTGTCAACTTCACCTCTCCAGTCTAAAACTGTGTGGGATGGCAACCAGAGGGCAGCGAGGAATGGAAATGGGCTGGAGCTGCCTTCCAGAGCCCGGCTTGGACTTGGAGAGGTTATAAATGGGCTGAAGTTTCCCTTCTGGTATTTCAGAGCCCCTTCACACAGCCCCAGTGTATAGCAAAACCTTTGCCCTGCCACTGGCTCTGTCTTTTTAAACTACCCTTCCTGGCAAACATTACATCACCCAACACGTGTTCTTTATGTGTCAGATGTCTCATGTAGAGAGACTGTGTTTCATTGAGTGTCATTGGTTGTGCTGAAAAGCGACTCTGTTCCTTTCGGCACCTTTTGTGTGTGTGTGTGTATGGTGGGTTTGGGCTGTTGCCGCAAAAGCCATTGCGGATTCATGAGACGCTGCCTTTCAGTTGGCTTCACTGGCCTTTGCTGACATTGTCAAATAGCCAAATCTGATTTGCTGTGTGATGTCATGACCTCGTCCCTTCAAGATGGCTTAACAGTGCGATGTAGAGTTCTTCTGCACCCTTCAGTATCTCTGAGAGACAGTTCTTTTGCAGGCTTTGGTAATAGGTCAATTAATTAAAGAGCAACTAAATTAAAATTCTTATATTGATGTTTTTTTTTTGAAAAAAATTGCTTGTCTGACAGACATTTTTCATGCTATGGAAACACAACAAAATTGTGGTTAATGCCTGACCTTGGGAGAATGCATTGTATGATATAAATATGTCTATGTTTGCATGCATATATTGGGCATGATCCAGATCTGCACTTGGGATGTATCGGAATTTCTGTTTAGATTTTGGAGTTTGAAATGACCTGGTCTTGCTTCCAAATTGGAAAAGATAAATTTGTGATTCTCTATTGCACCATTTTTAAATTTCTGAATTATGTACTGGGCACTATCTGTACTCTTAGCTGTAGTGTTTGGTTTCATTCTCCTCCACCCAACATTACCAATTATGCATGTGATAACATTTACTTGCTTCCTTGCTTAATATATTTTTATGCTAATTTTCCATCCAATTTAGGGTCCCCAATGCAGCAAACAATGAAAAAAACATTAAATCAAACTTTTAAAAATATGTAAAACAATTAAAATGAACACATAAATGGGTTGGTGAAGGAACATAAAAATTGAAGGCTTGGCCCTCTGGCATAAGGTAATGATAGACAATCAGGGCTTGTTTTCAGTGGGAACGTGATGGAACGGAGTTCCGGCACCTCTTGAAAGAACTGAGAGAGGTGACAAACTGTACATTCTGGAATTCATTTTAGAAATTTTCTTAATTATTCTGGAATTGAAAAGGAGAGGAGTACAGCACAAACAAGAATTTCAGGATGATGGAGGATGCTTATCTCTCATTCAGGATCCATCGACTGTAATTCCTGATAGGAGCGGCCCAAGTAAACCGATGGTTCTTTTGCTGGGATTAGCAATGATTTGGTATTTTTCCTTATGTTTCTATGCTTTCATTCTCCCTTTTGATTTTTGCTTTTCCCATCTTTGCAAAACAGAGGACCAAAACAAACAAAATGGAAACAAGGAGTGCGGGCTGGTTTATCCTTACCTGGATTGTAGCTGTTGTGCGTCTGTACGCACAGAGAAAAAACAATTTGCACGGGGCAAACATTTTTAAAAGGTAGAGTGTGAAGCAGCCCAGATGTGGGGAGAGTGGAGGAACAGAGGTTTTTTTAAATCAACATGTGTTTGACAAGCTGGAAGAAACAGACATGGAATTTTACTTCTGGAGAACAAGTTCCGTTCTTGATTGTCCCGGAAATGCTTCATTAAGGAATGATTGCAGGTACCACAGAAAACCACAATTCACACATAACTCGGATGATTGCTTGCTAAAGGTGCCATTTCCCAATGCAGACGAGACTCGTAATGCAATCTGTACCCTGATTGTTTGCTGAGAGTTGGGTTTTAATGTTTGGAAAATCCTATTTCTGTGGAAATGAGAGCGCTCGCACCAAGTTTAGTTAATGGAGCGGGCCTCCACTGAGACCCATCTATAGCAGGTGATAAAGGCAATGCATATTAGATATGCATGAACATTGGCAAAAGCGTAGCTTCTGTATTGTGCTGCAGTGGGGGCATTGGAGGTGCCAGCAGAGACCACAATGCACCTACCGAGCTTCTATTGTGTTTCTGTTTTTGTGTTTCGTATCCATCTCCATGGTTGCTGAGTGTCCTTTGAAAAGTTCCTAGGGGAGGGAGGAGTCAGTCACAAACCACTTGAATGCAGGTTACAAAGGTCTGTGCAACCTTTTGATTGTGCGGTCAGCGGTGCGCTGGGAAAAGGGTTGAGCGAGACAATGGAACGAGGACATTTCGGTCTCGGCGGGTTATTCAGACAACACTCCAGGATAACGGCTTCAGAGTAGTAGGTGGCACGGCTTAACATCTGAGTGTGAGGTCGCTGATGTAGGTTGAAAATATTGAATGGGGGGGGAGGCCTCTCCTCCACATTGCATAAGCAAAATGGGGGTTAAAACACGTGAAATGGAAGCTACCTTGAATGAAGCAATTGTTATTTTTTTCCCACTTTCATTCAGAGCTCACCCTTTTAAGGGTGGGAGGGGGAATGTATTGGGTCACATGGGGCTGTGAGCATTCTCCCGCTCAGGTATATTCATTGAGTCCAGCCCTCCTCAGCTTCACCGTTGCTACAGGTGAAGGTGCTTCCCGAATCATCTCCAGGCCTTAAGAGGATTCTCAAGAGGCTGTCTTCAAAACTGGAGCGTTGACCTCTGATCCGTTTGACAAAAGAATCAGTGTTGGGTATAAATGCACCACTCAGTTTTTAATGGGTTCTTGTTACCTTTGCACACAAGGGCAGAATGCTTGAAATAGGTGAGGAGCCTGCTGTGACACAACGGGCCAAGAGAGGCCACTTGCGAGATGGGTACAGGATCCAATTGCCTACCTGCTGGGTTTCTTCCCTTGGATGCAGAGAGATTCTGAACAGGAAGAGCTGTTCCTTTTCCTGTTACTATGGATGAAAGGAAACAGGCCTCAATGACTTGGGACCGTGTACCTGAGGAACAACCTTCCCTGGAACTGTGGAAGTGTGAGGATTGTATCGACACTCTTGATGCAACATTTTGGACCAGCAGATGTTTCCAAGGGGTCTTCAAAGGCATCTGCAGTAATCTCACCTTCCCACGACCAAGTGTTTCCCAGCTCTTCCCTGTTATTCAAGTCATCTTTTCATCTGCAAAGGGTTGCAAAGCCTGAGCATCTATCCCTATCCCCCCGCCAAGTCTGTCTATCCAGTGCATAGTTTTTCTACCCTCCCTCCAAGGAACTGAGGGTGGCGTTTGTGGTTTTCCTTTCCTCATTATGTCCTCATGACAACTCAGGGTAGATCAGATCAAGTGAGACTGGTTCAAGGTCACCCAGTGGGCTTCGTATCAGAGATGACATTTGAACCTGGGACTCCCAGATCATAGTCTATCCACCGCACCAAACTGGCTACCGCCAAAGACGTCAGGGTAGATCTTACCCCTATCCTTCCACTCCACTGAGCCGTGTTTATTTATCAAAATATTTAGAGTCCATCTCTTCTTTTGGCACACATTTGATCCCATTCTCCAGTCTAAGGCTTTTCCCTCCAAATTAAATGTTTATTCCATTGGAGGAAGACTTTTTAGGGTAGAGAAAGTCTGCTTGGGGAGGGGTTGGACCTAACAACAAGAACAACATTCGATTTATATACTGCCCTTCAGGACAACTTAATGCCCACTCAGAGTGGTTTACAAATTATGTTACCATTATCCCCACAACAAAACACCCTGTGAGGTGGGTGGGGCTGAGAGAGGTCCAGAGAGCCGTGACTAGCCCAAGGTCACCCAGCTGGCTTCAAGTGGAGGAGTGGGGGGAATCAAACCCGGCTCTCCAGATTAAAGTCCCACGCTTTTGAAGCCCATCCGAAGTGACATTTTCTCCTTTCCTCACAAAAAGTGGACTGCTAACGGTTTGCATCCCTGTTCATGTGACTCAGCATTCTGCGCCTTTGTATCACTTGATATCAAAGGCTTCACCACACCACTATGAGATCTATGCAAGAATAAAAAAGGATAATTGCTGGGTGAATTAATTATATCCCTAAAACCCCAGCCTATCTAGAATTAAGGAGCAGGTCAGGTAACACAGAACCACAGAGCTGGAAGGGTCATCTAGTACAACCCCCTGCACAATGCAAGAAATTCATAGCTACTTTCCCTCCCTCTCCCAGTGATCGCTGTTGTCTGCCCAGAGGAAAGTAAAAAACTCCAGGATCCCTGGCCATTCTGAGTCCAAAGTGGTGATTGGCATTTCCTTGGGCATGTAAGAAAGGGCCACAAGAACCTAGCATCGGCGCTTCCCTTCCTGCCTTCCCTCTCACAATTTGCCTAGATTCATACAGAGTCATAGAATCAGCAATTGCTGAATCAGCATTGCTGTCAGATGGCTATGAAGCCTCTGCTTAAAAACCTTCAAAGGAGAGCCTGCCACCTCCCGAGGAAGCCTGTTCCACAGAGGGACCGCTCTGTTAGGAAGTTCTTCCTAACCTTTAGCCAAAAACTCTTGCTTTCAGTTTAGCCCATTGGTTCTGGTAAGGTACTTGCATACCTTTGTGTGTTACGTTGCCTCATGTCAAAATCTTGCTAAAAGCATTTTCCAGTGTTGGATTCCAGTCCCCTTTCCTACATGGGAATCCCAGGTAAGCAGTGCCCCTTGTCCATGGTGCTGAAAACCTCCCAAATGCAAAAGAATGTTGAGCATATTCTTGTGTGGTACCAACGGCATTCAGCTCTTGAGTAGGATAACGCTTTAGGCCTGTTGCTGGTGACTTTCTCTATTCTTTTGGAATAAAAAAACATGTTCCTGAATGAGAGGCTTAACAATACTCTTTACAAATTGCATGCTTAATGTGTCAACACTCTTTCTCCAACAGCGTTAGCAGATTGCATTGAAAAGAGCTGAGCTCTGTTTTCGTGTCGGCTCTACTTAATGCCAAAGGCAGGAAAGTGAATAATAGAAAGATCGTGCCATAGATGCTGTTTCTGGGAAGAATTCTTTCTCCTTTTTCCTTTGAGGAGAGAGTAGCTCTTTTCAAAAGGGAAACTTCTGTGCGTAGTTGTTGGGACAGTTTAGTGCGATGGCACCAGCTGTCCAGAGGTAGGTTGTAGAATCAAGCGTTTTAGGGGAGAGATTCAAGACTAGGCTCGGCAATTCTCTATCAGCAACACCTTTGATTTAGTTGAAAAGAGCAAGAACAGGGCTGGCATGTTAATGAAGGTGGGTCCAGCAGCTGCCTCAAGCGCTGAGGTGCCAGAGAGGGCGCCGGGGGCGGGGGCATGTGCTGCAGAGCTGGTGGCGGCAGTGCTGATGGCTGAACGGGAGGGCTGGGAAGCCACCTACATGCCTCCCCGGCTGCCTGCCACACCTGGCCTGCAGCTGCTGCAGCCTCTCAGCCTTCCCGCTCAGTTGCCTTGTGCTGCTGCCACTGCCGCCTGCACACAGCTGCGGATAGGTGCGACAGGTGGCTGGGGCGGTGTGGGGCAACTGAGCGGGATAGCTGGGAGGCCACCCATGCGCTGTCCCAGCTGCCTGCCACACCAGTAGGGCTAGCTCGCAGCAGCATGCTGCATGATGTCATGCAGTGACATCATCATGCAGTCCAGGTGCGCATGCAGCAATGACCCTGAAGCTGCCCCCGGCCTCAGGCACCAGAAACTCTGGCACCAGCCCTGAGCAAAAGTTCTGTAGCACCTATAAGACTAATGAAATTTGTAGTACTGTATGAGCTTTCGTGAGTCACAGCTACAAATTTTATTAGTCTTATAGGTGCTACTGGTCTCTTGCTCTTGGTATCTGAAGAAGTGAGCTGTGTCTCACAAAAGCTCATAACTCTACAATAAATTTTGTTAGTCTTTCAGGTGCTCCTGGACTCTTGCTCTTTTCTTCTACTACAGACAGACTAACACGACTACCCATCTTGCTCTGCCTTTGATTTAGTGAAAATAACGCTGTTTCCATTTCAGGAGACAGATTGAGGCTGGGGGCCTCCAAAAGGAGCGATATTCTAGACTTGAAAGGAACTGAAGGAACTAGAGATGAGGGTTATTGTTGTCAATATTTATACTGCATGTACATTCTAATATGTCATTCCAGCCCTGCACCTAAGTCCAACCACAGTTGTCATCAGTTCATTATTTTGTCGAAGGCTTTCACGGCCGGAGAACAATGGTTGTTGTGGATTTTCCGGGCTGAATGGTCGTGGTCTTGGCATTGTAGTTCTTGACATTTCACCAGCAGCTGTGACTGGCATCTTCAGAGGTGTAGCACCGAAAGATAGAGATCTCTCACTGTCAAACACAATACCAAAACCATGGTGATACAGCGCAGAAAATCCACAACAACCATAGTTCATTATTTTTAATGTGCCACTAATACTTGCCCTCCTGGAGATGGGAATGCCCCATTTGACAGTTTAAATCTCTTCCTCTAATATGAGGCAATGGGCTGAAATAAAACCAGAAGAGTTTTTGGCTAAACATTAAGAACTTCCTGACAGTTAGAGCAGTCCCACAGTGGAACAGTGGGAGGTGGTGGGCTCTCTTTCTTCGGAGGTTTTCAAGCAGGGGCTAGAGGGCCATCTGACAGCAATGCTGATTCTGTGAACCTGGGCAGATCATGAAAGGGGTGGGGGCAGAAAGGGTTACACCAGTGCGTCGTTCTCGTGGTCTTACATGTCCACCCAGGGTAATGCTGATTGCCACTTTGGGGTCTGGAAGCAATTTCCCCCAGGCCAGCTTGGCTAGGGAACCTGACAGTGTTTTGCCATCTTCTGGGCATGGAGCAGGGGTCATTCGGTGTGTGTGTGTGGGGCGGGGGGCAGGGGGAAGGTGGTTGTGAATTTCCTGCACTGTGCAGGAGATTGGACTAGATGACCTGAAGGTCCCTTCCAATGCTATGATTCTATTAAGAGAACTATCTCCGCTCTGAAATCTTCTGTGGTTCAGATTTTATATCCATGTCAAAATAAAAGCCCTGCCCCATGTTTATCCTGTGATGGTGGGCAGTCAGTCAATAAATGAAGAAAGACTTCTGCCCTCATTGTCTTCTTCCTTCCCCCACTACCTTAGATTACATTTCTGGCAAGGGAATTTGGGAAACGTAGTTCCCAGAGTGCCCAAGGAGGGGAATTCCACATCATTTGGAGCCAAGAAAAGAGCTTGTATGTAACCAAGCCAATTCCAAATGGAGTTTGTGTGGTTAGGGATCTTTGAATCTTTGGTTCCTTGCTTTTCTTCTGTTTATGGGAGTGATTCGTCCTCTCCACTTGCAGCCAAGCATGGGGCTACTTAGGAACCCCTCTTCTTCGTCTTCACAATACCCCTGCGAGGTAGGTCACCAGTATTCTCCATGTGGAGGAAAAATGAAGGCCAAGAGAAGCCACTTCCAATCTGCCTGCTTGCAAGCTGCAACTTGGCAGAAAGAGTCCCAGTGCAGAGTAATACGTGCATTTCCCTCCCTTCCCAGGTTTTTATTTTTCAGTTTCTCTGCCTGCTGTGTGCAATCTCATCAATAATGGAGCAAGCCAGAGGGGACGGCCTCATGCTCCTGTGTTAGATTTATTCCAAGTTATCCCAGACTCCCTGGGGTTGCAGGCACAAACTCGAACTGAGCTTTTGTCCCTTTGAGACACACGAAAGGAACACTGTGGACTTCCTTTGCATAGAAAGAGGCTTTTTAGTTGGGAAGTTTTGCCTATACTTCTTACGTTGGTCCAGTGTAGGCATTAGCTGCCCCTACAATTGCCGGGTCTGTACTTTGTAATCCCAGGAGCTTTTGGGGATGAGGCATGTGAAATGGAAGCAAGACGTGTTACTGTAGTGTCATCACATTGAGTGATAGTCTAGAAATTCATCTAATTTCTATAACAGTGGTAGTAGTATTTATTGTAGCCATAGGCTATAACATCCAAACAAACTATACAAAGTTAATACATACCCTTGCACGAATAACAATAAATATATACACATACCTAAAAAGTGACATAAAAGTAAACATCGAAGTGATGTATAAAATTATTATAATTTAGCTAAAATTCTATTGGGAAGAGCTAAGACTAATTTCTTCCTTAAATTGATTGATAAAAGGATAAAACTAGCCACCTTAACGGTAATTTCTGGACTGGCGTCAGCCAATACATATATATGGTCCTCTTCTGTGCCAGAAAAGGAGTTACCTGTGTTAGTCAGAAGCATCTGACGAAGAGAGCTGTGGTTCTTGAAAGCTTTTGCTACAGTAAAGTTGGTTAGTCTTAAAGGTGCTACTGGACTCTTTACTGTTGTGCCAGAAAAGTTAGTAAGAAATGAGTGCAAAAATTTCTTACAGATAGACTCGTGATAAGGGCAATATAAGATATAGTGGACAATATCATCTCTCTGTTTTAGACTGCAGGAACAATATCTAATATATATAGATTGGAGGGATTTTTCAATGCAGTGGTATCACTTCCAGGCAATTGTGTGCTGTCCCCCATTTTTCTCCCACTGTTCCGCTGAGCAAGCACAGAGGGAAGGACAATGCAAGCAGGACTTTGCCCACCAAGACGAAGCAAATGGTAATAAGCAGGGCTTTTTTTCTGGGAAAAGAGGTGGTGGAACTCAGTGGTGGAACTCAAGATGGCACAATAACATCACTTTGGGTCAGCTGGAATAAGGGGGGGGGAGTTTTTTAACGTTTAAATTGCCCTTGGCGAAAATGGTCACATGGCCGGTGGTCCCACCGCCTGATCTCCAGACAGAGGGGAGTTTAGATTGCCCTCTGCACCAGTGGCGCGGAGGGCAATCTAAACTCCCCTCTGTCTGGAGATCAGGGGGCGGGGCCACTGGCCACGTGACCATTTTCAAGAGGTGCCGAAACTCCGTTCCACAGTGTTCCTACTGAAAAAAAGCCCTAGTAATAAGGCTTGCTGCCCCTCTGAAGTTAGACTAGCCCAGGGGAATGCCAGCTTGTTGCTGTAGCACTGGCTGTGCCGCTGGAGCTCGGGTTGCTCCCAATGGCTCCCCAGCAATTGGGACAGTCAGTCCTTGATGCCATCCAAGGGGTTTGCACCCAAATGTTAAGTTGCAATTATTCATGGCCCCCTCAAGCTGTGGACTTCAGGCTGCAACAGAAGCAACTCAGAACTTGACTGTTGGTCTCAATGGGAGCTGGGAGGGGGGTCCTTAGTCCCCCACAATTCATATGCGTCATGCCTCTTGTTTGCCAGTTCCACTTGAGAGTGCCTTACACTCTCTGTGGCTCTGAAACTTTTCTTTTTACCAAGTCTTGTCTTAATTTACTTTACTGAGTGCAAAGTCACATACTTGTCTGTTGGGCAGTTGCCCCTTCTGTTTTCAGTTTGAAGTAGCATTTCCACTTCTGCCCACTCCCAAATGCTCCTGTTTGTAGTCATACCTGTTTGTTTGTATGTCTATATATGTGGGCACCAGGGCTCATTTCGAGACAGAACGTGCCGGAACGCAGTTCCGGCAGTTCCACAAAGAGGTCACATGTCAGGTGGCCCCACCCACCTGATTCTCGGCCATTTTGGGCCAGTTCCAGCTTAGATTGGGGCCGAAAAGGCCCAGATTGGGCCTCTGATGGGTGGTGGATCACTCTCCCACTCAGCAGTGGCCCGATCCTGACCATTTTGGGCCACTTTTGGCCATTTTCTGCCCTTTTTGGACATTTTGGGCACAATTTCGGCCCTGAATGGCCGGGATTGGGTCCAAAACAGCCAGGATAGGTGAGGTCAGGGGGTGTGGCATATGCAAATCAGTTATACTAATGACACACTGCCGGTGATGGCAAGGGGTGTGGCATATGCTAATGAGTTATGCTAATGAATTATACTAATGAGTTCCTCCAGCTCTTTTTCTACGAAATGACCCCCTGCACACACACAGGTTTGGAAAGCTCAGATTGTTGCAGGCTTTCCCTGTCTTCTTCTCCCCCAGTAATCCTTTCTGACCCTGGCAAAGTTGATTTCTGGGTCACAGAACCTGTGCAACTTGGAGTGCTGGTGGTAGCAGGGCAAATTCTCCTTCCTATTCTATCTGTAGACCCACTTGGCTACTGGCACAATAAAAAAATAAGAATGATCAGCGTAACAAAATCTAAATCAGATCTGTATCCATTAAAAATAGGAATTGCAAACAGTTCTGCTTTGGTCATATAGCAGGCCAAACGCAACCTTTACTGAAATAAATCATTGACTACATTAGCGGTGCTGAGTCCCTAATGGAGTTCATAACTAACTTCGGAGTGGGGAATCTGGGTGAATGTGTGCAGAATGCTCTCTGGCATGGTCTGAAATCTTAACAAGCGAGAAAATAAACTTGTCTTGGAAGCTGATGCACTAAATCGGAAAGATGATTTTTGAAAACTGTTGTCAGTCCTTGAAAAGCTAGAGACAGGGCGTGAATGTGGTTTTATGCACAACGGGCATATCTGGCTGTGCTGCCATATCCTCTGTCTTGATCTTAATTAGGAAGTTGGCAGCCGGTAGCCCCTTGATAGCAATTCTGACAATGAGCCAAACTTGAAGGAAGGGGCCACATTTTTGGCCGACATTTTCAACAGTATCGAAAGCGTCCTCCTCAATGACATTTCGGCCTGGGCTCGAAATGGTTCACGTGTTCAGGACGAACTATCCTTTTTCGGTGACAGCAGTTCATATCTAGATTTGATTGACAGCATCATGCAGCAATATCATCCTGAATTGGCCGAGACTGATCGGTGGGAGCCACGTTTCCCATTTCTCAGTCCTGTAATTTAGAATAGGGTTGAGCCAAATTTGGTAAACTTTGTTTCAAATGTTAGAATGTGCCTATTTCAACTGGCTGACCTTTAGTTGAAAGTGAGTGCATATCCTTCACATTTTTTTCTTTAAAACTGCTGTTCTGTTTTTCATCCCTGTTCCATAGGACTGGCAGGAGCCCTATCCTAGCTCATATGAATTGGAAAACAGCCATTGCAGCGTATGCCAAGAAGTGTTTGCTTTTGCTCAGTTGCAGGGATGGGGGGGGGAATGGAATTCCCGATCTTGATCTTCATAGATTAGAACCCTTAGTTACTAGCTAAACAAAACCATGGAGGGAAGACCATCCTTTTGCTTATGTCAAGATGGGTAGCCATGTTATCTATCTATCTAACTATCTATCTATCTATCTGTCTGTCTGTCTGTCTGTCTGTCTGTCTGTCTGTCTGTCTGTCTGTCTGTCTGTCTGTCTGTCTGTCTGTCTGTCTGTCTGTCTGTGTCATTTATAGTCCACCTTTCTCACAGACTCAAGGCGGATTACATAGTATGAAATTAGTACAATCAGTATCAGGACATTTCTATACAGTATCAAGGACATTTCCATAAACAAAGTCCAAGGATTTTACAAGATATAGCATTAGCAAGGATCCAATACAAAGATGAAGAATCATTGAAAAAGAACATAATCAGTTCTAGGACTGACATTAAAGAACATTAAGCATAAGTAATATATTGTAGTACATATTCAAAACCACAAATAATATGCAAGGCAACATAGTGGTGAAGTCTATGGTCCCTAACTTGTTAGTGAAGCATCTGAGATCTATCTATCTATCTATCTATCTATCTATCTATCTATCTATCTATCTATCTATCTATCTATCTATCTATCTATCTATCTATCTATCTATCTATCTATCTATCTATCTATCTATCTATCTATCTATCTATCTATCTATCTATCTATCTATCTATCTATCTATCTATCTATCTATCTATCTATCTATCTATCTATCTATCTATCTATCTATCTATCTATCTATCTATCTATCATGTCATTTATAGTCTGCCTTCCTCACCGAGACTCAAGGCGGATTACATAGTATGAAATTAGTACAATCAGTATCAGGACATTTCCATACAGTATCAAGGACATTTCCATAAACAAAGTCCAAGGATTTTACAAAGATATAACATTAGCAAGGATCCAATATGAAGTTGAAGAATTGCTGCAACAGAACATAATCAGTTCTAGGACTGACATTAAAGAACATGAAGCGTAAGTTCCCTCTCGAAATGAGCCCCGGTGCCCACATATATAGACATATTCAAAACCACAAATAATATGCAAGGCAACATAGTGGTGAAGTCTATGGTCCCTAACTTGTTAGTGAAGCATCTGAGACCCCCTCCTTACAATACTTCCCTCATATCTGAGTAAAAAGCCTTTTTGAATAATTCAGTTTTGCATCGTTTGCAGAAAGCCAGGAGGGTGGGGGTTCTCCTGACCTCTTCAGGCAGGCCGTTCCACAGGATGGGGGCCACCACAGAGAAAGCCTGTGTATGGGCTGCTGTTGATTTTGCCCATGTGCAGGTTGGCACCTGCAAGAGACCCTGTTCAGATGAGCAAAGCTGCTGTGGAGGGACATAGGGAGGGAGGTGGTCCCGTAGGTCTGCCGGGCCAAGGCCGTGCAGAGCTTTGTATGTAATAACTAATACCTTGAATTGAGCACGGTGACTGACAGGTAGCCAATGGAGTGACTGTAGGATGGGAGTGATGTCCATGCTCCTGCTAACAGTCGAGCTGCAGCATTTTATGCCAACTGGAGCCTGACAGTTAACTTAGATGGGAGACCTATGTATAGAGCATTACAATAGTCAAGTTTTGATGTTACCATAGCATGGATCCAGGTGGCCAGGTCGGCCATGTCAAGGTAAGAAGTATTAGTCTGTCTGTAGCAGTAGAAAAGAGCAAGAGTCCAGTAGCACCTATAAGACTTAACAAAATTTGTGGTAGGGTATGAGCTTTTGTGAGTTACAGCTCATTTCTTCAGATAATCTGAAGAAGTGAACTATAACTCACGAAAGGTCATACCCTACCACGTCCTTTTGGTTGTTAGCAGCACATATAGTGATAATGGTTATTAATATTTCTTCCCAATCCCTGACCTTTAAAACCCTAAAAGCATATCCTGCCCTCCCCTCACAAAGCCACCCAATTACCCAGCCCTCATCAAATTAAGATATCACACAACACCATGGTATATTTTACTTGTTGTTGCAGCTAGATTAAGATGAGTACCGATATTAGTCTGTCTGTAGCAGTAGAAAAGAACAAGAGTCTAATAGCACCTATAAGACTAACAAAATTTGTAGTAGTGTATGAGCTTTCATGAGTCACAGCACACTTCTTCAGATACATTCAGCTGTTAGTCTTATAGGTGCTACTGGACTCTTGCTCTTTTCTACTGTCGTCGGTGTTTGTGAAGCCAGGATTCTGCTGTCAAGACCATCACAAATCCTGATTTGCTTTGACAAATGTATGTTTCACAGTCTTCTGCCTGTAGCCTGGGAAGGTAACACTGGAGAAGAAGGCAGAATTAAGCCAGGGTCCAGACAGAATGTCATATAAAGCCACACTTAATGCTAACGGTGCTTAATAAACCTTCAGAGCCTGGGGTTGGTAGACCGCAACTAACCATCATTAGTGGAGAGGCTTGCATTCAGAGAATAGCACTGGCTACAGTTAAGTTTAATTAAATCATAGTTTGGTGCAATATCTGAAGGGAGCCTAAACCTATATGAAGCATGCATAAGTAAACGTATGCATATCTGCACAATTTTTTAATGGGAAAACCTGAGCTTTTTTTGTCGTTTTTAAGGATTTCCTTCCTAGCCTGAGTTTATTTCTAGACATGCTCACCCATCTGGACTGCTCAAAAATGCTTGGGTTGAATGAGAAGCTGACATCGGGAATGAGGATTATAGATTGTGAACGGGGGGTGGGGGACACACCATTTAAGCGGTGCTCCATAGCAGCCGTGACGCAATGAGAAAGCAAAGCAGCAAGAGAGGCTGTCTTGTAAAATGATTATAAATGGCCTCATTCTTGTGCAACGGTAGCCGAGAGCCAGTGGTTTGATTTCAAATGAAGAAAGGTTTTGGGGTGCTCAAGGCGCAGCAAATCAGAGCCATAAATATAACCGTAGCTCAGCACCCGTGGCACTGGCGATCCGTAACCGAGCGGCACCCCTCTTACCCAAGGGCCGGTCTTGCTTTGCCCAAGGCTCCGAGGAAAGATCAAGGCAAGGTGTTTGTTTCTGAGATTGGATTCCAATAATCAGGGTCCTTGAAGCCTGCTAAAATGGAAGGCAGTGGGCATGGCTAATTATAATAGAAGAGGCAACAAAGTTGGACAAGGGGGAGCAGTTGCTCCCACTAGGTAAAAGCACTGTTTGTTTTACCATATGATTTTTATCCTCTGCAAAGGCCTGGAAGTGTCTTACACCAAGAACAACCCAGAAATGCCATAAAATTATTTTTTAAGAAGGCATTCAATTACTATTTCATAAAAACGAGGCCGCGTAAAGCATGTCTTAAAACTCCCAACAGCAAATCTTGTGCTCCTGGCTGAGATCCTTTCAGGAAAGCAAAGTGCTTCTGTGAAAGGGACAGTTTTCATGAGAGATGGGCACGAACAGAAAAGAAACCTGAACATAATGTTCGTTGTTCGTGGCCATCCACAAACAGGGACTCACGAACAACCACAAACATGGCCCTGTTCACGAACATGTTCATGGTTGGCTGTTCGTGGGGGCCAGCAGGCTCTCCTCCAGCCATCATCGAAGTCAAGATCCCTACTGCACCAATCCCAGAAACCTGACCTGAGCAGGCACCAGGAAAGGGACCAGTAATAAATAATAGCTTGGCCCCAGAGCCTGGCAGCAGCCCCGGAACGTGAAGAGGTAGATCCCTATCCCACCACACACAAAGAAAATTCAAGGTCCACTGCACTCTCCCTGTCTCTCTCTCAAAATGCCAACAGCAACTGTCTTTCCCTCACTGTCTGCAAAAACAGAGCTGGGAGCCCCCCTCCCCTCTGCTCTTTGTTCCCTTGTAACAAATTTGGATAGGCAGGAAGACCTATCCAAGAAGAGTTCAGGCAGTCCCTGCCTCTGGTTGCCAAAGGAACTGATTGCAGATTCTGGATTGTCTGGCTTGACGAACAGCAACGAACAGCAACGAACGAGGCTTGCAACGACCACCTGTTCATTTAGAATGGGGCCTCATGAACAGCTTGTTCACGAACAGCAGATTGGGCTGTTTGTGGCCTTTTTTTTGTTCATATTGCTGTTCGTGCCCGTTTCTAGTTTTCACTATCCTTTTCAAAGATGTCAGGAAGTTTGTAGGGGTGGCACGGTTTTCTGCACATATGATGGTGGCATTATTCTGGAGAGGTCCTGTATATGCCGTAAGGTATGTGGAGAGACATCGTGCAGGAGGGGCATTCTCAGCAAACCTGATTCAGATTCTCAGTGAGCTGGTAGCCTTGTGTTTGAACTTTAGACACCAGGAGGAGGCTCAGATTATGGGATGCTCCTCAATTTTGAGAAAAAAAATCCTATATTTGCAAAACTAAATGGTAGGGAGCAAGCAAAAATAGCATTGATGGTTGTTGTGGACTTTCCAGGCTGTATAGCCATGGTTTTGGCATTGTAGTTCCTGATGTTTCACCAGCAGCTGTGACTGGCATCTTCAGAGATGTAGCACCAAAAGACAGAGATCTCTCAGTGTCACAGTGTGAAGAAGATGTTGGCAGGTAATTTATATCTACTCAGGAAGGTGGGTTTGGGTTGCGTCATCCTGTAAGAGTTTCCCAGGGTGTGGAATGCTAATGGAATGCTGTGCACAGGGAAGCCATTGAAATTCATAAGAATAAGCACAACTTCAAAAGGAAAGAAGAGACTTTAAGAATGAATAGAGCATGGTTTCCAGTCCTGAAAAACACCAGGCTAACAAAATACTCTACATCTTACAATAGCCCTGCAGATAAGATTAGCATATCAAGCACCAATCCATATGCAAAAGAACCTCCTCAGGACACAGTGAAGCATTAGCTTTCCACACCCTGGGAAACTCTTACAGGATGACAGTATAGGGAAGGATGGTTGTTGTGGATTTTCCGGGCTTGGCATTGTAGTTCCTGACGTTTCACCAGCAGCTGTGACTGGCATCTTCAGAGGTGTAGCACCAAAAGACAAGGATCTCTCAGTATCAAATGCTGTGCTCTTATCCACCAGCGTTCTCCGGCCGTGAAAGCCTTAGACAAAAATAGCATCCCTCTTCTCTGTGTGAAACATTTTTCCATATGGAAGTGCTATCCAGTTACCCCATCTCTCTGCAAATTGGAAATGATATAGCCCAGGAGAAGTTCATAAGAGCTTAAGAACAGAAGGTCTTTGAGCTCCAAAGGTCAACACTGGCATTTTAAGTTGTGCTGAAAATTGAAGGTGGAGAATTTCAAAAGCTGACTGGTTTGATTCCCCATTCAGATTTGGTTTTTGTTTGTGATAGACAGACCTGTGAGTTTCCCTCTATTTCCTCTTCCCCGCTGCCAACATTTTCCTGTTCACTTTATGTTGTCATTCTCTCTCTCCCTCTCCTGTTCTGAATCCAAATTTGTGCCGAACAGGATTCTTAATCCTTGCCCTGCTCTTAATTTGCATGCTTTCCCTAAAACCCGCACTTGGCAAATACATTTGCAGTGAATGGAGCACATGTCTAGAGACTTAGGTGAATCCTTTGCAAATATTTGCAAGCCTACGGCATTGAATCTAGTGGCTGGTGGGGGAAATTTTTAAAAGGTAGAACTTTCTCGGGAAAGGTGCCATGTCTGGGATGTAATTAATTGGAAGATGCGGTGCGCACCTGCTGTTGATTGCCTGAAAAAAAATCAGGCCTCTTCAGAGCTCTGTCTGCTCCTGAAGTCTTTTCACTCTATTCTGAGTTTCCTGCCTTCTGAGCATCGTAGGATATAACAACAACAACAACAACAACAACAACAACAACAACAACATTTGATTTATATACCGCACTTCAGGACAATTTAATGCCCATTCAGAGCAGTTTACAAAGTATGCCATTATTATCCCCACAACAAAACACCCTGTGAGGTGGGTGGGGCTGAGAGAGCTCTAGAGAGCTGTGACTAGCCCAAGGTCATCCAGCTGTCTTCAAGGGGAGGAGTGGGGAATCAAACCTGGCTCTCCAGATTAGAGTCCTGCGCTCTTAACCACTACATCAAACGTGCATGGCTGTGCACCCAGCCTGGGTATCTGAAGAAGAGAACTTTTACTCTCAAAAACTGAAAAATCTACCCTGAAAATCTTGTTGGTCTCTAAGGTGCCACTGGACTCAGACCCTGCTCTTCTACTGTAAAGTCAGACCAACATGGTTAAAACAGTCTGGGGTAGTGGAATCCTTTCTGTGTAAAAACAGGTGCCACTAAATGCCACTTTCCAGACCAGATACGAGCAGTAACCTTTGGAATAAAGAGAATTGTTTGCCCCTTTTCTAAAGAGGAAAAGACATGGTTTGCTTTTCGCCGTAGCCACTTTGTAGTTCATATATTGGAACTCTAATCACTCGGCAGTTGCATTATGTACAGGGAATTCCACATTGTGTGGATACGTGTGTGTGTGTGTGTGTGTGTGTGTGTGTGTGAGAGAGAGAGAGAGACAGAAACCAGGCACCCGTCATTGTGAAAACGATTGTTTCCTTTACTCAGTTTTGCCTGACTGATGTTGTTTGTGGCTTGCAATGTAGCTGTCATAGTGGAAATAAAGGGGTTCAGGTGATGCTGTCACAGGCATGTAAATAGTCGCCTCTGGCGAGTATGCATGTCCTCCAGGCAACCCTGCAATGAAACATTAGTCAAATTGGCCACAAGAGAACAAGAGAAGCATATCTGTGGGCGGGGGAGGGTGTCTCACTGTTTTGCTTAACATTGCGTTCTTTGTGTGTGTGTATACATGGATTGATTGTGGAATAAAGGCCAGTTTCCAATCTCACCTGATTGCTATCTATCACAAGCATTCCCCATTGCCAGTTTTTGCTATGCCAATAGCTATAGAAGTGCTCTCTTTTTGGAGGGGCATGTGCGTAATATGAAGTTATGTGATCCTTTTCACTGACTTCTAATTGCTTAAAATCACACAGCCACTACATTCTGAAGGGGGGAGAGTCAATACCACAGTGGGAGAGGAGCTATTAAATCCCCCATCTCTGTTTTCCCATTGAAAATCACTCTAGACAAAATAAAGATTAACAGATTTTTCAGCCATATCCGCCTTTGTCAGATAGCTCTTCGTCATATGCCAAAACAACACATTTGCTGGCTTTGAAGTTGCTGCAAGATTGTTAGGGGCTATTACAGGTGCTCCACTGGGACTTTCTCCAAGCTGCCTTTGAGCCCTGCTGGAGGAGAATTTATGTAAGTTTTACCCAGCGGGAGTTAAAAAGCATCTCCGGGGTGTGAGTTTCAGTGGGAAAATATGCAAGAGGGTAAGGTTTAGATAGCCCTTACCCCGAACGTTATGTGCAATTCCCTTTCCCCCTGTCTCTTAGAACTAAACTACAAGAGACGAATTGCACGAGGATGCTCTCGTGAAGGGAGTTGCAAAGTTAGCTGGGAAGCCGAGTGTTAAAAGACAGATTGGAAGGCTTTGTCAATTTCCCCTGTCTACAGAGCCCTCAAAGATTGCTGCTCAGAGGGTTTGTTAATTTCCTCTTTGCCTCCTGAAGACTCTGTCAGTTTCACTTCCCCTTCTAGGAGGCAAAGAGGAAATTAACAAACCTTCCGAGGAGCTATCTTTGCTGCTCTTTAGAGAGGGGAAATAACAGAGTCTTTTTAAAATTCAGCTTCCCAGCTATCATTGCGACTCCCTTCACATGCTCCTCCTTGTGTAAATTGTCCCTTGTAGTTTAGCTCTTAGAAAACGCAGCTGCAGAGACTTCAGATTTAATGGGGAAGGCAGATGTGGGGGGGGGGGGCGAGAGTACCATTTAATTCCCTCCTCCCTGCCAATTTCCCATCAAAAGGAGCCACCACCAATCTGCTTTTATCCCCAAGGGGAAAAAATACAAGTTCCCATAAATTTCCCCAGCCCAGGGGAAAGCAGCTCAAGGGAGGAGATGGTTTTCATTGAGAAAGCAGCCACTGGGGGAACAGTTAAGTAGCTCTGCCCCACTACTGTTTCCCTTTCCATTTCAGCTCCAGCAACGGAGTTTTGATTTTTTTTTTAAAAGGATGGACAAAGTATCACACTGCTACACATAATCCGAGGGTTATGGAGGTGGTGTAGTGGTACAGTCTCTGCTTTTGTGTGCAGACGGTCTCAGCACCTCGAATTAAAAGGATCAGTTTGTAGGTGATACAAACACCCTCCACCTGAATGCTTGGAAAGCAGCTGCCAGTTAGATTAGTCAATATTGACCTTGAGAGACGAATGGTTTAACTCAATAGAAGGCAGCTTTGTTTAGAGGAGGGGCTGTGACTCAGAGGTAGAACACACAGCTGGGCCAAAGTTCTGTCCATGACATCTCTAGTTAGAAAGAAAAGGACATAGGAGGTCTGGAAGACCTCTACCTGAGACCCCAGAGAACCAATCACAGCAGATAACGCTGACCTTGATAGACCTGTCTTTCCACCTGGTCCATCCATCCCAGGATAGTCTATGACAAATGGCCCAGGTTCTCCCAGATTGTTCCCAGCCCTGCTACCGTTGATCCTTTAGGGACTGAAATCAAATCCCGTCATGCAAAATAGGTGCAGAGTGGTACAGAGTGGTGAGCTGCAGTACTGCAGCCCAAGCTCTGCTCACGACCTGAGTGCGATTCTGGCGGAAGCTGGGTTCAAGTAGCCATCTCAAGGTTGACTCAGCCTTCCATCCTTCCGAGGTCGATAAAATGAGTCCCCAGTTTCCTGGGGGTAAAGTGTAGATGATTGTGGAAGGCAGTGGTGAACCACCCCGTAACAAAAGTCTTCCAAGAAAACAGCATGATGCGACGTCTCCCCATGGTTCAGTAATGACTCAGCACTTGCACAGGGGACTACCTTTATCTACCTTTACCACTGAGCAGTGGCCTCTATGTACTGGTTAATTATGGAGCTGACTCTTACCAAGACCCATATTAGTAGTTAACGGTCGGAGTCGAGAACGTTAATTTTTGTGTTTGCTGTAGAGACACCAGATTTAATTTAGCGTGAGCACTTTGGTCTGACTGTTGCTCGGTGGGTGCCCCCGTCTCAAATGGGTGCCTTTCCACTTGTGTGCGTTTGCTCTTCCCGTAACGAATGGAGTGACGCTTCTCTGCCTTCATCTGCATTTTTTTCATTTGCAATCCTGTCAATTTTTGTGGTTCGACGCCTTCTGAACATGCCCGGGTCTTATCGCATTATCCCGTGACCCTCTGATACTGAAGCTTTATCAGCGATTTGGAAGTCTGCTGCTAAGTGACCTCTCGGTAGCGGAACTGGAGACTGGTGTTCTGGCCTTCTTTCCCCTTGCCTCCCTGTGCTTAGTCATTCTCCGGGCTGGAGCGTGTTAGTCATGGCTGTTTAGCTCCTTGGCTGATAATCTTTAAATCAATTTCACGTTACCTGCATTCTTCATTATTGTCAATGGATTGAATTCAGTTAGCATTTGTAATAGGCCACTAGGCCGATAGCAGTCTTTTCTAATCACTAATCCCTTCGACGGAGGCCTCTGTCGTTCAGAATTTCTTACGTAGCTAGAACTTGAAGGAACTTGGCTTGGGCTTCAGAAAGCAAGCGTGTTCGGTCTTCTTGGCCTTTTGGCTTCTGCTCTGCCAGTAACAGCTCCATTTGATTTGATTTTTCTCAAGCACCTGGCTTGGCTACATTTTAAAAAAACACGAAACCCCCTGATCCGCTGTTTTCTGCTGCGGCTGAACCACCCTAGGGTCAAAATCCGCTCCGTTTCTGGCCGGCTCCCTAATTCGATGTTTTTGTTTTCCTGTGCTTGAATTGTTTTTAACTGCTGTGTTGAGGCAGCTTTCATTCCTGCCAGTTATTTTGTGTTTAGAATTATTTTTGGATATGTTTTATTTTTGGAACTTTTTTGTGGTTTATATTCAAAGCGAAATGTTAAATCAGTTTTGCAGAAATATAGCCTATAAATAAAAATATATTGCTGTAATTGGGTGGCTAGTTGGCTTATTCATATGTTTGCATTTCTTTTTGTATAGCCTCCCAATTTTATCTTCACAACATCCCTGAGAGGTAAGTTAGGCTAATACGGAGTGACTTGTCCAGGATCAACGAACAAATTTATAATAATAATAACATTCGATTTATATATCACTCTTCAGGGCAACTTAACGCCCACTCAGAGCAGTTTACAAAGTGTGTTATATTATCACAACAATTACACTCCGAGGTGGGTGGGAGCTGAGAGAGCTCTGAGAGAGCTGTGACTGATCCAATGCCACACAGCTGGCTTCAAGCAGAGGAGTGGAGAATCAAACCCAGTTCTCCAGATTAGAGTCCCGCTGCTCTTAACCACTATACCAAACTGGCTCTCATAGATGTGCAGAGATTAAAACTCCTTGTCTGGTATCCTATCTCTTAGCACAGCATATATGGTTGTCCTTCCTCTTCTTTATCCTTGAACATTTTTTGTTTCTTTTTGTCCCCTTGCTGACTGTGCATATGTATGTCCTGTTAGAAACCTGGAGAAAGTGGGGTTTGGGGAGGGAAAGGACCTTGGCATGGCATAATTCCATAGAGTCCACCCCCCCACCCCAAATTAGCCATTTTCTCCAGGTGAACTGATCTCTGTGGCCTGGAGACCAGTTGTAATTCCGGGAGATCTCCAGCTGGCAACCCTACTCAGGTTTTCTTGGTTTTAATCTAGTACTGGGACCACAGCACCACCACGGAAACCAAGAACGGGCAGGAACACCATCCTCTAGTCCACCCCCTGCTCTATGCCAGAGGAAGGCAAAAAATCTTCGGAATTCCCAGGCAATCTGTCCTGGAGGAAAATTCAGTCCTGACCCCCAAAGTGAAGATCAACATTACCTGGGCATGTAAGAAGGGGTCCAAAGAGCCTCAAACTGGCTCATCCCTTCCTGCTCTCCCTCCCCTGATCTGAGATCCCAATCTCCGCTATGATAAGACACTTCCTGTAAATTAGGTCAGTATTAATTTCCCCTCTATTTCAGACTGGGGACGGGAGAACACAGAATCCGAAAGAACATTACTTACCTGAGGCTGCACAATGAGTTGAATGCAGAGGTCAGACAGGCAGTGGAGATTTGATGATTTGTAGCTGTTTAGGGGACTGGTCTGCACATGTAGTATACATGCATTTCTAAAAATGCTCCTCTTGTGTAAAACCCTCTGGAACCTTAAATTTAAAAAAGGATGTGAGGTTAGCTTCCCGAGGAGCTAGTTTATCATGGAAACATTTTCTGAAGTGGTACAATCTTCTTCTTTTGTGTGTGTTGTCCAGGCCTGAGCCTTCATTTGACATTATCTTGTTGTTTAATAACCATTTTCCGTGACACTTTCTGGGCTGAAAGTACAGCACTTTCTACGTCTGATCATTTACTACAATAGATGTGATTTTGATTGGCAGTATAGCCTGAGCATTGCTTGGAGTTGATTCTTTCCTAATTTTTTTTTGTCTCCTCTTTTTCCTTCCCTTTCTCTCTAGCCTTCTGCAAGGGAGAGCCATGAGCAGTTCTCGGCATCCGGCATCGTCCCCAGGGAATAAACCCCCTTCCACAGGAGCTCATTGCTTCTAACAGACATTGTTGTGCAGAAGAGAATTTGGGCAAAAGCCGGACAATATAGCAAGGGGAGGAAAGAGTCGGCAGTTCCTTGAAGTGCCATTCAATGTCCTGGGAATTCTGCAAAGGTAAGACCGCTCTTTCTTAAATCTGAGTTATGTCAGAATAGTTCTAAAGCAGTTCATGGCTTGGAATGTGTGTGTGTATGCTATAATGCCTTGGGAGTTCAGAAAAATTGTAGAAAGGGTGCAGAATTGAGCTTTTTTAAAAAAGAGGTGTTTCTAGGTTTTATAGCTGCAGCTGTATGCTTGAAAAGTCTCGGGCCATCCCTACCGTGAGCCTGGCCTTTAGTGGCTATGATTAGCAAAATCCAAAATAAATTCTGTAAATATGCTGGCTTTTCAGAATGACTGGCTTTTCGAATCTCACCTCTTTGGGGCACAGGATTTGTATCTCTCTGGTGTAGCACTTTTATCCTTTGCCACATAGGATGCACACAGTCCTTGGCCCATCCGGTATACATGTCTTTGTGGTTTCTTGACAGTAGCTGAGTTGGTCTTTGAATTCTGGTAGCTGTGAATGCTTGCCATCTGAGTCGTGTTTTCTGATCTGAAGTGGGTAGTGAGCTAATATGGCAATAAATGGGCTCAGGATAACCCTGTGTTGATAAACAAATATGGCAGGCTTCTAAAAATCCGAATGAGAAAGACGGTGCTTAACAACAGACTCATTGGAGTTGAGAGTTCTGTTGCCAGAGAAGGTCATTGGGCTGATTCTGCATACTTTGGATAATGCACTTCCAATCCTCTTTGGAGATCATTTGGAACTGAATTTTTCGAGTGTGAAACAAAAAATCCACTTCCAAACGATAGCTAAAGTGCATTGAAAGTGCATTATCCAATGTGTGCAGAATCAGCACACCATTGTCAATGGTTCTATCAGCACACCATTGTCAATGGTTCTATCAGCATTCTTTAGATCAGCAAAATAATGGCTGCTTCCACACACGTTGGATAATCCACTTTCAATACTCTTTAGAGAACATTTGAAACTGATTTTCCATGTGTGGAACAAAAAATCCACTTCAAAAGGATTGTGAAAGTGCATTGAAAGTGCATTATTCAACGTGTGTGGAAATGGCCAATATATCAATTGCGGAGCAGACTAGTCCTGTAACTTGCTCTGGTTCATTGGAATACAGTAGATAATGAAGTTAATTTTGTTTTCTGAACTTAGCCTTCCATAGTACAGACGGACATGCCACATCAGCTGTTTTGGGGGATAGCAGCAAAATTAGCAGATATGCTCATCTGTTCAGGAGACACGCCCTTGAATAGGCTCCATCTATTCTTGGCTTCCTGATTGGTTAGGAGCACACTAGAATTTGGCCAGGAAGAATTTCTGTCACTCTTATTCTGCTCTGGATCATGATAGCCCAGGAGCCCAATCCAGTTAAGCATCATTGCAATGTTGTCATGGTCACACTATGATCCCTGATTGGCTGGGATCATGCAGTGAAGGAGAAGCCCTTATCAAAGGAGGAAGAAAGGCAATACAGAAGGTAGCTTGGAGCTTGAGGTGCAATGGCAGACATTAGCACTAAGGTGAAATTTTCTTGAATTCATGAAAGCTATCTTTATATGAATTTGTTACCTTTGTCTATAACTATGCTGGAAAGCCGTATGTAAATATGCTATTGGGTTGTAAAATTCTAGGCTGATCGAAGGAAAGGATTACCTTATTTTATACTCAACCAAGAATAGTGGATATAACTCTAAGATTCTAGTTAAATGTCAAAGTCTCCAGAGGAAAATTGCTTGTCTAGTATGCAGTATTTTCTCATTTTGTAATTTTTTACTTTATATTTTTAATGTATATACATATAAGACTTTTTAGAACTGTATTGTTGATATGGGAAGTTGTTTTTGTAATGAGTCAAAAATAAAGAATTTTTTTAAAAGGATTTATTTATTGAAACATTTTGGGGCCACATTATTTTTATCCTCCAGATCTTCTGGCTCTTGCCACTGAAGCTTGACTAGATCCTTCACTGCTCTAGAATCTGTCAACGCACTCTTGTGTTGTTGGTCTCATATGCACCATGCTTCGACTGCATTTGGTGCAGCCAAAGAAATGTCCGTTTGATGCACCAAAGCTAGAACAGCCCCTGGGCTCTTACAATGATCGAGATAATGGATCAAAATTGAGTGCACGGACTTGCAGTATCTGCTGCACCAATGTCCAGATCGATAGGTTATTTTGGAATGGTGCCATATCCCGAGCAAGTATGAAATGGAAGCCATAGAAATGGCACATTAGCAATATGTTCTGAAAAGAGGGCTGTAATAGAGGTTATGTTAGATGTTTGTACTTGGGCTAGTGAGTTTGCTTAATGGTTTTGCAATGGGCCCAACCAACGATAAACTACATTGCTTTAATATTTCCGTCATGCTCAATTGGCCGTTAACTACCAATAGTTTCCTGCAATAAAGGGGAGGAAGTAAACAAGCAAACGCCATAGAACCAATCTTAAAAAAATGCTGATATTTCTGAGTATACAGATTTCTTCAATTTTCTCTGTACATGCAGAAGGCAGACTGTCCCAGAATTAAATTTGGACTCATGTGGTATGAAATAAGAGTACCTCTGAACATGACAGAATGCATTGCCCTTCCCACAATCAATGACTACCAACCATCATGCATCTGATGTTAGGATTGTGCAGCTGCAGTTTGGGACATTCCTAGAAATTTGGGGGGGGGGATCTGGAGAGAATGGGGTTTAGGGAGGGGTGGGGCCTCAGCCGGGTACAATACCATAGAGTCCACCCTCCAAAGCAGCCATTTTCTCCAGGGTAACTGATCTCTGAGGCTTGGAGGCCAGTTGTAAATTCCAGGAGACTGTCAGCCACCACCTGGAGGTCGGGCCTGTTTGGCATGGAAGGCACTGGGCAAAGGGCTTACTGGGCAATGTCTTGCCCAGGTCTTGCTCCCCAAAGCCTGGAATCAACCCTGACTTTTTGAGATCATGCAGCTCTGACCTACATCTCCAACCTATGCAGGAGGGGTGAACTTAGCTGCACTTGTGCAGAGGATAGCAAACTTTTACGCCACTTCGAAAGACATCTCCCCCGCCCACAGTGCCAGCCACGCTTCTGCCCAGCCACTCTCCCCTCCCCCTTGTTAGACTCTTAACAAGGCTGGGATGGGGCTGGGTGTGCCTGGGTTGTTGTGACTGGTTCAGCTCTGTAGATGCCTCTCTGCTCTAATTTTCTATAATTTGTCTTAATAATGCCCTAGAGATTTCCCAGAATAACCGCTGCCTTCTCCCCCCTCCCCCAGAGCAGCCGGGGCCCAGCGGGGACGAGAGGAGGTTTCTTGCAGCCAGGGGAAGAGGGGCTTACTGGGCTTCTGGGAGATGCAGATCATTAACCAAGCCTTGTTCGGAGGTGACAGTGCTTTCTCACTGCTGCGCACGCCCTGTTATTAATTCTCAAGCGCTGGCGCTGGTTGGCTTTTCTCTTCTGTCCCCTGCCCAACTTCAGCTTCCCCAGACACTTTAGGATGTTTTTTTCCTAGTAATGCTTTAAGATACATTACATGATCGTATGGATGGTATGGATTTTATGGATTTAAATGTCTTGATGGAGTTTGTCATTTTTGGTTTAAATTTATGATGTAGTAATTTGTATTAATAATTTTGTAATTTCCTTGTTATTTGCTATGGCTGTGCTGAAGCAATAAAGATATATGATGATGGTGATGGCTTTAAGATACATGTGGCTATCTTTTTTCTGCAGAGTTGGGGGCTTGGCAATATGTTTAATCGAGCACGGGCTATGGCTCAGCGGTTGTGCCTATGATTTCTATGCAGAAGGGCTCAGGTTCAATCCCTGACATATCCCGTTAAACAGATCAGGAATTAGGTGTTTATTTTATTTGCCACCTTTCTACCCAAATAGGGTCCTCAAGGCTTTGAAACAATTAAAACAACATTTTAAACAATTTAAATTTAAAATGTTTAAAATAGCATAAAATAATTCACCGCTTCCAGCCAGAGTAGATTGACCTGACTGTGGCGCAAGGACTAATGCAGGAACAGAGGACTGTTGAGGACTGAGATGCTTTCATACCAGAGTGATAATAGATAAATAATTTCCCATTGTGGAGCAGTGGGCAACCTCCCCTTTACTGAGCATTTACAGGAACATGATAGGAGCATGTGAATAACGCTCTGCGTGAGAATCCTATACATAGTCGAGCAATTGAGAGCCAAGCTACAAGTGAGGAATGACACTTGCCGGGCAAGTGAACAGACTCGCGTGTATTCCTCCCTATTCACTTGCCATTCACTTGATCAAGTGAACAGGGAGGAATACACACGAGTCTGTTCACTTGCCCGGCAAGTGTCATTCCTCACTTGTAGCTTGGCTCTTACTCATTCGCCCGCTCCTTGGTTAAGGAAATTACACATTTGGCCATTGCATACAATGACTTCTACAAGTTGTGGTGCTGTGTATTGTTTCAGATGCACAGCCGAGGGGAGGAATGCCTCCACCCCAGCACAGTCATCCAAAGATGTGCCATGGGCTGGTGCAATCTGAGCACCCAGAGGCACATTGCAGTGAGGAACAAGCCAAGAGTCAGAGCCATGGAGGAAACCTCTCCTGGGAGCCATGGAGTGACCTCTCCTTGGTGTCCAACTCCTCTCTTCAGTATGCATGCAAAGAGAGGCAAGAGGCATGGCACTCTACCTTTTCTATGCAAGAGGTCCTCAAAAAAGGTAGCAATCAAAAGGAAGCTTTGTAGGAGCTTGCAATCAACCTGAGAGTGTCAATCCAAGAGTGAAGACCATGAGTTTTAGATAGGGTGGCCAATCACAGTTGAGAAATTCCTGGAGATTGGGGGTGGAGGTGGAGCCTGGGGAATATAGGGTTTGGGGCGTGGAGGGTCTTCAGCAGGGTATAATGCCATACAGTCCACCCTCTAAAGCAGACATTTTCTCCAGAGGAACTGATCTCTGAAGCCTGGAGATCAGTTGTAATTCTGGGACCTTTTTAGGATGCAGGAAGCCAGCTGCTCTAGCTTTAGATGATCCAGGTGTAAAACATTTTCTTCTTCTGTATAAGACGGTCTGTACTTTTATACCTACCCTGACCTGAATAGCCCAGGCAAGCCTGATCTCATCAGATCTGGGCTGCTAAGCAGGATCAGCCTCGGTTAGTAATTGGATGGGAGACCACTAATGAAGACCCGGGTTGCAGAGGCTGGCAAGGCAAACCACCTCTGTTAGTGTCTTGCCTTGAAAACCCCAGCAGGAGTTGCCATAAGTCAGCTACGGCTTGATGGCACTCTCTGCCACCACTCTTGCACCTGGACAGAGAAGCACAGCAACGATTCCACTGCAAAATTCTCTCTTGAATTAAGGGTTCGGTGTCTAATGGGAAGTGGTGGGGCTGTACTCAAGAAGGCCTTCGTTGTGCCCCCCTGCACAGCAAGCTGTGTCAACTGTGTCAGAGTTCTCCTCTCAGGAGCTAAGACTCCACTTTTCATTTCTCAAGTCTCCTTCACTTCAGGTAAAGAGGCAATTTCTTGATTTGGTTCACTGCAGGGCTTGTTGGAGGTGTGGCCGTCTTTTCTCAAAGGAAGCTCAACACACGTCTGCCAGCTTGAAAGCAGGGTAGATTGCCAGACACCTCCGCTATGACTACTTCACTGCAGAAAAAGCCACCCTCTTATTTGGTTGCTGGCTACAGGTACCCAAGGTCACAGTTCCAGACTTTACAGATCTTGAGCTTAGGATCCTCCTGTCAGATACACCCCAGCATATCTGCCATGATTGTTTCTATGCATAATGCTCTGATCCTTTTAGAATATGTAAAGGGAATTTAGTTGTTACTTGGCTGCAGGGCCGGCGAGTCCATTGAGGTGGTGCCGGCAGCCGCCTTGAGCACTGACCGGGGGCACGGGCACGGACCGCGGGGCTGGTGGCAGCAGTGCTGGTGGCTGAACGGGAGGGCTGGGAAGCTGCTTCTGTGTACCACCCCGGCCACCTGCCACGCCTGGCCCACAGGTGCCCAGCCAGGAGTGTGTACTAGCGGCGGCAGCTTGGGGCAACTGAGCAGGCAGCCTCCCAGCCCTCCCACTCAGTTGCCCTGTGCTGCCACCACCACCAACACACAGCTGCAGGCCAGCCAGGCACAGCAGGCGGCTGGGGTGGTGCGAGGCAACTGAGCGGGAGGGTGGGAGGCCACCCACATGCCACCCCAGCTGCCTGCCTCGCCAATGGGGGGGGCTGGTTCGCAGTGGCATGCCCTGCGTGATGACGTCACATGCAGTGATGTCATCATGCAGTCCGGGTGCGTGCATGCACTTTGTGTGCGCTCACGTGGGGGCAGCAACACCCCTGAAGCTGCCCCTGGGTGCAGGTATCCGGCCGCAGGTGCCATGAAACCCTTCTTGGCTGTTAACTGCTTATCTTGCAGGTGTTTTGCTTTCACTTTCCCGGTGGCTTGAGAACGTGGCCTTGGAGTGACAGCCGGAGCCACTCCTCCCTGAGAACTGTGAGGAACTCATTCATCCCTGTTCCCTTCTCTCCCAGGCCTGGACCGTTCGCGCCAAAACTCTAACGGTCTCCCTTCCCCAGAGGCAGGAACATTCCCCTATAATTAACACTGCTCACCCACCTTGCGTCACTTCTGCCAATGATCCTGTCTGAGTCCTTTGATACTGATATATCTCTTTAATAAAGTAACTTTAACTCTTACACCTGAGTGTCTGCAGTGAAGTACTTGGGGGAATTATCTGGCAAGACCTGACCTGACGTTCTTGTAAAACACCACTGTGAGAAATATTTGTAGTCCACTTTCTGGATGGGCATGGGTGATAGTTTGGTGTGGAGCTTACAAGACAACAACGACAACAACATTCGATTTATATACCGCCCTTCAGACCCTGAAAAGAAAGTTCCAAATCCTGAGAATTCCACCTCACATTCCTCATCCTTGGCATTTCATCCTGGAAATCCTAGTTCTGTTTCTTCCTCATGAGAAATGTACCTGTATCTATTTCTGTGCCATTTCCCTTGTTTCCTGGTGCTGAATTTTCCCCACCAATTTTGAAAAATTTGTTCTTTTTTCCCTGTGTTAATAACTGGGCGCTAGTCAACTATTTTTTCCCCATGCAAATGACATAGATTGTGCATATAAATACTGTATAATTTGCCAAAGGTCGAACAACATGTGTACGTTATGCAACTGAATCTAAAAAAACAACAGGAGAGGGCAGGGAACCTAAACTATTTACAGAAATGTAATTTACAGAATTTACAATTTTTTTAAAGAAAAAGTAATAAAATCGGGACTGTTTGCTCAATCCTAATTTCATCTGTCTCTCCTGTTTTCAGGAAACAAAGTTGCTGATGAAAGGGTATGTTATTTTTACAAGATGCTTTTCTGGCCATGTCTTTTGCTATTCTGTGTATTCACAGTTAGCGGGAAGGAAGCTCAACATTCTTGACTGAAGGCCCAGATCCTCAGAGTAACGGTTATTCTGGAGCCCAAGAGTGTGATATTGCACCTTTAGCAGAACGGTCTACTGATAGTGCGAGATGCTCCCCCGCCCTAAAAAGTTCACTTTTTTGGGTAGTATTTTTGGGGGGGAAAGATTAGTCAGAGGGAGTCTTATCTCTATATCCAGGGCTTCTTTTCAGCAGGAACTCAGTGGAACGGAGTTCTGGCACCTCTTAAAAATGATCACATGGCCGGTGGCCCCGCCCCCTGATCTCCAGACAGAGGGGAGTTTAGATTGCCCTCTGCACTGCTGCGCAGCACAGAGGGCAATCTAAACTCCCCTCACTCTGGAGATCAGGGGGCGGGGCCACCAGCCATGTGACCATTTTCACCAAGGGCAATTTAAACTTTAACCCCTCCTTGTTCCAGCTGACTCAAAGTGATGTCATTGTGCGGTCTTGAGTTCTACCACTGAGTTCCGCCACCTCTTTTCCCAGAAAAAACCCCTGTCTATATCTATCAATCATGTCCTCCCTGCCCATTTCTTTCTCCAAGGAGGTTAGTATGGTATAAATGGCTCTTCATGACTCCAGGCTATTTTCATGGGCGCTTGGTGAATTAGGTTAGGTTGAGCTGCCTGATGTTACCCAGTTTGCTTCACGGCAGAGCACAGAGATTAGAATCCATGTTTCACTGGGCCCTAATATGACACTCTGACTTCTTTGGCTCTTGATGTATCTCACCGTTCTTGGGGTGCCTTTTGATTTAGAATCTGACATATAGTCACATATAACAATGAAGACTGATTAATGACATATATTAAGAGCAGTGACTCATTCAGAGATGCAGTGGACAAATCCCCCTCCTCTGAGGCGGGGCCATTTTGCTGTAGATGTGCTCAGTTCAGAGCTGCAGCTATATTATCTGCCCCATGTGGAGGCTGACGGGGGCGGGGATGTCTCATACAGAGGCACAGTGGGAAGTTTCTCTATGAATGGGTGCTTCAGGCTCACAGAGGCCTGAATTTACTATTTTTGGCCTTTTTGAATGTTACAATCTTAGACACTCCAAGAGAATGGCGTGCAGGAGAAGCAAGATAAACGATGTGATAAGGTTTTTGTCGCATCTGTCAAGGTCACAGAGATCCCAGTCCAATTCCTGACAGCTCCCCTTTTTAGCACTATTGTTTTCCCAAAGAGTTATTTGACTCCTTTGCATCGGGCCTTCCAGACAAATGGCTTTTAAATAAAATCCCTCTGCTACCTTGTTAAACCCTCGGCCCAGGTCACTTCTTGGACGATGTGATTTATAGAGCAGCCCTTAACATTTATTAACTTCTAAATCACTTTGCTAGGTCAACTTTTCTCTAGCCGCAGAGCATTGCAGCCTAAACCTAGGTCTTTTTTTTTCCTTTTTGCAAAACAAGCAAAAGTGGGCTTTATCTGGTCAGTTCATATCCAGCTGTGCTTGCCAACCTGATGCGAAGAGGCAGAGGGGGGTGGGGAAAACATCTAGGCAGATAAGCAGAGGAAGGCCAGGAGAGGAGAAGACCCTGGGGATGGAAAGGACAAGGAGGGAAAAGACCAGGCAAAGATTAATGTGCTAAAATCTGGCAAGGACATGTTTAAGGTACAAGGACGACCTTGAGCATCTCAACTGGCTGTAGGCAATATATATGCAAAAAAGAAAGTGGTTCACTTTGAAGTTTCAAGAGGCCTTTGACAATTCTGAGCTACTTTTGCATCCAAGCCCAAAAAAGGGACTAATTTTCTAAAGGGGAGTTAGTAGTAATTTCACTCTTTATTAGGCCTGCAGAAGTTGCTGGTAGCTGTGTTGGTCCAAAGCGAAACTCAAAGCCTTTAATTAAGACCAACCAAAAGAACACAAAACAATGTGCAAGCTTTGGGGGGGGGGGGGGAACGGGTCTTTGAGTTCCCTGAAATGCAGTTTGAAGGCTATGTTAAATTGCATCTCTTCTTTTTAGAATGTTCCCTGTATTTGCAATGTGGGTTTTTTTTAAAAAAAAAAACAATTCCACAGCCTCCAGTAAATTTACTTTGACCTAGGAACAAAAGGGGTGAGTGTAGCAACACAAGCGGCTTAGGGGGCCTGCTGTAGCCTGATTGAGGAAGTGCATACATTTGAAAAGTAAGGGAATAAGAGAGGAGGCAGTTCTATCAATAGGTCAAGGTCAAGGAAGCTAGTTTTCTGCAGGTTGAGATATCTGGTAGTACTTCACTTCCGGAAAAGTAAACAACACAGTCAGGCCTGCCACAAGTTTCTGGGAAGGCAACTATTTAAAAAATCTGTTTCTGCATTCGTGCCAAAGGGTGTTCCTGTAGAATTCAGTGGTGGGTTCCAGAATACTACCAATGTTGTTACAGCAGCTAGTCACTTTCCATCCCTAACTATTGTTTACAGGTATTTATTGCGTAACTCATGTTGTAGTTGCTTTAGATGTCAGCAGATGGCATCCACGAGCAAGTCTTGATGTTTTGGGTTGTCAGGGATATAAGCTGGTTGTGTCAGCACAGTGGGTAGAGCACGGGACCCTAATGTGGTGCCCATGGGAGCCGTGGTGCCCGCCGACACCTTTCCTGGCATCTTCCAAGTGTCATAAGAAAGTGGGTGGAGCCATATGGGGCTTTTGCCAGCAGGATTTCTGATTGGCTGTGCAGCTTTTTAAAAAGTTGCTTTACCAGCAGCCACCATCTCAGCACAAGAATCTTAACTGTGTAACTGAAGATAAGCTGTGTGTAGAGGTGGGCACAAACCGTGAAAATATCAAACTGTGCGGTTCATGGTTTGTCATGTTTCATGAACCATGAACCACGAACTTTCATGAACTTGCCCCAGTTCGCGAACTGGTTCATTTGGTCTGTGAAAACGTTACTTCTTGGGCAGCAGAAGCTCTGTAGAAAGTCCCTCCCCCACATTGCCTAGGAAAATGATTGATTGGCGCCAGGCTGTCTGCAGTGACGAACCAGAAAACAAACCAAATGAACCAGCCTAAAATTCATGGCAGTTCATCAGAAATGGGCTCTGACAAACCGCTGGTTTGCAAACCACGAACTGCCTTGGTTTGCGATGAATTTTGGTTCGTATTTCGGTTCATGCCTGCTTCTAGCTGTGTATATGCCAAAACAAAAACAAAAACCCCTTTACAGTGCAATCCTAAACAGAGCTACTCTAATCTAAGTCCATTGATTTCAATGGTCTTAGACTGGAGTAACTCTTCTTAGGATTGCAGTGTATGTGAATTTGGGCCAATTGACCTATTAAGATGGCATTATTGTAAGGATAAAGTGATGGAAAGGAGAACTGTGAACACTGCCACGAGCTCTTTAAAGGAAGGGTGGGACTGAAAGGTGATGGACAGACCAGGCCTATCTTTTGGGGGACATGTTGGAATGCTCAATCCAGGAAGATACTCAAAATGCCGAGTCAGACTTGCTAGTGTTCCCGTGGGACTGTCCCCTAACAGCAAATGTGTGAACTCGTCTAAAGGCAGCTTGTTTTGATTTTCCCCAGCCACAAGGAAGGGTCGCTTCCTTTCAGTAACGTGGAATGGTATAACTTCATAAAAAGGGAAGCACATCCAAGCTATCATTTCCTGTGGAGATCGCTGTACGCTCTTCCTTCATCTACTCAGGCTTCAGCTAACACGTTTTGATGCCCTAGCTCAGATATGCAAATATAATATTTTAAATATATATCTACATAAAAATAATCTTTTCTCCTCCTGGAACAGAAATTATGACCAGAGTGTCTTGTTTCTGCAAACCAAATGAATCAGGGAATACTGTAACAATGCCGCTTTAATTGGCCAAAAAATTAATTTAGGCAGCTTGTTATGTGAAACACGAGGGCCCCGTCTTATTTATTAGTAATGTTGCGGAGCTAAAATAAATTTGTTCCTACCGGTTCTCCTCCACAAATGATGCTGGTGAATATTCCTCAAAGGTTCACTAAATATTTCAACGTTTACTGAATATTTCACGTTCTGCATCAGTGCTTCATATCCAGTGATATTTTAGGGATGTTGATAAATTCCAAATTGAGGCAAAGCGTCTCAGATATTGGCATTTTAGGGTTTGCCCCCTGAATCTATTTCTGGTCTGAATTTTGTGCTTTTACTTGCCTGAGGTGGAAGGGGTCCCTTCACTGCCTGTTTTACAAGAAGACCGTCTTCCTGGGATGGCTGTCTCATGGAAACCACCACATGGACTTTGTCTTGCAATGGCTCGGTGTGCTAGCCATCACATGTGATGCCACTTACCTCATGGATTCTCAAGTGTAGCATTGGAGTTGAGATCTCATATGGTTAACATGGATGCAATTGACTTACTTACAAGTAAATGTACTTAGACCATAAGAAGAGCCCTTCTGGATTGAAACAGTGGATCTATAATAATAATAACTAGAGATGGGTACGAACCAAAATACGAACCAAAATTCATGACGAACCAGGCTGGTTCATGGTTCGTGAACAAGCGGTTCATCAGATCCCATTTCTGACAAACTGCCATGAACTTTAGGCTGGTTTGTTTGGTTCATTTTTCAGTTCATCACTGCAGACAGCCTGGGACCGATCAATCAGTTTCCTAGGCAACAGGGGATGGACTTCCTGCAGACCTTCTGCTGACCTGGAACTGGTGATTTGCTGACCTGGAAGTGACATTGTCACGAACCAATTCATGAACCGGGCCAGGTTCGTGAAAGTTCGTGGTTCATGAAACTTTCAATTTTTTCTGGTTCATGCCCATCTCTAATAATAACAATTTATATACCTCCCTTCAGCACAACTTAATGTCCACTCAGAATAGGTTACAAAGTATTTTATTATTATTCTCACGACAATCACCCTGTTAGGTGGGTGCGGCTGAGAGAGCTCTGAAGAGCTGTGACTGACCCAAGGTCACCCAGCTGGCTTCAAGTGGAGGATTGGGGAATTAAACTTGGCTCTCTAGGTTAGAGTCCTGCTGCTCTTAAACACTACACTAAACTGGCTCCCTGTTTCGCAAAGTAGGCATCAAATCACCCTGGAGGATCAACTAACAGGGCATAGAGACCAGAGCCTTCATCTATGTTGCCTCATAGTACAGGTATTCAGGGGTTTGAATGTGGAATGTGGAAGTTCCTTTTAGACACCATGGCTAGTAGCCGTTGATGGGCTCCCTCCTCCATGAATCTGTCTAAATCCCTTTTCATGTAGTGGTTAAGGGCAGCAGGACTCCAATCTAGAGAACTGGGTTTGATTCCCCATTCCTCCACTTGAAGCCTGCTGGATGACCTTGGGTCAGTCACTGCTCTTCCAGAGCTCTCTCAGCCCCACCCACCTCACAGGGTGTGTGTTGTTGTGGGGATAATAATGACATACTTTGTAAACCGCTCTGAGTGGGCATTAAGTTGTCCTGAAGGGTGGTATATAAATCAAATGTTGCTTTTGTTGTTGTTGTACCTTTATGGCTATCTATGTTCGTGACTATCACAACCTCCACATGCAATGAATTCCACAATTTAATTTTATAGGATCAGGTCAAAAGGCTTGATCTTATAAAGCGTGCCAGTTGAGGTAAGTGAAGTTGCCCAACGAACTTGGCGCTCCCAGGGTGTCTCAATGCCACCTGTGTGAAACAGCCCTGTGGCATTTGGACCAGCTTTGCATAGGTTAGCAGCTCGATAAAAGCCACAGGAAAATGCTTTGGTCGTGCCTAGCATTGCGTTTTATACAAGTCTCCATCCTGCTAGTGGAATGGTATTTAGTTGCAATTCACTTAAATCCTGCTGATTTCAATGGAAGTGAATCATGACTACCTTTGTGCTGTATGGTGGCCATAAATTTTAGTCGGACTCCCCGTTCCTGCATCTGTTCTTATTGCCAGATGCTGGAATGGTGTCAGTCGCCCACATTTGTAAAGCTGCAGAAAGGGAAATGTTGACGGTCCATTGCCTGTGTGAAGAGGTTTATAATTGTCTGAAATAAAGGACAGTGAAGATGTCACTTCTGGTTCTGTGGAGAAATTGGTAGAATAAGCACACACAAAGAATGACTAGGTTTGTCGTGGATGTAGATGGTTTCCTGGTCTTTGGGCAGTCCCAAGATGGTGGGTGTGATGGCAGTTAGCAAAACAATTAATTGGTTTGGACTGCCACCTTACCAGCAGTGACTCCGGCTCTGGCAATAGTACTTGGCTTGCCCCCCTCCCTTTCCACCGCGTACTCTTGAAGCTTTCATTCTGCTACTCTGCAGCCAGCTTCGTGGTGCAATCAAAGCTAATGAGCTCTCCCAGGAAATAAATTGCATTCTAAGCGGCAACCTCACAGTGCAAAATAAACAGCTCCCTGACGCTTCTCGTTGCCGCCTCCTCAGAGCTCACACTGGACCGGTGGCTCCCCTGTGGCTCAGGTCAAAGGGCAGGAATTGGCCTTCTGTTTCTCTGCGTGGTGCTGTTTCCTTTCTGTGTACCGCTCACCTGTATCTGTATCACTGCAATCCGGAGACTATCTTTGTTTTTGTTCATCTGATTTGTGCCGCCGCTCGAAATAAGAAGTGGAGCTGTGGCTCGGTGTTCGAGCATCTGCTTGGCACGCCAACTCTCCCAGGTTTGACCCCCAGCATTTCCGCGTAAGGATCAGGTGCTAGTTGATGTAAAAGACCTCTGCCTAAAACTTTGGCGAGCTATCGCCAGTCTGGTAGACAATACGGACCTTGACGGACCAAGGCTCAGTATACGGCAGCTGCATGGATTCCTGTGTTCAAGTGGCCAAAGAAATGCACAAAAGCAATACATTTCCTACTTTGTTCAGGCTCATCTTTGGAAGGATGGTGTGACCCCCAGCCCTGCAAATCTCTGCTCATCTCAGCTATGGCTGCCCCCCTGCATGTCATGGATGGGAAGGGAAAGGCAAGGTGTTGATAGTTCCGCTCCGTTTTGCCTCCATTGTGGCTCCTAACCTATGGCCCCGTTTGAGCTATCAGGAGCCGAGGAATCATCTTTGCTGGGATGTGGCTGCTGTGAGTTTCTGGGCTGCCCTGAGCAGCAGACCAGAGTGTAAAGGTGTTGGATATTGTAGCAGAGCGAATAAGAATGCACAGCAGAAAGAAGCAGCACAGACACTTGTGTGTTTAGCTTCTATGAAAGAGTTTACTACAATATTAGGCTAAAAGGGTACGTGAATAGTAAAATTACAAATCGCCTATCTAAGCTTTGTGTTATTCCTTTGTTCTCTCTATTCCTACATCTCTACCAATGATCCCTGAGTAGGTGCAAGAATTCTGATTGCACCCCAATAAAATTGATCAGCCAATAGTCGATCCTAGGGTTTCCTCATTGAGTATAAAGCTCCCCTTTTCTCTGGTGGGAAGATTCTACTCTACACTTAGTTGTCCCTATCCTAAACATCTTAACGCAAACATCAGCTCTTTCAGGACTGAAGGGTTGACGCTAAAAACCCAACAAAAGGATAACCATAGACATTTAAACAAGGCAGTCTCTACTCACTGTTAGTAAGCTCAGTTGTGAACCAACTGCCAGGGAGGAGGATATGTGAATGTTGTCCTTTTGCCCTCTTCCCCTCCATTGTTGTCTCTTCTGGACATCTAAGAAGTTGGTGTTGGGAGAAAACTGCACTACCCCTTTGGCCTTGGGGTTGAAAGGATGCCACCTCTATCGAGGTGCTAGTAACACCCAAGCATATTTACAACAAACCAGTGGATCTGTTTAAAACATGTTGCCGTGGGATCTCTTTTTCACGTTAATGTAAGAGATTGCCCCAGCGGCCTCAGAGTAGGTGCGGCCCTTTCCAATCCGATATACAGATATATTACAGTCAAATGACCAGCAAGAAAAAGATCACATATACAAACCACAGTTCCTATCTACATAAAAAGAGAGAAAGGATTTAGTTAAAACCGTTATCATACGCAGCAGATAATAAATCCTAAAAAATAAAACTATCTCGTCTCTCCTTTTGTTGAAAACTTCTGCTTGTTTATGACCAAAAAACAATATTTTGCTACTGCCGAGGATACAGTCTTCTTAGTATTTTCCAACAAATATTTCAGAATCATCAAATTTCAAATAATTATCCAAAGATTTAAACTTGGAGAGTAATGGATATACTAACTGTTGTCTCTCTTCGGAATACAACTTACAATGTAAGAGAATATGAGCAATGGTTTCAACTTCCTTCTCTGGGCATATGCAACATCTTTTTTTTTTTTTGAAATTATATTTTATTGTAAGTATAACTATGTAAACAGGGTATAAAGTACAACAACGAACATTCAATAAAACTTGTGAACTTTTTCAGTGTGAAATTAACCATACATAATCATTAGTCTCAGGGCCAAGCTACACATGACGAATGACACTTGAACGGCAAGTGTATTTCTCCCTGTTCACTTGCCCTCCACTCAATCCACTTGCTGTTCAAGTGTCATTCGTCATGTGTAGCTTGGCCCTCAGTTAACAATTGACGACCAATCCGCACCGGTCCAACTGTTGTCGGTGTCTTGATCCAACTTTTCCACTTTTGAACATCTTTGATGGATAGGCCTGCGAAGAAACCTTCCCTGCAACACATTAGAAGGGAAGGCATCAAAACGTGCTCTAGAAAAGGCCCACCTGTACTTTTGGTGCATAATGTTAGAGAGATGTGGGGCCCTTTTAACAGTGGACCTTACGGCTCATCCCTGGCCTGACTGGGGTCTCCTGGCCTCTAAGGTCTCCCGTGCTCCCGTCACCTGTGCTCCTCTTGAGCTCAGTGCATGATGTCTTATCCAGTGGGTAGGCTGTAGCGTCGTTCAGGATAGGGAGTCCTGGCTCGGTAGTCTGACTGGGCTCTGCATGGAGGAGCCGTGCTCTCCTCTTACTGGCTCTCTGAGACTGGACCTCCGTCCCTGCTGCCTCGTCTCCGAGCCCTGCTGTTTGCCGCTCTTTTGGCTCTGCACCTCAGCTTCCTTGCTCCTTCTCGGCTCCCTCTCTTGCTCTCCACCTCCACCACTCCGCTCTCCAATGCCCACCCACTCTTCAGGCTGTGCATCTTCCTTTTGAAGCTCCCACCGTGCTGCCTCCGCCCCGCCCTTCCAGCATGGCATCTCATGCTGACCCATCACAGTTAAACTTTCATATCTAGCCAACATTTACCTTGCCATGCTATGCCAATTCCTGCAAATTATAAGTTGCTGTGGATGCCACTGTGGGGGTGGGGGGCATACTACCCCATGGTTTGTTCTCCAGTTTACTTGTTTCTCACCATAAGGTTTATGTTACATGGCAACACCTGAGAGGAATTCTGGGTAGTCTGTAGCGATGTCAGAAGAGATCATCTAACTGCGGAAAATGCTCTCAATTCCTTGTGGAGTTCGGAGCTGGGGGGCTTGTTGGAGGGGGGAGCAGGAGAAAACTGACACGAGAAAATGCCAGCAGAATAAATGTGTCTTGATTTAGCCTTGCAGGTTTTTTTTTAAAAAAGATTTTCTTTTATTTAAAAGAAAGAAATAATTAAGATTCTTCTTTGAGAAGTTAACAACATCCCAATTAAAGAGGTTTTTTATTTAGAAAATGCCTTGGGTGGGGGGTCTTCTAATCAAGAGACTCCTTTGAATAAAGAAAGTTTTGGATGGACGATGAGGCAATTGGCTAGCTTGCTGCAAAGGTGCTTGGGAAAAGTATTAGGGAGGGAACAATCTGTTGATTTGTGTGCTTTATAAATTGCTGTCTAATTTTTATCTGGCTCTTTCTTTAAGGAATTCGAGACTTCAAGCATGGCTTTCCCCTTCTCGGGTTTGTCCTCACAATGGTGGGGGGCATTGAAAGACACAAAAAATGTTAATGGGAAGGTTTCTGTGTTTTTTAAATCCAGAAGTTTATGGAAATTGGCAATGATAAGGATAATCAAAGCAAATGCACTGGAAAGCGTTACCTTTTGAAAAATGCTGGTGGAGTGGTATCATTCCAAGATTTTCCAGTCTTTTCCAGTCTTTTGTCTCACATGGTTTCGAGAAATGGCCAGCGTATCTTTTTTTCCCTAGCTTCACGCACCTCTCCGGATTTGGATTTTGCCATTCCTCCTGAGCAGCTGCCTCATAAAGTAAAATGGAGTTGCCTTCCGTTTCCTGCTTGTGTTTGCAAGAAGTTCTCAACCCCTTGAAAATAAAAAAAAAACCCTCTCCTTTCTTTCAATATTATTGTAGCGTGTACTCTGAGCATTCCAAGGTCATTCAAGGTGAGGAGACCGATTAATGGGCTTCTCGTTCACTGCCCGTGTGCTTGCAGAGTTTTTTCATAGAAACTATACCTTTGGAGGGGGAGGGGGAGGGAGAGGGGGAGGGGGAGGGTCCTTCCCCCACTTCATTCCCAGCATGTCTCTTCTTGTCCAATATTTCAAATCAGGCTGCCTTTGCAGCTCCAGTAAATAAATTAAATTGAATTCAGAGAGATCGGCTGCCTTCTCCCACGGCCCCTTCAACCAGGGCAAATAGCTTTAAAATTGAAGGTCTAGAATCGTACCACGCCACCCTATCGCTTCTGCAGTAGCTTCTGAAACGAGGAGAGACTGTCTCCTAAATGCGGCATGTCAAAGGGCCTCATTCGTTTTCTCCCTTCTGTGCCAATTCTCCCGCCCTCATTTATCCATCAGAGGGTGAACTTAGCGAAGTCCATTAAAAAAAACCCAGCCTTTGAAGCAGAAATCTAAAAGCAAGGTCAAGTAGGCTTGCAAGGTCATTGGAGGTTGCCAACTCCAGCTTGGGAAATTCCCTAAGATTTGGAGGGGGTGGAGCTTGCAGAGGGCAGAATTTTGGGAGGGGAGGGAATCAGGGGGGTGGGGTTTCATCGAGTCTGCCATCAAAAGCTGCCATCTTCTCCAGGGGAATTGATCTCTGTCGTCCGGAGATCAGATGTCATTCTGGGAGAATTCCTGCCCCCACCTGGAGATTGGCAACCTTAGAGCTGCCTTGGGCTCAAAAGGGAACCTGAGGCCAGAGATGGTAGAAAGAAAGTGATACAGGGTGAAGTCTGGTGGTCCTTAGAGGAGAGCGAAGAGCAAGAAACTCTAAGCAAGCCAATATCAGAAGAGCCCTGTTGGATCACTGCACCTGTCCATCACGCCTCACATCCTCTGTCTCACAGTAGCCAATGAAGAGTCGGCCTATGAGCAAAGCTTGGATGACAGCCAAGCCTCCACCAGCAACTGGTGTTCAAGAGCATCCTACCACTAACAAATGAGATTCTACCTAGTCCTCGTGGCTCCTTGCTATTGATAGCGTCACCATTTAATCCATAAAAAAAGAACAAGAGTCCAGTAGCACCTATAAAATTTGTGGTAGGGTATAAGCTTTTGTGAGCCACAGCTCACTTCTTCATCTGATGAAGCTTCTTCGTCTGAAGAAGTGAGCTGTGGCTCATGAAAACTCATACCCTACCACAAATTTTGTTAGTCTTATAGGTGCTACTGGACTCTTGCTCTTTTCTGTTGCTACAGACAGGCTAACATGGCTACCCGTCTTGATCCATCTCCTTTTAATCCATAAATATGTTTAGTTCCTTTTAGAGACATCTCAGCAAGAAGTCATACCTGCAATTTATGGCAGGGAATTCTGTTAAGTTCAATGATACATTGACCAAGAGTGTTCCTCTTATATCCAGCCATACACCTGTTCCTTTTTTTCCGGTTGTTCTTCAATAGCCTGGTTCTTGTATTGTTCAGGAGAGCCCAGACCTTTGTGGTTCTTCAAGGGAGTGAAGAAGCTATTTGTAGTCTCATCAACTGCCTCGGGTGCAGAAGGTTGGAATGCTTTTGAATTTATCATCTGGCCTTTTTTGACCTGCCGATCTCCATGTGGATTTTCCATCTCTGTTGTTCAAATGAAGTCTGCGATTCCTAATTTTCAGACTGTCTTCCTCATACTGAATTCTGTCCCTGCAACTATGCATTTTTCAATGCTATTAGTGTCAGTGAATCAGCTTTAGAAACATGATATATAAAAATGAAGGATGTTTTACATACTGATGCCATATCAAAACGACAGTGGAAAACAGAGGGCTTAAACTGTTGACAAAATTATAGTTTTAGGTGGGTAGCCATTGGCCTGCAGTAGAGGAGCAGGACCATTTCCACGCAGCTTACCTTGTTCCAGTGAACAGCGAAATCTCGCACAAAATCATGCAAGAAGACGCTGTTATCGTGCGAAATTGCGTGAGAAGACGCGATAACAGCATATTCTCACGTGATTTTGCGCGAGATTTCTCTGTTTTCCAGAACAAGGTAAGCTGTGTGGAAACGTCCCAGGATTTGAGTCCAGTGGCACCTTAGAGACCAACAAGATTTTCAGAGTGTAAGCTTTCAAGAGTCAGAGCTCCCATCTTCAGACACTAAATCCTGCTGGCAAAATTATAAATAACCATAAAGAGAAAGAGAAAGCATGCTCATCAATGTAAAACAGGTAGACTGAAAAGATAAGATCTGAGTCCAGTAGCAACTTAAAAGACCAACAAGATTTTCAAGGTATGAGCTTTTGAGAGTCAAAGCTCCCTTCATTAGACAAAAGGAGCTCTGAGTCTTGAAAGCTTATACTCTGAAAACCTGGTAGGTCTTTAAGGTGCTATTGGACTTGTATCTTGCTGTTCTACTGTAGCCCAATATGGCTATCCACTGGAAACTATATTGTAAACAGGGCTTTTTTTCAGCGGGAACGTGGTGGAATGGAGTTCCAGCACCTCTTAAAAATTGTTGCATGGCTGGTGGCCCCGCCCCTTGATCCCCAGACAGAGGGGAGTTTAGATTGCCCTCCGCACCGTGCGGAGGGCAATCTAAACTCCCCTCTGTCTGGAGATCAGGGGGTGGGGCCACCGGCCATGTGACCATTTCTGCCGAGGGCAATTTAAATTTTAAAAAACTCCCCCCTTGTTCCAGCTGACTAAAGTGACATCCTTGTGTGGTCTTGAGTTCCACCACTGAGGTCCAAGCTACACATGACGAATGACACTTGAACGGCAAGTGGATTGAGTGGAGGGCAAGTGAACAGGGAGAAATACACTTGCTGTTCAAGTGTCATTCGTCATGTGTAGCTTGGCCCTCAGTTCCACCACCTCTTTTCCCAGAAAAAAAGCCCTGATTGTAAAGGTGTCTCTGAATGGACCCGCTGAGCGGTGTTCTGTAGAACTGGTTGAGAGTGAACATTGGCGACCATCAGGAGTGCAGAACAGCTGTGATTAAAGTACCTGAAAATGAGAAATATAGCCTTCTTGAAGACTAGAGAGCTGGTACAACCAAGAGCACACAGTTCTTCTATTCTATTATGCAAGCAGCTTCCACAGTGGGGGCTCCCAGGTAGTTAAATTTGTAGCTAAGCACACTTTTTCTTACATATAATAAGTTATAATTTAAGACTTTTTCCACTGGGAACTTCACTCTCTCTCTCTGCTCTCCTCGAGTCTCCCTCATTATCAGGCTTTCTGTTCTGTTACCTTGGGAGAATCGGGGATCTTGTTAAAGCGGGAAGCTCTTGTCATATTCACAGTGCAGTTGCCTAGCTAACCTCCACCCAGAGGTGTGGAATGTGTTCCTTGTTTCTTTTGCAATGCAGTAGAGTTTGGATTGCGGGCTTATTCATGCATACCAGCTTGGCATGCAAGGTCTACCTTAAGGGACAGTTGTCTTTCGGACCATCCAAAGAAGATTTGGCTCCGGTGTCTGAGAGTGCAAGGTGGAAGAGCTGACAGTGGTGGATTAAACCTGGGGAGGTAGAGGTTCTAATTCTCCCTGCGGCATGTTTGATGCTTGGGCCTGTCATTCTCTCTCAGCCTACCGTGCAGGAGATGTATTTTTAGGATTAAGGAGGGGGCACGTTGTGTATTACCTGACCTCCGTGGTGCAATGGCAGGATAAGACTGTGATAGATCTTTGTGGCGACTGCGGATTTCGCTGTCAATGCGTCGAGGTAGTATTGATGTCCCAGAGAACTCCTGTCAGCCACAATGTGAAAACCTAGGAGAAACAGCCCATTGATTTGCAAGATGATGCAAGCAAAGAGAGAGAGAAGAACATTCAAAGAGCTCTGCTGGATTGGACCAATGGTTGTTGGACTCATCCAGCACCCATTCTTCCACAGAAATCGTTGCCCCTAAAAGGCCAAAGAAGAGAAAGAGGAAAACTTTGGTGTAATGGGGAAAGACATTTTATGGTATCTCACTGGATGTTTCACAAACAACTTCTTCAAGAGATCTGTAGCATGACCATCTTTTGGAGCTTTCCCACTGTGGAAAGGCTAACAAGCAGCACACAGAGGTGAAGCCCCTACTCAAGTGTTGCCCGGTTGCCCTAGCAACTGTCAAGAGATGAGGAGGGTGAGGGGTAGCGCTACTCACTGACTTTTCCTTTGCCTGCATGCATCTCAACGGGCTACCTCAATGACATCACTTCCAGAACTGACATCATCTCATAGAGGGGGTGGAAGAGATATTTCTGGAAGTGATGTCATCACAGTGGATTGTGGAGGCACACATGCCTATTTGCCCAGGAAGCCTGCCAATGTTTGGCAATCACTGGGCAGCTTGCCTCTTCCCATTGATTGCCAGCAATCAGTGAGCAGGGGGCAAACAGCTGGGACTTTGCTTGCCACCGGTGTTTCCTAACAGCTGATCTGTCAGAGGTCTTCTGCCTCTAAACATGGACACTCCATCAAGCCTTCATGGCTTTTGATGGTTAATAACCTTTGATGGACCATATTCTCAATTAATTTTTCTAAATCCCTCTTTTAAACCTAGCTTAAGTTTACAGCCACCGTGTGTTGGATATTTGGGCCATTTTCACATGTCTTTAAACTAGTGTGATACTCACAGAAGGCTGCTGGCTTCATCATGCAATTTTTGATGCCATCCATTTACAAAACGGATGCCGGCAATGATGGTGGTGTTTTTGTAGCATTTTGCAAACGGACGGCTTCAAAAATCATGCGAGGAAGCCGGCAGCCTTCTATGAGAAACATGCTATTTTAAAGACATGTGAAAATGGCCCTGGTTGCAATGAATTCTGCATGTGTTATGCGAAGAGCACACACATGCATGTGTTAGGGTTACCAGTGTCCAGATGGGGCCTGGAACTCTCGCCGAATCATGACTCCTCTCCAGACCACAGAGATAAATTCTCCTGCAGAAAATGGCAGCTGTAGAGGGTAGACTTTATGGCGTCACATCCCTGCTGAGCTTCCCTTTGTCCTCAAACTCCACCTCCCCAGATGCCTCTCTCAAATCACCAGGAAATTCACTGCTCAGAGTTGGCAACCTTAGTGTGTGCTTCTGACTAGAGATGGGCACGAACAGCAATACGAAAAAAAAGCCATGAACAGCCCAATCTGCTGTTCGTGAACAAGCTGTTCGTGAGGCCCCATTCTAAATGAACAGGTGGTTGTTGCAAGCTTTGTTAGTTGCTGTTCGTCAAGCTACACAGTCTGGCACCTGCAATCAATTCCCTTGGCAACTGTGGGCCAAGCTACAAGTGACGAATGACACTTGAACGGCAAGTGTATTTCTCCCTGTTCACTTGCCCTCCACTCAATCCACTTGCCATTCAAGTGTCATTCATCATGTGTAGCTTGGCCCTTAGGCAGGGATTGTCTGAACTGTGGGCCAAACTACAAGTGACGAACGATACTTGAACGACAAGTGTATTCCTCCCTGTTCACTCGCCCTCCACTTGCTCTCCACTCGATCCACTTGCCGTTCAAGTGTTATTTGTCACTTGTAGCTTAGCCCTCCGTCTGAACTCCTGCTGTTGCTCTGGAAACTCCAATCTAAGCCCAATTTAGCTTGATAGGCAGGTCTTCCTTTCAAGTGTGGAGCTCCAAATTTGTTACAAGGGAGGATCTGATTTTGCAGACAGTGGAGAGAGGGAGAGACAGTTGCTGTTGGCATTTTAATAGAGTGCATTGGAGCTTAAATTTTCTTTGTGTGTGGTGGGATAGGGATCTACCCCTTCAGGTTCCAGGGCTGCTGCCAGGCTCTGGGCCAAGCTATTATTTATTATTGGTACCTTTCCTGGTGCCTGCTCAGGTCAGGTTTCTGGGAGTGGTGCGGTAGGGATCTTGACTTGGATGATGGCTGGAGGAGAGCCTGCTGGCCCCCACGAACAGCCAACCACGAACATGTTCATGAACAGGGCCACGTTCATGGTTGTTTGTGAGTCCCTGTTTGTGGATGGCAACGAACATCATGTTCGGGGTTTTTTCTGTTTGTGCCCATCTCTACTTTGAGGCTGCTTTTTCAGTGCTTCTGAATCCTAACCATTGGCTTATCGTGGAACTGAGTTCAAATCACAGTCTGGCCATTGACTTCATGGATTGCCCTAAGCAGGTCGCAGTATGTTTGGAAACTGCGGCAGTGGTTGAAGGCACGCTCTCCATCTGACGGAACACTCGGCTCTTCCCCAGGGAGATCAGTGAATGACTGGGCAGGTAGTCTCTTAATGCAGCCGAATCTGACGAGAACGCAAACCTTAAGGGCCGGCGATTAATTTTATAAGAAACACTTAACTAATAAACAAGTGCTTGCTAAGCTCTATATTAATTTAAGCTAATGAGGTCCTGTTAGAAGCCATGATGAATGAGGAAAGCTCACGGAACATCAACGAGAAAAAGCTAGGGTTGGGTGTTGTAATAATTTACTTACAGTGATAGCAATTCATAAGGCGCGAAGAACAACAGGAGGAAAAGGAGCAGAGGAGCTTTTTTGCTTAATAATCTGATCGATTGCCAAGGTCCATGTATCTTAATTCCACTTGGAGTTTCCCTTTATAACAATAAATGGGGTTTTCTTAGGAATAATGGAATCCATTAATATGAGTTTTCGTCGGCCTTCTTTCTGTTTCGGTTGTGAGCATACTTCTCGCAACCACAGGTTGTTGCTAGTGCATAAAGTGCTAAATGCAGCCCTGGAAGACGGAGGGGAGACTTTTGAAATTAGGATCTTGGGGCCAAGCTACAAGTGACAAATGACACTTGAATGGCAAGTGTATTTCTCCCTGTTCACTTGCCCTCCACTCAATCCACTTTCCAGGCAAGTGTCTTTCGTCATGTGTAGCTTGGCCCTTGGAGTCCACCATCTCCTTTCCTCTTAGAGACCAGAGCTGATCTCTAAAGAATCAATGATTATGCAGGTTGTTATTGGCTCTTGGATATAGGGCCTCTCCTGGCTTTTCTATCATAGCTCCCTTCCTCTTCCAGGTGTGGCCTCTTCCTCCCCATCTGGGATTCTTTTTTTTTTGTTACACAATTGTGCCTCTTAAAATTGTGTCTAAACTGGAAGTGGTTTTAGTGGTACCATTGGAGCTGGACTTCGGGGTGAAGAACGGGGGCTCTTTCCACCATACAGGTCAGCAGGGGATTCCAAATTGGAGGCTGTAGCTAGGTACGGGTGAGTTTCCTCCAAAACTCTTTTTATTTCTCCTAATGAAACAGAGAGGGGGAGGACTAAAAGGGGTAGTTGATGCAGAATGATGGAGGAGACAGACATTCTCTTCCCTTGGCTAAGCCTCATAGTTCCCCTTCAAGAGTGAAGATAGATTGATGATGGGAAAGGATACAGGAGAAGCGGGATTCTTCTTTGGCTTGGACTGATGGTACTCATGGAGAGTTGCAGTTACATCCATCCCTTTGAGGACTGCCCCTCAAAGAGACTTGCAGTTTACTCTTTCTTCCAGCAGCAGCTGTTTCAGGTTAGGAACCCCCTGCCAATACCAGCCCCATTGTCTCCAGGGCCTTGCCCACTTTCCTGAAACATGGGGCAGGTATTACCTGAGCCACTGAGTGAGCATCACTGGCTTGGATTAAACATTCAAAGCACACAAGAACTCAGGGCCAAGCTACAAGTGACGAATGACACTTGAATGGCAAGTGGATTGAGTGGAGGGCAAGTGAACAGGGAGAAATACACTTCCCGTTCAAGTTTCATTCCTCACTTGTAGCTTGGCCCTCAGTGGTTGAAGATTGTGTCATGTATTTGGAGTTAAAGCAGTGCAGACTTTTTCAACATCTCTCAAATTAGTCAGACCTCACGAGGGGGAGCATAACACAATGAAGTCAAGAGAATAAAGTTGCCTAATAGTTTCACTGAATTTAGCCTTATTGGTGTGAGGGGACTGAAAAGGAGCAGACTTAAAAAAAAAAAATCTGTTCCTTCTTAATTTCAAAGCTCCCCGCCACACACATCACTAGGGAAGAGATAGGCCTTTATTCTCCTCAAAAAGAGAGAAGCCAGGCAGGCAGAACCATTGCGAGATTCTCCAAAACTGTGTGCAGTAATGGGAAATTTCAAGCACTGCTTGCGTGCAGTTGACTGAGTGAAGGACCCCCCCCCAGATTTATGTTTCTAATAACACCATTAATCCCCTCCAGTAATAATATTAAATCTTCCTATTTATGGCCAGCATCATTCATAAAAAACCCAAGCAATTTGCAGGCTTGGTATATGAATGTGTATGAGAAGAATGACAATTTCGAATCCCACCCGTCTCAGATGGGCTCCAGAACTAGAAATGAGTGAACCAGAGAGGGGAGAAGGGAGGGGCTGTGGCCCAGTTGCAGAGCATCTGCTTTGCACACAGAAGGTCCAGGTCTTTATTTAAAGGATCTGGCAGGAGCTGATGTGAAATATCTCTACCTAAGACCTCGGAGAGCCACTGCCAGCATGTGTACAAAGGGCTAACTTTGATGGGCTAGTGGTATTATCCGGTATATTATCCGGTATTATTCGGTATTATTCGGTATAAGGCAGCTTCGTGAGTTTGTGAGTGGGAAAGTAGCGATAAGCAAAAAAAGTCCAGATCCTCTCTTAGTTTCAATTTCTCTGCTGAAAATCTTTCCTCTGCCCTTTTTTATCATTTGGTGCTGACCTGCTTTGAAGAAACAGCTCCACGTTCAAGAAAGACACAGAAGCTACCCTTCAGAGAAGTAACTGGTGACAGTTAGGTCTCTGGAGTTTTGCTGAGCTGATTCTCACCTTAGAGAGGGTGAGAAATGACCGGTTTTTATTCAAGCCGTGGGGAATGCAGTCAAATTTCCTAGTGAATTCTATTTCAGGAGCTTCAAGCTGCATCTCCACTGGATGTTCTTTTTCTGATGAAGTTGCTTATGAAGAAAGTACTGATTCCCTGCCCTCCCATTTGTATCTTTAGAGCCCTACCTGAAAATATGGCAACTACTGACTGAAGAAGCTACATATTTCTAAGTAGTGAAGGACTTGTATGCTGTCCCTTGTTCCTGGTCTGAGATCCAAGCTACAAGTGACGCCTGACACAGGTTGGACACTTGTCAGCTTCCCTCAAGTTTTGATGGGAAATGTAGGCATCCTGGTCTTGCAGCTGTAATGGAGAGCCAAGCTGTAAAACCAGGACGCCTACATTTCCCATCAAAACTTGAGGGAAGCTGACAAGTGTCCAGCCTGTGTAAGGCGTCACTTGTAGCTTGGCTCTCAGGTTACAGAGGGGACTCACAGTAGAGTTAGAGAGAGACAGGAAGACATACTATACTGCTCTATCTGATGTTATCACTTTGATGTGTAGACTGATACTCTTAGGAAACTTCCTTCCTTCCTTCCTCCTTCATCTCCCTCACTTCCTTCCTTCCTCCCTTTCATCTCCCTCACTTGCACATGCACACACGTTCTCCATCTTGCCACCACGGAGGTCACAGGGGTCGCTCTCTGTATCCACCAGCATCCTAGCTTAGATAAATTAGATTAGATTCTATCTCTTGTCTATCCTATTCTGAGTGGAGTTTCTAAATAAAAAGGACTCTTATTTTCTTTACAAAGTATGTGTGAGATTATTTCCTCAGCACCAAGCACACAAATGCTTAGCTGAGCTCACAGAACAGCTCTGCTTTATTTATTACTTAACCTTCATTGCTTACAATATTGAGGAAGGGGAGAACCATGTAACACTACCCTCAGCTGATAACTTGCCCACTGCTGTTGCTAGTAATCCTACCCTTAAGTCTCTCTAAATGAGACAAATTTCACGAGGATGCTCAAGTGAAGAGAGGAGCAATGCTAACCTGGAAGACGAGTTCTAAAAGACAGGTTGGAAGGCTTTGTCAATTTCCCTCTCTGCAGAGCCTGCAAATATGGCTCCTCAGGGAGTTTATTTCCTCTTCAGCTCCCAGAAGGGGAGGTGAAACTGAGAGAGCCTTCAGGGAGGTCAAGAGGAAATATACAACCCCCCTGAGCAGCGATATTTGCAACCTCTGTAGAAAGGGAAATTGACAAAGCTTTCCGATCTGTCTTTTAGAACTCGTCTTCCTGGTTAGCATTGCACCTCTCTTCACTTGAACATCCTTGTGAAATCCATCTCGTTTAGAGAGACCACTGTCCAGTGATATTGTATCCTCAAGGAATCTGGAAGCCTTATCCAAACACACACAAAAGGTTCAGTTTCTAGAATCTGTCCCAAATAGCAGCAACTGCTGCCATCTAAGGATATACAGGAGAAGGTAGAAGAAGGTGGGTAGCCATGTTGGTTTGCAGTAGAACAGAAGGAGTTGAGTCCAGTGGCTCCTTAGAGAGCAACAAGATTTCAGGGGTATAAGCTTTCAAGAGTCAAATCTCCCGTCTTCAGACAGGCAAAAGAAGCATTTTCTTATCACCTCTTTTAGCCAGTAAACCTACAGCCTGAGAGCAGGATGACCCAAATGAAATCCAGGAGGATTCCTGAGATGCAAAAAAAGAGGTGAGAAGAAGTAGGCCCATTTATCAAAAAAAAGGAAATAAATTAGCACACATTAAACCCACCAAATGTTCCTTCTGTTTCCTATGATCTAATCGGATGCATAATTTTACCCAGAGGGGATGGCTCTAGCCTCAATTCCCTTTCCTCCTAATTTCCCTTCAACTCATTTTTTAACGGTAACATTCCCATTTCTGTCAGTTGTTATCTCCATTTGCGGATTCCCCATTTAACCCCCATGCCCCCCCTCCCCGAGAGATGGGATGGATCTCGGATTCTTCTGTTGTGTTTTCCCTACCTTTGAAATGCACCTGTTTTTTGTTTTTAACTTCTGTTCGGGAGAAAGGAGTAGATAAATTAAACGAGACTTCTCCCACCCTCGTTCTTAGAAAGGACACCGAACTGAAACTGCTTCCCTTGACAAGCTGGTATGTTTACAACTCTCCCCCCGTATAAAAATTCTGACACTTCAATTATTTTCACAAGGCCTGGGTTTCCTGTTGCGGGAGGGAAAGAAATCAAGCTTTTCTTGTTTGTTTTAATCTCATTCTGAAATCGAATGGGGAAATGAGAATCTTTTAATGAGTTGGGACAGGGGGATCACCTTTCTCCGCTCAGTAAGATTGGATGTTGCCTGCACAGACCCAAGAAAACCGAACACTTACTAAGGATGGGAAGAGTTCCTTTATTCTGTCCATTTATTGCTTTTAAAGAGCTGACCGGATTTTTCATCTCTGCCACACTGATCCAAATCTCGATTACGGTTCTCTCTTGGGCAAATCAAACCTGTGATTCTTTATTGTTATGGAATTATCCAAATGTTTGATGTTGTTTGTGCATCTGTAAATGGGCACCACACCTTGCACATAAATATCACAACCCTGTGTAAAAGTCAAATAGAATGTGTCTGCACACTACAAAGGAAACCACAATACAGTCAGTGAAAAACAGATAACCATTGGTGAAAAATGGGTGATGATGATTTTTTTTTTGGTGCCAGTGATACTTTGGGCTGAAGGCATATGCTCACTGCCTACACATGAGGTGCAGTGGTGGCTAGATGTTTTGGCCAGATGTTTCAACAGAAGCCCTGGTGCTGCTCTAGAGCTGCAGTGTGTACTTATGCCTTGGACTGGTTTTACTTATAGAATACTGAGCCAAAAGGGGAGTCCTAGAGAAGCAAGGAAACAACGGCCCTTTAGCAGGGGGCATCCTCAGGCCAGCTGCCTCTCTTCCTGCCACTTCTGCCCAGAAGAGTTAATACTCTTCTACATCTCAACCTTCTTTCTGCAAACAGGGCTTCCCAAATTGTCGCAAGAGCCTTGCAAGAATTCAAGAGACCCTGTTGTGCATGCTTTGCTTGCTGTACTGTATTTGGAGATGCCCCAGGAAGTGAGGAGGGAAGGGAGTGTCAGCTCTCCCAGGGTGCGGAGGACAAGATGAGGCAGGAGTGACCACAGAGGTGGAAGCTGCCTCCCAATCTAAACATCTGAGGTCATTGCCTCATTATAGAACCAGCCCTGCAGGGAGGTGCCCCCGACTCCAGCTGCCCACAAACTTTCGTGTCTGAAGAAGGGAGCTCTGACTCTTAAAAGCTTACACACTGAAAATCCAGTTGGTCTCTAAGGGTGGAGCAACACAAGATGCACAGGTGCTTGTCAGATCCTGCAAGGGTCCCTGGGAAATGTAGTCTTTAAAAAAAATCAGCCACTCACTGTAATTCTCAGGTGGGGAGAATTGCAACTGGATAGACTTTCTCTTTCACACAAAACACACACTTTCTTTCTTTCAAAAATCCTCTGGGAGCTCGGGATGGGAGTAAGGTGGTGGTGAACGATGTAACAAGAGGCAGGAAAAAAGCTGAGGTGTTTTACGAGTGAGAGAGAAACTCAGGGCCAAGCTACACATGACGAATGACACTTGAACAGCAAGTGTATTTCTCCCTGTTCACTTGCCCTCCACTCAATCCACTTGCCGTTCAAGTGTCATTCGTCATGTGTAGCTTAGCCCTCAGTCCCTCCCATTCTTCTCCTCCCAGCAAGGAATCTCAGTGCTGATTCCCCCCCCCCCATCTCTGGGCTCCTGAAGGAAAACTGAAGTGAGTGGATTATTGAAAGAGAGAATCTCTCCAGTTGAGCGACTGTTCCTTGTAAGAAAATCCACTTGGCTCAGTTTTCCCTCAGGAGTTTGGAGAGGAGGGAAGGTAAGACTACCGCTCCCAGAGAAGCTTGTGTGACCCAACCTGTGCTTTTCACATGTAACTTGTCTTGTGTGTTTCCCCCTTGAAGTGTTACTGGACCCAAATCCTGCTGTAGCCTTGACAAAACAAGGGGGAAGGTAACTGGCCATTGCACATCTGTCTGTGCAGATTCTCTGGTTTTGCTTGGGGGGGGGGTTAGCTTTGTTGATTTGGGGTAAAACAAAAGATGTCCGAAGAAGAGAGCTCTGATTCGTGAAAGCTTACTCTCTGAAAATCCTGTTGGCCTCTAAGATACCACTAAATTAAAACCTTGCTGTTCTACCACAGAACAGTGCAGCTACCCACCTAAACTATCCACAACCTTTGTGGTACCCTTCTTTCAGATTGCACCCCCTCCTGCAGTGCCAAGCCCTATGACTCACCAGGGAGAGAGAAGACTTGCGTGTTTCCACCCTTTCGGCATGAGGGGGGTTGAGAGAGAGAGATGAGCAGCATAATAAGGGTGCGGGATTGTGGTACGTTCTGGACTTGGTCGTTAATTAGTCCTTGCTGCAACTCACTGTACGGTGGGGGCCTGTAATATTGTATATCACATTCCCCCCGTTGCATTGTAAATTAAAACTGCCCATCCGTGCCTTTGTTTCAGCAGCCGCATGGAGCTATCCATTTTCTCTTAGGCACTCCATTGTGAGGAGCAGTGTTGGCACATTGTTTTGATGCTAGGGAGACCACGTTCTGAAACAGGAGAGGGAAGTGCTCAGGACCCCTTTCCTCTCCAATCCATGCCCCTAGCTTACTCTATTTCTTCAGCACAAATATCTAGTAAAGTAACATTCCACTGCAGGCTCTTGTTTTCTGCACAGGTTTTTCCCCCCTGTTAACTTATTAGGAGATGTCTAGCCCTATGCCCTCTGGAAGTGAAGAGACTAAGCTCTGATTTTGGAAGTCAACAGTTGCTGCTGCCAAGAGCTAATCAGATGCATTTCAGCAATCTGCTCTATCGTGGCCTCATCCTTCATTTGGAAAGATGGATATCATGGCTTGGATCCTATGCCACAGGAGGACTATAGTGCTTGCAGAAGGGATGCTGGTGGAAAGGAGCTTTCACACTGCTCTGATTCTGCTACAGCTACTGTGTCTTTCCCTCAAGTCCTGCATCTAGGGGCTAGTGGATCCCTGGAAATAGCACAGGGGATGAAGTACTGGTGCAAAATCAGTGAAAACTGTTCCCCTCGCCTTGCACAATTGGAATGCTGCTCCAAGCCACCCCTCAACAGAGGTAGAGGAGGAGGTGGAGATTGCAGCCAGCATAGGAGGAAGAGGAGGGAGGCTGGCCCTTTGCTGGTGTTGAGGTGCACTGGCATTAGTGGTAGGATTGCCAGGTCTGGGACTTTTGGCTGGCAACCAGAAGGTGGATTACCAAGGTGGTGGAGGAGCTTGGTGATGGGGCAGAGAAGTGGAAATTACATCATGTGGTGCCATTTTCAGCCCTGAGATGGTAGTGATATCACTGGTTAAGGTTGTGGTTAAGGTCTAGGCATCCCACCATAGAGCATTGCCACATTTGGTGATATCACTTCCCATTTGGGGCTGGAAATGGTGTTGCATTGTGCCCAATGGAAGCTCTCCCCTTTTCCTCCTGCCAGTGCCAGGCAGTGGGTTGTGATGGCAGGCGATTGCCCACCACTATAGGGCAAGCGGTAACCCTTGTCAAGAGGCTGGGAGGTGAGGGCTTAAAGGCTTGGCTGAATAGTATGTGTAAAGCTTAGGTGAGGGTAAAAGGGAAAATCCTCTGATCAGAAACCCAAGGCTGTGAAGGCCTTCATGGGGCTGGGACAGAAATCCCTTAAAAGGTGCTGTTATCCTTGACCCAAATGGTTGGGGGAAACGACAAGGCACACCTCTCTCAAGCACTGGCCAATGCTTTGCAAAGAGGAATCAAGGATGTGCGGACAGAGGAGACCTGATTCTTCCCTGTCCCAGAAGGCCTGCACTGGAGAGACAGTAGGGCGTATGTTATGCACCTGTTGGCCACTGCAGATGCAAGATGGATGAGAAATTAATAAAGGTGACTATCCCAACCACGCTGTCGGCTCCCCTTGTTCTGTGCCTGCTTGCAAAATGTATCTGAGATCCAGTGCGGTGGTTTATCAACTGCCAGTGTGTGGAAGTCTTTCCACGTCCCTTTCCAGTCCTGCAGCCCCTTCCCACCCCAAAGGATCACCGCTAGGGGCATGGGACCCGCAGAGGAAACTAGCCACGCCAATTGTGGTCTGGAGTCAGGAAGGGCAAGGAGACCGCACTTACGGAATAGGGAGAGGAGCAATTTCACCCCCTTGTCCCTCTGGGCCAAGCTACACATGACGAATGACACTTGAACGGCAAGTGGATTGAGTGGAGGGCAAGTGAACAGGGAGAAATACACTTGCCGTTCAAGTGTCATTCGTCACTTGTAGCTTGGCCCTAAGATAAGCAGGTAGCTGTTCCTCCATGGGGTTCCCATAACCCTGAGAGTGATCAAAAAGAGCTGCAGGAACGGAGAGAGAAATCTGGGGAGGCTCTATGCTCTGCGCGCAGATGGCTGAACGCGGGGCGTTATCCCCCACCGGACTGTAATAAGAATTGCTGAGATGTGATGCCAGGGACATGTGCTCAGGTCTTCCAGCATTTTTGTTTTCAAAGCAATCACAGGCAGTCCTGATTTTGATCGGGGAGACATAGGCCATTTCCACACACGTTGGATAATGCACTTTCAATGCACTTTAGTTATCCTTTAGAAGTGGATTTTTTGTTCCACACATGGAAAATCAGTTATAAATGTTCACTAAAGCGTATTGAAAGTGGATTATCCAACATGTGTGGAAGCAGCCATTATTTTGCTGATCTAAAGAATGCTGATAGAACCATTGACAATGGCTGATTCCGCACACATTGGATAATGCACTTTCAATGCACTTTAGTTATCCTTTAGAAGTGGATTTTTTGTTCCACACATGGAAAATCAGTTATAAATGTTCACTAAAGCGTATTGAAAGTGGATTATCCAACATGTGTGGAAGCAGCCACAGATATGCCCCCTTTTGTGTGTCTTTGTGTGTGTGTTGTTTCTACTGCTGCTGTCCCTGATTATTTTGGTTTCTTTTTTCCGATTTACTATACACCTCTGTCACACACACATTTTTTAAAAAGCATATAACATTTGCACACATTTAACAGGGAAACATGGTGTGGTAAAATGGAAAAGGGTGTAAAAAGACTCCCAGTTTTCATTTGCACCAGGGAGATTTCAAAATGCTCCTGGGGATTTTCGAGTCGAAATTGAGGAGTTCGCAAAATTCGGTGGTGCCCCTAATTTTCCTTGGTGTAATGATACTGGAAAGGGAGTGTCTAACCTTTCCCCTCATGCACACCTCCCTTCAGTTGTCGTTAGGACCTGACACTGGAAAAAGACCTCTATATTTCCCCCCAAATTGTGGTAATGCGATTTTGGGGAAAGGAAATCTAGATTAGGAAAATGGCATGGGGGAAGGGAGTACACACTCTCTCTGCTAGAATCACAGATCTGCTCAGCTGCTCAGAAAGAGCTCATGTGATGATTGAAAGTTTGATTAAATGCCAAGAGATCTAATGGAAGATCTTCTGTTTCCTGTTTGGAACTGATGTCAGATAATGTCTGTGAAGCAATTTGAACACTGGAAAGCAATGATAAATGCTTAGCCTTGTATTTTCTCTAATTTGATACAAACAACAGAACTGTGGTAGGTTGAAATCTATATATACAAAGACATATATTTTGTTTTTAGGACAAGAGTCTCATTGCATGGTAATTCTGGCTGCTGTAAAAACTGGCAGTCCTGTGTCCCTTTCCCTCCACAAGGTTTTGTTAAGATTTTTTAATTTAAAAAACCTGTAATAAGATATCATCTCACTTCTCTGTACTTGCTTCACTTTGTAGATTCTAGGTACAGGGAACCTCAGGTGTGGTGATGTAAAGTTACACGGCTTTACTGACTAAACATTATAGATAAGAGATGTAGGAAAAGACGCAGGACTTCTGCTTTCGCTGGCAGCATTGTATCTCTTGTAATGTCTGGCTCCCCCATCAAGATTAAATAAAATCTGCTTTCTGGCTGTTTAAACACATTGTTTCTCATTCCCCTCCCCAGTGGCAAGGGAGAGGATTATTTTCCACTTTTCGTGCAGCAGCCTTTTCAATATTTAGACTGCTATTGTGAGCTTATTAAATGGATTTTTCTCTCAGCTGGGGAGTATCCGGTTTCTCCAATCTTATCTTCCATATCTTGCATTCCAGATTCTTCGCCATGTGGTTTGCGCATTAGAATGAGCACCGGTGCTCAGCTGGTGGTGTCTTCTCATACAGCTGTCCGACCTCAGTGTTTGTGGGGGCACTGAATTGCATTTGGCAGGTAGGGGGGGGTAAGGAAGATGTGTAGTAAGACCACTGAGCTATATGCATCTCCATGAAGAAAGTTTACTGGTCTTGCAGAAAGCCTGTATTGTCTTCCAATGTGTTTCGTGATCTGACGTTGCATAGTTGTGGGAGAGGAACCCTACTAGATAAGCACCTGACCTCATTCAAGTATGTAAACTAGGGTTGCCATGTTTCCTTACTTTCCCAGTGGAAGGGGAGACCCAGCACTTACCTTTTTTGCACACGTGTGCTCCTGAGCCTTTGCAATGACATCACTTCCAGGAAGTGATGTTATCATTCAGGCACGGGAGCGCACACACACTTTGCAGCGGGCCAATTAGGTAGCATTCTCATGGTGACATGACATCACTCCCAGGACCCACTCTTTTCCCCCTGCTGGCCAGGTGAGGGGGAGGCAAGGATGGGAGCGGGAGATCGTCTGCCCCCACCGGGGGATCTGGGATCTACAGTGCATGGTTGCCCTCCACAAATGCAATAGAAAGCTTTGGCCTCTGTGACCAGCTTCGAAGGCCTTATGGTTGGCTACAGTGTGAAACAGGCTGTGCCGCTGGATGACTTGTTGGCTCCTTTCAGCCGGGCTGCTCTTATGTTCTTCCTACCTCACCCTCTTTTGATTAGAAAATGTCACTGTTGCTTAACAGGAATATAGCACATGCGTGACGGTACTTGGGTCTCAGGGCCAAGCTACACATGATGAATGACACTTGAATGGCAAGTGTATTTCTCCCTGTTCACTTGCCCTCCACTCAATCCACTTGCCGTTCAAGTGTCATTCGTCATGTGTAGCTTGGCCCACAAACTAAAATCACAAAAACACACTTGTTCTAAGTGACTGACAATGACTTTCAAAGGTCTCAAGCAGAGCTCCTTCCCAGATTTTGAGCCTGGGTGCCTTTAACTAGAAGTGGCTAGGATTGAACTTGGGACCTCGTGAATACGAAGCTCTGCTATGTTGACCGATGGGCCTCTCCTTGTCCAGTATTCTGTTTTCTAAGGCATCCACTTGCATGTTTCTGGAAGCAGTGAAACAGGCCATGGAAGATTTCCCTGCATTTTCTGTGCCCATCACCTGGTATTAAAAAGTATCCTGCCTCTGTATATCGGAGTTTCGCTTAGTTGTCTTGGGTAATTTGAGCTGCTGTTGGTTTGCAATCCATCTCAGTTAACAAACACTGCAAAACTTCTGGTATTGGTGGGCATGGTGTCTGAAGACTGACCTTAGTCTCCTGTAGGCCAGTTGGAGTTCAGGCTTTTCTGCCGCAGGTTTGAACCAACCTGGTGCTTTTTCACATTCCTGCAGAACTGATTTGGCCCTGAGGCTTGCTGGGTGGCCTCCTTTCACTGACTACCCCTAGACCAGTATGACAACATGGAAGTGTGGTTAGAGAGAGAGAAAGTCCTGGATTGTCCTTCCTTTAAAGTTTGCCATCTCCTGGGGTGGTTGTTCTCTTGCAAATAGATCCAGAGGAGTTAGCTGTGTTAGTCTGTAGTAGCGAAATAGTAAGAGTCCAGTAGCACCTTTAAGATGCACCTTTAAGTGCATCTGACGAAGAGAGCTGTGGTTCTCGAAAGCTTATGCTGCAGTAAAGTTGGTTAGTCTTAAAGGTGCTGCTGGACTCTTTACTATTTTACACCCTTGCAAACAGAGGCAGTGATTTGATCAGATATCCAGCTGTCATCATGACTCCATTTCTGGTCTGTAGGACATGTGCCAATGCTTGACGCCGAGAGACAATCTCTCCCCCATCCCTTCTCCCAAGCCTTCTGTCCATGACGGTCTCCGCCGTGTATTAATCTTCATGCCCACAAACATCTCCCAAGCTTGAACGCAAGTTGAATTACTGCTCGTCTGTTTCTCCCAATGACCTCGTATTCATAACCACCAATCTCATATTACCCATGCATGCATCTGTCAAACTCCATATTCCTTGGTTGTTTCTTGGGGATATATATTTAGAAATAACCCGCATATGTATTTCGAACACTGCTTGCAAGTCTGGCCCTTTCTCCTCTCCCCACTGGCCCCCAGTCCCGTCATTCTTTATGAGGATTGATAGTTGGACGGTAAATGGTTAGAACCTCATCCGCTGATGGTGTCTGTGTGCATGAATAATCTCCCCACCGCCACCAACAGATGCTTTGCGCATTCTTCCTGAAGCAGAAACAGCTCCCATCTGCATTTATTTATTTTTTTGCATTCTGATGCATGCTGGATTTGAAACTAAGAAAGGAGGTCTTGCTTAGCATAAAACTAACGAACTGGCTAAGAAAGCAACTTGGGAATCACAAATCCCAATGCAGAGCTCTGTAGAAGTGGGCAACGATGAACAGTTTCAGGTGCGTGTTGGAAAAGTCTAAATTTTGGGCCCTAAACTGGGCAGTGGCAAGAGATTTGGGACGGCTATAATAATTGTTGGTTATTAGCTAAATGAAATCTTGGGAAATGAGGGCCAAGCTACAAGTGACAAATGACACTTGAACAGCAAGTTGTGTGGAGCGCAAGTGGAGCGCAAGTGAACAGGGAGAAATACACTTGCCATTCAAGTGTCGTTTGTCACTTGTAGCATGGCCCTCAGATTATGTCGATTGCTTCAAAACATGGTAGCTGTATGTGTTTACACCAGTTTAGTGTAGTGGTTAAGAGCAGCAGGACTCTAATCTGGAGACTTGGGGCCAAGCTACAAGTGACAAATGACACTTGAACGGCAAGTGGATTGAGTGGAGAGCAAGTGAACAGGGAGAAACACACTTGCTGTTCAAGTGTCATTCGTCACTTGTAGCTTGGCCCTGAGTGGCAGTGAAATTTTTGATTCAGCACTGAAATATCTCCAAAAAATGTAGGCTGTTCACTGAAGCTGGCACACAAAGAACATTTATGAACGTATGAAGCCGCACTATACTGAGCCACACCATTGGTCTATTTAGCTTAGGGCTAAGCTACACATGACGAATGACACTTGAACAGCAAGTGTATTTCTCCCCGTTCACTTGCCCTCCACTCAGTCCACTTGCCGTTCAAGTGTCATTTGTCATGTGTAGCTTGGCCCTCAGTGTTGACTACTGAGATTGGGAGAGCTCTCCAGATTCTCAGGCAAAGCATAAAATGTAGGAGAGGAGGAACATGTAAGCTGCTTTGAGTCCCCTTTTAGGGGAAAGGTGGGGTGTAAATGAAGTAGACAGAATGAAAATATAAATACCCAAAGAACTGTCCTTCTACTTACGAACTGGTGTGCCAGTTGGACTCTTCAAGTCATCCGCCCCTTGCAGTCTCTGGAAGATTCCGCACACGTTGGATAATGAGCTTCCAATCCTCTTTATAGATCATTTGGAATGGATTTTTTCATGTGCGGAACAAAAAATCCACCTCGAACGATTGATAAAGTGCATTGAAAGTGCATTATCCAACGTGTGCGGAATCAGCCAATCTTTCTTGGATTTTTTCCTGCCAGGGACTGTTCCTCTTCCGTCATCTGTACAGTGTGGCATATCAGATGAGACAAGGGGGATCGTCTGCTGTTGATTTCCTCACATGCAAATCTATATCATTTCTGGGGCTTTGGGGTGAAGTTGGATGAATGTTTGGTTTCAACCAGGTGGGTGTGGGTGGATCATCTGTCATTTGTTGATACTGCTGTTCTCCTTGTTGATTTTTATTGTTCTTGAAGATACCATTTCATATTTTCTTGGTGAGCTATGAGCAGACCTTTGAAGGAAAGGAGGGATACAGCTATTTTCAATGAGTAAAGAAAAGTGTGTATCTCTAGGGATGGTGTCAGCTCTTGCAGTTTTCAGTGCCGTTGTCTGCCCATAATATATTTATATTTGTACACGTCTGGTAGATGTGTTTTGGCTGACATTTTTGAGTCACAGCATGGTATTTTGAGCCCAGCACGATATTTTTTTGAAATACATTTTCCTTGTCTAGAAATATACGCACAATGGATGCCTGCATGGGGGGGCTATGAGTCACGTCAACTATCTTGTGATTACTATAAAGACAAACGTTTCGTTCTGTCAGAGCCCTTTCACACATTTTCTGATCAGGGAAGAGCTGTCTCTCCCTCTTCTCCCTTACCAGCTTCACTCTTGCTCATCTCCCGACTTGATATTTCTTCTTTTAAAACAAGAAATAAAATAAAACCCCTTAATGGATCTTGGTAGATATGACACTCATCAATTCTAAGAGAAATTGCCTTTAAAGAAAAGATGCCAGGAAACCTCTTTAAACAGGTTACTGCCAACAGGATGGGCCCCAGCTGAAGTGCTTCTCAAGGGGAAAAAAATGCTTCTTTCTTTCTCTTAGAAATGCTCCTTCCACTCCTGAACTGACCCTATTTCTATCATGGTTGTAATTCCAGTGGGTGTAACATCTGTGCTAAGAATGGGGTCTCAGAACATGAGGAAAGGTCTGATGAATCAGACCAAAATATCTAGTCCAGCATTCATTTTCCAAGTGTGACCTAGGACATGAAGCCAATAAACCTCCTTGTGGTTAGCAGCTGGTATTCTGAGGTATACTGCTTCTGAACATGGAGGTTCCATCGGTCATGGTTAATAGCTGTTGATCTGGCTATCCTCCAGGAAGTTGTCGAATCCTGTCCAAAACCCATCGAAGTTTGTGGCTGGCCATTATCTCATCCCCTGGCAGTGGATCCCCATGCTGAACTTCATGTGACGTAAAAAAGCACTTCTGTATATTGTTGTTGTTGTTATCCTACCCAGACCATTTCAGAGAACACTGAAATCCAGCGACTTGATAACTGGTGAAGCAAATGCATTGCATAAACCAACAATGGGATGGGAGAGATTTTCCATTGAGAGGGGGCTTATCATAACTTGCTCAAAATTTGACTGAGTTCTGCCATTCGGGGGGGAAAAAAAGATTCTTCTTATCTTGATGCCTGCTTCTCCATGTATAATTTTACATACCCAGAGTCATCTAGCAAATCATTATATTCTTGGGCTATGGTGTGTGGATGTGTGCATGTTTAATGGCTCTCTGTGTAATCTGGGGTGTTTTGGTCACATCTCCTTTGTGTTGCTGTAGTTAGGGAGTGATTTACTATGTACTTTAAAGAGGGTGTTTTGCTTTTTGTGCTGTGCCTATCCCTGATTCACTCAGCAATGAGCCTTAAGTGTTTCCATTGTTTAGTGGTATGTGCAAACACAGGTATATAACGACAGCATTAAGATGTAATTGTTCTCAACGACGTTGTTTAAAAAAAGCATAGCTACAGTATAATTGCAATATAACTATTGTAAATAAAATTAGTGAAAGAACGGCCAATTAAGTCGTGATTTGTTATTATTTAAGCAAAGAATGTCTGTCGACGTTTAAATTTGCAACATGTGTGTGAATAAGAAGGATGTCTTGTAGACAGGGACTCCAGATCCCCTGGTGGGGGCAGGGGATCCCCTGCTCCCACTCTCTGCCCCCCACCACCGCGGGGGAAAGCTGGGAAAGACAATGCCACCTGGAATGCTCTGACATTCTATGCAATGAGAACAGATGCAAGGGACATAAAAACCCAAGCGTCTTTCATCCTTTTTGGTGCCACAGCTTTGGGATGGCTTTCCCCCGTTTCATTCGTTTACAGTTCCGTGGATTGAATATGTCCCCCACCCTGTTCCACTCGGCTTTGCTTCAGACCCAACATGGAAAACTATTAAAATTCATTTGTGTGTCTCTCCCTTTGTGGCTGCTGCTGTCTGGTTTGCCAGTTGCGCGAAAGGCCTTCATTGGCATTGCTGATCCACCAGAGAAAATGGAATCTGGAGCTGATCATGTGTGCCAGGTACCTTGGAGGGGCAGGGCGAGAGGGCATTTAATTTCAAGCATCAGTATCTTGGATTGGGGGAGGGAACAACACAGATGAAAGAAGGCATTCAGAAGACTGCACAAATTCTAGAAATCAAAAACAAGAAGGTAGGAATCGCTACTGTATTGGTGCCTGTTCAGGAACAAACTTAAGCCCACCTTCCGTCTTGAAATGGTCAGGAGGAGAAAGGCAGGTATATAAATATCCTAAATAAAAACCAACCAGGAGGCCAGAATTGGAGGACAATATTAGACGCAGAGACTGTTGTATGCACCCCTACCTCCGATATGATTTTTAGGCAATTCCCCCATTTTGCCTTGTGTTTTCCTGTCCTCTTTTAATGGCCCAGTCCACAGCGAAGCGATTGAAGAAGCTGAAGTGGAACAAAAGTTTAATTTTTGTTTTTATTGCTACCATTTATCACCCGACGCTGCATACAAACTCAGGTTTCCTTAGTTACCACCTTCAAGAATATTACAGAGAATAAACTTGGGTGGCTTAAGAAGTGGGGAAGCATATACAGTCATTCGCGCTCGGTGATATGCGGATCACAGGCGGTAATAAATAAATACAATAAAAACAGATAGCATAAATTAGATTAAAACATATCACTCTGTGCAGTAAAGTCTAAAATGGACAGTTGCACCCGTTTTGTAAATTTTGCGTACCCATTGGGGAGAAAGGCAGGGAATAAATAGCGTAATTTAAAAAAAAAAATATTCAAAGTACATTTCTCACACAGAAGTAGGGTTGGCAAGTCTGGGGTGGGACATTCCAGGGGATTTGGAGGCAGATGGTGGAGTTTGGGGAGGGAGCGCAGTAGTGACATGATACTGTTAGGGTTGCCAACTCCAGGTTGAGGAATCTTTGGAGATTTGGGGGGGGGGCGAGCCTGGAGAGGATGAGTTTGGGATTGGGAAGGGACCTCCCCAGTTGTAATTCTGGGAGATCCCCAGACACCACCTGGAGGTTGGCAACCCTAGACACCATTGAGTCCCCCCCCCCACCCCCGAAGTTGCCATTTTATTTGGGAGAACTGATCCCTGCTGAAATTCCAGGAGAGCTCTAGGCCCCCCTTGGAGGTTGGCAGCCCTATAAGGAAGGTAGACAGCGAGGCATTATGCACAAGATGTGAAGAGATCCAGAGGAGTTAGCCGTATGTCTGTAGTTGCAAAAGAGTAAAGAGTTCAGTAGCACCTTTAAGACTAACCAACTTTATTGTAGCATAAGCTTTCGAGAACCACAGCTCTCTTCGTCAGATGCAACTTTATGTAGCATAAGCTTTCAAGAACCACAGCTCTCTTCGTCAGATGCAACTTTATGTAGCATAAGCTTTCAAGAACCACAGCTCTCTTCATCAGATGCAACTTTATTGTAGCATAAGCTTTTGAGAGACACAGCTCTCTTTGTCAGATGCAACTTTATTATAGCATAAGCTTTTGAGAGACACAGCTCTCTTCGTCAGATGCAACTTTATTGTAGCATAAGCTTTTGACAGCCACAGCTCTCTCCATCTGATGCAACTTTATTGTAGCATAAGCTTTTGAGAACCTCAGCTCTCTCCATCAGATGCAACTTTATTGTAGCATAAGCTTTCGAGAACCAACACTCTCTTCGTCAGATGCAACTTTATTGTAGCATAAGCTTTCAAGAGCCACAGCTCTCTTCAACAGATGCAACTTTATTGTAGCATAAGCTTTCAAGAGCCACAGTTCTCTCCATCAGATGCAACTTTATTGTAGCATAAGCTTTCGAGAACCACAGCTCTCTTCATCAGATGCAACTTTATTGTAGCATAAGCTTTCGAGAGCCACAGCTCTCTTCAACAGATGCAACTTTATTGTAGCATAAGCTTTCAAGAGCCACAGTTCTCTCCATCAGATGCAACTTCATTGTAGCATAAGCTTTCGAGAACCACAGCTCTCTTCATCAGATGCATCTGATGAAGAGAGCTGTGGTTCTCGAAAGCTTATGCTACAATAAAGTTGGTTAGTCTTAAAGGTGCCACTGGACTCTTTACTAAAATGTGAAGAAAGGATGAATGAGAAATGCTCGCATCTCTTGTCTGGACTGTTCTTCTAAATGGCCACGGCTCTTCTGTGCCACAGGAGCACAGGAGCACGTTTTCTGCCACTATTAATATGTGTTTATACAGAAGGTCATCCTTCTTCACTGTTTGGTTTGTTGTTTTCCGTACTCCTTTCAAACTACTTTGTGGCTAAAAGAAAGATGCCTCCCTGCAGAAATGAAGACGTGGTACATTTTTCTCGGTGTGCACTTCAACATGAGTAGGTCGGTGCGGGAAATCTCCCTCCTTCCGAGGGAAGGCTTATCCGCCCTGTGCTGCAGGCAAATTGTTCGGGCCAAGTGCTTTGAACCTGCAGAATATGAGTGGGGACTTCTTGTTCCTCAAAGCCTCTGAGGAATTCATAGCGGGCAAAAGTTCAGTCCAAGGTTTGTTCCTTACCCTTCAGCAGGGCGAGAGTCCCTGGGGGGGTGAGATGTCCTCCGGATGATCCTTTCTTGTGTGTCTTGAGTAAAATGCAATGGGACAGCAGCGAAGAGGCTTGAGTTGATACGGAGTTCCTTCTTTGTACATTGGCTTCTGCCTCGAACTGATTTAGGCCTCAGTCCCTGCAGCCCTTCCGCTGCTACAAAATGGGGAGTGATAGCCATGATGACCTACCTTCTAAGGGTGGCGTAAGGATTACGGCGAGGGGTGCAAAACTGTTTCAAACATGCAACAGCACAATGCAAAAGCAGTCCCAACTATAGTCAGTGCTTCTAGTGTGCCTAGGGTTGCCAGCCTCGAGGTGAAGGCTGGAGATCTCCCAGAAGATCTCCAGGAGATCAGTTCCCCGGGAGAAAATGGCTGCTTTGGTGGGTGGCCCTTCCACAAACCCCACCCTCTCCAGGCTCCACCCCCCAAATCTCCAGGTATCCTAAGTGTGAGTCGGCAACCCTAATTGTGCATGTTGAAAGTCTTAATACAGCTTAGGCATGCTGGGTAAACCTGTCCGAGTAATTTCAATGCCACAAAATCAAGTGGTGGACATTTCCTGGATGAGTGAGCAAATGATCAGCTTTGTTTCGAAGGAGAGGCGGCTGCTTCCTGTCCTAAGGTTGCCAACCTCTAGGTGGGGCTCGGAGTTCTCCCAGAATTACAACTGGTCTCCAAACAAAAGAGATAAGTTCCCCTGGAGGAAGTGGCAACTTCAGAAGGCAGACTTTTGGGTTTCACCTCCATGCCGAGTTCTCTCCTCTTCACACAGTCTGCCCTCAGGAACATTAAAGTATGCAGCCTTCCCGCCTTCAAAACTGAAATGATTCAGTCCAGGAAAAGTCTGCTTGAATCTTCTGAATGTATAAGTAGCGCTGAGAATGAACGGCGGATATATCCCAGAATTCAATCCTCGCTAAAGTTGGGGGCAAGGGAAGGCTATGTGCCCTTTTTGTATCAGCACTAGAGGTGGGCACAAATCAAAATATGAACCAAAGTTTGTCACGAACTGGGCTGTTTCTTCGTTCATGAACCAGTGGTTCGTCAGAGGGCATTTCTGACGAACTGCAACGATTTTCAGGACGGTACATTTGGTTCATTTTTGGGTTTATCACTGCAGACAGCCTGGTGCCGGTCAATCAGTTTTCTAGGCAACGGGGGATGGACTTTCTGCAGACCTTCTGCTGCCCCAGAAGTGATGTATTCATGAACCAAATGAACCGGTTCACGAACCAAGCAATTTCATGCCAGTCCGTAGTTCATGTTTCGTGAAATGCAACAAACCATGAGCCGCAACAAACCACCTTTTTCCCAGTCCAGGCCCGTCTCTAATCAGCACATTTCAATGCAATCCTAAGAAGACTTCCTTGGGAGTAAGTCCAATTGAATAGACCTGAGCAGAATCCTGACTAGACCTGCTTTGGATTGCACTCTTGGTCATCCTAACCAAGAAACTGCTAACAGATATTGTATTTAAGAACTCCATTCTGACATCATTTGAAGCATGATTCTAGCCCTTGTGGGGGCATAAGGAAGCTTAGAAGCCATTGCCCTTTGCCCCTTTTTCCTTTGCCTACTAGGCATAGACAATATTTCCTGCTCTTATTGTTGTACCATGGTGAGATGATGAAAAGGCAAGCTATGGCCAGCGTGGAGGGGGGAGATGAATTGTCTTTCGAGCCAGCTTGTGGACTTGTGTATATGCCCGCCCCAGAGGTCTGGCGAGGCAGCTGGTACGGCGGGAATCCGACTGATTAGATGGCAGCTTCCGATCTGGTGATAAATTGCACTCTGCGGCGTTTTTGTTTGGTATACCATGCCAGATGAGCATCTGCTCTGTTGACCAGTGGTTTTCTGTCTCCAGGCGTCGGTCTGTTGACTCTTTTGCCTTCCTGTGTCGTCACTTGAAAAATTGGACAAATGGTAAAATGAAACCACAGGAGGCATGGAAAGAGGCCTCACCTTGCTGCCACGTAAGCTTTTTAGGGGGATTAGCAAGCACACCTATGGCTGCTTCAGCAGTGAATGTGCAGCTGGTTTACACTGGCATTTCCCACAGTATGTACACAAATTGTGCAGAGCTAACACATTATCTTGAAACACACAATAGATGTATGCCAGGATAGAACTACCAATCACAACCGTCCAGCAATATTTTCAAGACACGTGTGTTGCCCTTCACACCAGTGGAATCCAATTTCCCCATAAAGCACATTGGATGGATATGATGCATTTCAGAACTTTGAAACTGGGACAGATCCTGCGTGATTCTCTTTGTGGGGAGGTGGTGCTCTGTTGTCTTGGTGCTGGAAGGAAGGCAGTGGGAGGGCTTCTGGTGTCCTGGCCTCACTGACAGTCCTTTAGATGGCACTGGATTTCTAGCCACTGTGTGTGACAGAATGTTGGACTGGATGGGCCACTGGCCTGATCCAACATGGCTTTGCTTATGTTCTTATGTGATTCCCAGGTCATTTTCACACAAAATCATGCAAAACTCACAGAACGAGGACATCATCATGGCACGATTTCGGATGTCATCACGCCATGAAATGGAATCATGATAGAGTGACATCAGAAACTGCCACGAAGACGCCCTCGTTCCGTGAGTTTTGCACGATTTTGTGCAAGGGTAAGGATGTGTGAAAACGACCCCAGTATTGTTTGTCCAGCAGCCATAACCACTTTCAGCAGTTATGTGTGCTGCCACAATCTTCTCTTTTACCTGTCTCTTTAAAAAACTCTACATGATGATATCTATCAACGGTAGGGATATTTGAGCACCCAATGGCTCAGTTCAAATACTGATTGTCTAGCACAATCCTGTGTGAGTTGTAGTTTCCCACCTTGGAAAACTACATTTCCCAGGGTGCACTGAGACACAGCACCTTGTACACATCAGAAAGGGCAGCTATGGTGCTAGGAGAGGTGATCTTACCTGTGTGCAGAAAAGAACAGCTGTTAGAGTATAAAATCTAAAAGTCATGAGCTACTAGTCCTGATGGACATCTATTCCCTCCAGTATGCCTCTTTATATCAGAAGATACATTTGTTGTAAAATGTGATGCATGTGTATTCATTACAAAACTGCAGCACAACAGACCCCAAAACAGAGAAGAGAATATACTCTGGATTTTGTATTATCACACACTGTCTTCCTCGTTACTGCTATCCCTGTTTTATAAACAAGCACGTGCACATTAGTGATGCAACCCAGGAAGGAAATGTGCAAATGAACAGAAATCCCTCCCTCAAATTTCACATTAGCTGATTCCACACATGTTGGATAATGCACTTCCAGTCCTCTTTAGAGATCATTTGGAACTGAATTTTTCGAGTGTGAAACAAAAAATCCACTTCCAAACGATAGCTAAAGTGCATTGAAAGTGCATTATCCAACATGTGCGGAATCAGTCATTGTCTATACAAAGATTTAGACATTCACAGTAAGATTATAGATGATTCCTAACACCACAGTTCCATTTTGGAAACCAAAGCAGATAAGAACAAGAGTCTGGTAGCACCTATAAGACTAACAAAATTCATGATAGGTTATGAGCTTTCGTGAGCCACAGCTCACTTCTTCAGATACAGCTAGAATGTGAGTCCATCTATCCTTATATCTTGGAGAGTGGAGTGATTACAGAAGCCGAATGATAATAGCCGGGGAATGACAATAGCAGGAGTGATTGGATAGGGTGGGGTATGCAGAGAGGTGGTGGATGTGGAGAAATCAGCATTGGTAATGAGACAGGAAGCCTGGGTTTCAATTCAATCCAGGTGGATGCATTGTCTAGATTTAATCACCCCTCTGTGTACCCCACCCTATCCAATCACACTTGCTATTGTCATTCACTGGCTTATGTCATTCAGCATCTGAAATCACTCCACTCTCCAGGGTAGGACAGATGGATTCACATTCCAGCTGTATCTAAAGAAGAAAGCTGTGACTCACTAAAGTTCATACTCTACCACAAATGTTGTTAGTCTTATAGATGCTACTGGACTCTTGTTCTTTTCTACCGCTACAGACAGACCAACATGGCTACCCATCTTAAAGCAGATAAGGTAGAACTCTCAAATCCAGGGAGCATTTTAGAGGAGAGAGATTTGAGGTGCATCCCCGACAGCAGCCACTGGTACATGAATTCAAGGTGTCGAGCAATGAATTGTTGAACTCCTGCCAAGTCCTGGCCTGGAGACTCTCGGCCTTCATTTCCCATCCAAGAATCAGAGCTAAAGCCCCAGGTGGTAGAACTTTTCCAGAGTGTTGGGATTGTCAAGCTGATTGTCAATTAAGGGGCAGTCTTCAGAGCTCGTTAGGGGGAATTGGGCTCACACTGACTTTCCCTCCTATGTCGGCTCTATTTGCAGTTTTCTTCTTGACTTTTGACTTGCGCACAAGACCACCTACAGAGTCCATTTTTACATTACCCATCTCACAGGCTTTAGATGTTATTTTATCTCCAGGCTCTTTGCTGCTTTGGGAACATCAGTACGTCAGGTGAACTTGCTTCACCTCCCATCCCTGTCTCAGACATTTCGCATCATCTGCAGCTTCTGAGCTATTCGGGAGGTTGTATTGATATTCTTTCTTGGTATCTCCTAGAGGATCACAAATGTGCTTCAGTGAAACACCACAGACAAAAGAATCTGCATGTAATGATTGGTGAGATTGCTTTTTTTTTGCAGTGTTTTACCAATTTGCATCTGCACATCTGCAATGTAGAGGATGATTTTTTAAAAAACAAAGGACGCTCGTAATAGGGCTGTTTCCACATGCCCTTAAAGGGACGGCCCACTTGCCGAACGCTGGCGGCTTTCCCCCAGGAATCCAAATGTCTCCATTTGCAAAACAGTTGCCGGCTGTTTGGCTTCTATTTTTTTGACACTTTTTCTGGGGACACACTTTACACAGTCACAGAAAAGGCACCAAAAAACAGAAGCCAAACAGCCTGCAAGCATTTTGCAAATGGAGACATTGCCAGCATTCCATGAATGAGCCATCCCTTTAAGGGCATGTGGAAATGGCCATGGATATTTGTGCATGTTCTAACTTGCAAAATAATATTAGACGATCCCTTAGCTGCTGAAGGTTTTACCCTGTTCTTATGGCTTGGGCTTCTTTTTCAGGACTTGCTATAACTGCTTCTTTATGGATTGTTTTAATATTGATCATTCCTACCCTGTTGATTTTTATGATTTTATTGTATTGTTTTTACTTAGTGAGCCTCCTTGGGCAAATCTCTGGAGAGAAGATGTATAAATGTCATAAATAAGCAGTTAAACAGGAATTTAGAAGGAGGAAGTTTATGGAACGTTAAAGGAACAGAGCAGAAGACTGAAGTCACAGAGCCTAGGTTGCAGACCTTTCTAGCCAAAAATGTTTTTGGAAATAAGATGTTTGATGTTGAAGATTGATAGTGTGCCATTAAACCCACAGGAGGGAGGAGAGGAAACAGTATGGCAAACAAGTGTGTCAAGCATTCCTTCTTCTCCAGGACTGTTTGTTCTTTGTTCTCTGAAGCTTCTGCCATATGTGTGTTGCTTTGGTAGCGCAGGATGTTTGCCGTGTGCGACTGGCAATACAGTGGGTGGATGAAACCGTGTGAGAGGCATCTTTGCTGCGATACATGCTTTCAAGTGCCTGCCGCCCATCGAGCTCGATGCAAGGCAAGAGACTTGCTCGAAAGGGGGTTGATTATGAGCCTCGAGGCTGCTTCCCCCACCCTGCCAGCAGCATCTAGAGAGGAGGCAGGGGAACGTCTCAGTTTAGCAGAAACTTAGAGATTGGAGGTTCTGGGTGTGTGTTTTTCTTGGGAGGATAATGCTGCTTTTTTGTCCAAGGTGACGAAGGGATGCTTTGTGCTCATCACTTTTTAAGATGTTTAACATGTAACATGAGAATGGGACAAGTGCAACCTGAGGGATGAACAGAACGGGAAGCGGGGAGTGGTGTCTGATCTGATCCCTCAACATGCAATTTAGCCTCAAAAATCACCTGGAAGAGGCCTGATCATGATTGGGGTCTGAGTAGCATTGCCAGGCCCCTATACTCTCCTGGTAAACGCAGGGGCACTTGGCACTTACCTTGTGCCTTGTGCATTCTTGTTTTCATGCTCCTGGCCCTTGCATGATGACCTCACTTCCAGGAAGTGAGGTCATCATGCTAGCCACGGGAATGCCCATTTGGGTTCAAAACTGGCTCTAGCAAAGCATGGGAGCATGCCCGTGGCTGGCCTGATGATGGCACTTCAGGAAGTGACGTTGCCATGCCCCACTGGGAGTGTACCTGATGCTCTCTTTCTTGGGTTGCCCGCTGCTGGTGGGCAATCTCCAGGAGGGCTTGCTACCTCCTGCTAATTAGTGATCAACGGGCAATGGGATAACCCCCCCCCCCAAACTGGGAAGCCTATCTGAGAGCCGAACCACATGATACAAATCACACGCAAATGACACGAAAACTTACTTACACATGTTCCAATGTTGTTTTCAATTACACGTGCCAGGACACAGGCATTTGGGGTAAGACAGGACTTCTGACACTCGCTCGGTCTCGTGTAATTCGTATCGTGTGGTTTGACTCTGAGTCCCAAGAAAGTCTCTCTCTCTCTCTCTCTCTCTCTCTCTCTCTCTCTCTCTCTCTCTCTCTCTCTCAAACACACACACACACACAAACTCTGGAAAGACTCAGATTTTATTGTGCCTGTCTCCCCACCCCACACACACACTGAGGGCCAAGCTAGAAGTGACGGATTACACTTGAATGGCAAGCAAACAGATGCACATGTATTCCTCCCTGTTCACTTGCACTCGATGCAGTTGTACTCCACGCGGTTGCATGGAGCGCAAGTGGAGCACAGGTGGAGAACAAGTGAACAGGGAGGAATACATGTGAGTCTGTTCATTTTCCATTCAAGTGTAATTTGTCACTTGTAGCTTGGCTCTAGCATGCCATGGTGTATGTATGGGGGAGTTTTGAATTAGGGCAACAGCAGGCCACTGCAGGTGGGGGAATTGCATGGATGAAAGTTTTGAATAGACACCTTGAATGATGAAAAATGGATGTCCAGGGTCAAAAGAATCCTATCTCCATCTCGTCTTAGATACGCTGTCTTTGTACCCACAGAGATTCATTTTCCCACAGAGAAACAGTCAAACCCATGGTCTGAAGAGGTCAGGGTTGCTGAGAGCCATCACAACATCCCAGAAAGAGATTGCTTCTAAGATCCTTGATGCACCCTCTTTACCCAACCCAGAATGATATGAAAATAAATACACTTTGGGCCCAATCTTGTCCTCCCTTCTTAGCAGCCCCGAAAGTGGTATACTCCACGACTAGTTTTGCAACCAGCCCCTGAGCTGTTCCCATGTGGACCAATGCCTCTGCAACCTTCCCATCTGATCTGAAATGTTCAGCGTACCAGAGGGCTTCTGTGTTTACTTCCTACTGCTGTGCCAAACAGGCCTCTTTCATCGCCAAGAGCTCCCAGGTGAGAAGGTCATGTTGACCGTGTGGTGAGGGTTTATTAAAAGAGTTGGAGGTCTTGGTGGTCAATCACTTATTTCTGCCGGTAACTCAGCATCTGAACTGCAGCATGCTAATTCAGACTGCTTTGCACTTCCAAAGCCCAATTTTTCTTTCTGGCCGCATCTAACACTCCCCAAATTCAATCCAATTCTGAAGCCTTGCAACGAAAAGCATCTCTTGCTGCATTTGCTGACACAATTTTTTTTTTCTTCATGGCTCATCCCCTCTTTGACGGCTCAGGAAGCAGCTTCCCTCAGCTGAGCTTGCTAATTAAAATAATCAGGCCAGGTCCTGGCAGATTGTCTTTTACCAACGGAAGGCCATCAGGGGGGTGGACCTTGGATGGATATATCTGTCAGGACTGCTATAGCTGCCCTTTTACTGCATCACACCATAATAATGATAACTACAGCAACAGTGTGCTTATATACAGTCCTTCTGGACAGATCAGAGTCCACTCAGAGTAGAGAACAAAGTCAGTGTTATTATTATTCCCACAATGCAGCTGAGGAGCTGGGGCTGAGAGGAGCAGCTTAACCAAGGCCTCCTGCCGAGCTCATGGCAGTAGAGGGAGTCAAACCAGCAGCATGCTGATTTGCAGCCCAACCACTTATAATCATAGCAATGACCAGGCTTATATAGTGCTCTTCTGGACAGATCAGTGCCCCACTCAGAGCTGTGAACAAAGTCAGGGTTATTATTATCCCCACAATATAATTGGTGAGCTGAGGCTGAGAGGAGCAGCTTACCCAAGTCCACCTGCTGAGTTCCTAGTAGTAGTGGGATTTGAACTAGCAGAGTGCTGATTGGCAGCCCAACCACTTAATCACTATGGTGCAGCAGCTCTTCATATCTTGCCTGAGGATGAGCAAATTTGTGGGCTGAAGATCAGGCCTTCATCTCACCAGTTTTTGAAGCCTCAGAGTTTGATGCCAGACATTTATGTTGTCAGTGCTGGCACACTAGAATAGGAAGAGCAAGTGGCCATCTCAACCCACCCAACACACAAAAAGGAAAAGGGAAGATAAAATTCTTGTCGAGAAAAGTTGCTTCCCCAGATTCTCTTATGTCTTCGTCGGAAGCCTTGCCTCAAATGCATTGCCCGATATCCCCATCACCAGTTGGATACTAGCTCAGTTTTACAATTTAATGCTGAAAAAACCATATAACAGTTTTGCATCTTTTCTTCATTCCCCTGGTGCTATTTAAGTTTCTTACTCACCATTAAACTGGCAAAAATTCCCAAATTATAGGGTTTGGATCACGCCGAGCCCGTGACTAATGATATGTGCTAGGTAGGTTGTTTATGCGGCTATATTGACAGGAATGTATCAGTTTCACACAGATTACATTTGCAAAGAAGTGTTATATTTTGCTCCCATATGGATAGGAGGAACCACATCATGTGATGACTTTTTAATGCAATATTGTAAAAAAACTAAAGTGTGCGTCCCCCCTCCCTCCACAGTATTGTCAGAGGGAAGGAGAAAGGTAGATAGGCTCAGTCCAGTACATGGCAATGTATCAAAGAGAAAATACAAGGAATCTTGCTAATTAACATGTGCCCAATCCATCATCCAAGCTATTCTCATGTGCAGGGGTCATTTTGTAGAAAAAGAGCGGGAGGAACTCATTAGCATAACTCATTAGCATATGCCACACCTCTTGCCATCACCAGAAATGTGTCATTAGTATAATTGATTTGCATATGCCACGCCCCCTGGCATCACCTATTCTGGCTGTTTTGGACCCAATACTGGCCATTCAGGGCTGAAATTGGGCCCAAAATGGCAAAAAAGGGTTGAAAATAGCTGAAACAAGGCACAAAATGGTCAGGACTGGGCCGCTGCTGAGTGGGAGAGTGATCCACCACCTGTCTGAGGCCCGATCCAGGCCGTTTCGGCCCCAATCCAGGCTGAAATGGGCCCAAATGGCTGAGAATCAGGTGGGTGGGGCCACCTGACATGTGACCTCTTTGGGGAACTGCCGGAAGTGCATTCCTGTGTGTTCCCCCTCGAAATGAGCCCTGCTCATGGGCAAATTGCAGTGAATCCAAAAAGCATGCCCTTTCAAAGCATCTGACATGCAGAGGTGCAAACCATGCATCATTAATTAATTTATTTTATTTACTAAATGTATGCCTGAACCTGGATAGCCCAGGTAGGCCTGATCTCATCAGATATCAGAAGCTAAGCAGGGTCGGCCCTGGTTAGTCATTGGATGGGAGACCTCCAATGAAGACTAGGGTTGCAGAGGCAGGCAATGGCAAACCACCTCTGAGAGTTTCTTGTCATGAAAACCCCACCAGGGGTTGCCATAAGTCAGCTCTGACTTGAGGGCACTCTCCACCACCACCACCACCAAATACGTATGCCACATTTCTGCCCAATAAAAGCTGCCGAGGGGGCTAACAACTAACAACAAACATTATAAAAATGTATCATAAAAAAAAAATCATAAAACCAGTTCATACCAAAACTGTAGCAAAAGCATATTCAACAGTAATAAAAATCTAGGGCAAGAAGGAGAGATGAAACACACAAACTTTTGATGGGAGGGACTTGCTACAAATTTCCTGGATATGATTCAGTGCTCCAGAATCTCCTTTAAGGAGCCGAACCAGCAATTTCTGTGTGTTTTTTTCAGCTTGTTTTTTCCTGTTGTGGACATACCAGCTACTACATGGAGCATTTTGATTCAACCATGCATACTGGAATTTGGATTGCTTTTTTGTGGTGTTTCGTCAGTGCACATGGGCTTCCTGGTAAAATGAAGGCAGGGAAAGATGCCTATGTTTTGAGATATGAATGGTGCTCTTTGCAAAATTCAAAGGTGGAAAAATCAAGGTTTCCAAATGTTCTTTGGAAACCAAATCCGGTCACTGAGAAATCTACCATCTGAGAAGAAAATCATACAAAGAGAATTTTAGGAACATTGCAGCTTTGGTGGGGGAATAAGAATGCAGTGTGCTTCCTATCTCCAATTCATGCAGGTTAAAAGATAATCCTTGCTAGCTTTCTTACTTTCTAGCTTAATATGAACCCCAAGAATATATATAAAAATCAATAAATCATAAGGAGCTTTGTGACACTTTCCAGGGCAACACAATTAGTTTTCCCAGCGGGTTAAGGGAGAGTGCTGTTCCTGCTTTGCTGAAAAGCGGCATTGCAAGTTCTGGGCAAAGAAGTGGTTCTGTAATTTTCATAAGGTAGGATTTCCTGAATTGTTAGTCCAGCTCCCACCATTACTGCCCCTGGCCCTGCTATGTCTAGTTTCCATTTGAAAAACGTGCCGTCTGTTGCGTCTGATGAAATTAGGTCAGGCTCATGAAAGCTTAAGCTAGAGTAAATGCTGATGATCTTTAATGTGGTATGGAACTTGCATTTAATTTTACACACAGAGTGCCTATCTGGTCTTCACCTTCTGGTTGAACTTATTTTCTGCTCAAACAAACAAAAAAAGTCAATTGCTGACTTGTTTCCCACAGCCTTCCTTCCTACATAGCCAGCTTCGTTCTCAACAATCCTGTGCGCCAATTCTGTTGCTTATTTAAAAAATAGATCTAAAGTATTTAATCAGAAAGCTATTATATTTATTCCAAAAGAATACTATATTTAGGACACCTTTGTCACTAAGAATTAGTGTCTGGTGTGTTTGTTACGAATGCACACACTGCATAAAAGCAATCTTGATGCAATTACAGGGTGGGATTTCATCAAGACCCTTTTGGGGAGATAGTTTGCCAGTGCACAGGAATGCATTTGTGCCTCAGGAAGTGACTTTACACATAAAGACGTCATGATTGCTTGCTTTGTAATGTTTTATCAGGGTAACAGAAGGGAGCAGATGCAAAAAGTGCACTTGCTGTCGTTCTCTGGAATAATCTTTAGAAATTCTCTTCATGAAACTGGAATTAAGGAACACTGAACTTGGCACAAAGCAAATTTCCAAAATGATAAAGGTAAGGAACAGGGGGAAATCCTCTTATCCGTATTCGACAGCACATTTGGTTTACATTCCGCCAGGGAGATTTTCTCTCACATAAAGGTGCTCTGAACCAGGCTAAGAGTGAAAGATGCGTATTGTGAGTCCCTTGTTTGAAGGTGAATGTTTGCTTATCTTGAGAAACACTCTGGCTTTTGACAAGCCATGCAGGAGACGCCACTATACAGGCAGATTGTTTCTCGCACTGCACAAGCACAGAAGGCAAGCCAGGTGAACGTTGTCCCCAAGTGCTTTCCATGCCTGGAGCCTGCATCTGAAAAAAGCTACGGCATTTTTGCACAACAGAAATCAAGTGAAACTCCAAGTTCTTTGGCCAAGTTTCTCAGTGCTTGGAGGCATCCATCAGCATCTATGAATGGATGACTTACCCTTTGAAGGGGCAAGATAGTGAGGATTGTATGGGGGGGGGGAGCACGCAAGAAAGCATGTGATTGGTTGCCCCTGGCAGATGCTAGAGCTTGATTCGCTCCTTACATGCTGTGGCAAATTGTGATAGTTGCTTCAGCTGCTGGTTGGAGAGATCTTAAATGGGGAAAGTCCTGCCTTACAAGTCTCACCCGTGAAGACGATGCTTTGATAAATCTGTCAGATGTCATAAGACTCCTTTTTGTTTCATGGAGGGGGGAGTAAGTCAAATATATACATAAATAAATAAAATGCAATGGGCCTTTTGTATGTTCTTATGAGAATACGTTTCAGCACCTTTGCTAGAGGGCAGCTCCCAAGGGAAGTCGGGCTGAGAACGAATGAGAATTTCTGCTCTGTTCGATGGAGCGCCCTTGGAGAAGTGCCCTTGGAGAACAAACGCCCAACATCTCTTAGTTCTTCAGGTCAGCAGATTACCAAAAGCTGTCTTGAGCAGTCAGGAGTGTGCTAGCATTTACTGTCAAGAGTGGATTTGTCCCTGCACTTCCCGGGTGATGATTTAACAGGTATAGAAAAAGGGTACAGAAACACACCTCTCTCTTTTCATGGAAGGTCTCCCTCCAGATCTGGGTCTCTGACGGACACAGTCTCGAAACCTACTGTGGTTCACTCTGTTATTGTCACGAGAGAGTCTTTAAAAAGACAACCAAGCATGTTGTGGCCCCAAGGGGCATTGCACCGGGAAATGAGACCAGTACATGGGATGGACCTTGTCATTTCAGAGGGGAGGTGAAGGATAGAAAAGCCCTTGACTTTCCTTTCTGGAAGAATCTTTAACCTGGGTTTGTTGAGGTCTTCACAGCAAAGCCTACTTCTTCATTATATCAGTTTGCACAGAGGCAATTCATGCAAAGAAAGAACAGCTCAAGAGGACAGCTCTGAGTACAGAGAGAGATGCTGTCCTTGTAGTAGGAAACGGGGCTGCTCCTCTGTGGTCTTACCGGTGCGACTGTCAGTGGCATTTCTCCAGTTGCCATGACCACAGGAATTGCAGTAGGAGATATTAGAATTGCCATTTTTTTTTCTGGCCCTTGTAGACAAAAGTTGCTGACAACCTGGTCTAAAATTAAAATCCCAAAACACCCCCACCATCCCCGCAATACGTTTATTTGGACCAAGCAACAGGACACAAAAGAGTGCGCGAGCTTTTACTTGCAAAAAAGAATAGGTGCTAGTGTTGTTTCTGTGCTGAGAGAAAGCTTCATTTGTCACTTTCTGATCAAGCCTCAGGCAATCTGGTTTGCTAGTGACCCTTGGCTACTTTCTCGACCTCTCCATTCACACAATACTTTTCTTTATACATGCCTGCCCAGAACTGGCTGAGATTGCTTGCACTGCAGCCAACAATAGATCGGGCAGCAAAAGAAGATACCCAAAAGTCATCTCAGTGGCTCATATGGTCAAGATAGGAGTACTTTTCCTCCTAGTCCCTTGGAAGCTCAGAAATTTCACATTCAGGACTGCCTCCTTGAAAAGCTGTTGTGTGTATTATCTGCTTTTAGCACCAGGTACTGTGTAAAAGATTGACAAGATCTGAGCCAGAGGCACATTGCTGCTTTACACTTGTACAAAAAGACCCCACTAGATTACCTGAACTGAACTTTGTAAGCAATGGACATCCTGAACAACGGACTCCAGAGTCTCTGTTCCCATCTTGCCTCCTTTCCTCCTTCCACGGGCACATTCTTCCCCTTTCCTAAACCAACAGAGAAAATGGCTGTACAGCGCTTCTGAATCTCCCCAGGTGCCATGTCTTCAGTTAAGCCAGTTTCCTCCTATGCTGCACTTTCTCAATTCTGGCCTTACCTTAGAGCGGAAGCGCTCTCGGCCCAAGTGGCATTGAAGACCTTCAAGAGCCTCTTGCCTGTGGCCAGAATCCCATTAGCTGTCAATGACTCTTTCTGCCTGGCTTTCTCACGAGCGCTTAACTGTCCGTTTGGCTTTTCACCGGGAGGGACATCACTGCCGAAGTCACAATGGGGTTTGACAGTTCCCTGGACACATTGCCAAGCCGCATACGGGCCATGTGGTTTTTTGAGCCAACTGCCTTCTTGGATCAGGGTGGGCTGACAGAAATGGGATCCCAGCTCATCTTGCCAGTGCTCTCTTTGTGCATGAAAGAAGGGAAGGAAAAGAGCATGGAAGACCTTCCTTCCCTTTCTTCATCCTTGACACCCTCCTTGAAGGAAGGGAAGGAGGAATGAAAGTCTAATGCATAATTTGGTAAGTCGCCTTCTTGAATGAGGGGGAGCATACAGATGAATGAATTGTCTACGTTTTGTGCTTTTATGATTCAGGAATCAGGATTTTTTATTCCCCCTCTGCTGCATTCAATTTCTCCTGAACTCTGCAGCAACTTGGAGAATTTAATAAAAAACGAATCCCTGGGTTGGACCATGTGCGATAATTTTTAATTCCTGTAATGAATATTTAGCATGAATATGGTGTTTTGATTGGCCAAAGCATCTTTGTAAATATTATCCTAGCAAACCTTGCAACAGCCTTGTAAGGTAGGCCAATATTTTTATTCTCACCTTACAGAAAGGCTGTAAGAAAGGTTGAAAGAAAGGGGGTTGCTCAAAGCGCAGCTGGTAAGATTGTGATTCAGGTGAAAGTTGAGCCTCCTGGATTACAGCTTAGCCTCTTGGCTGCTGTACTGTCTGGGAACAGAGCAACAGTGTGGTGTAGTGGTTAGAGGATTGGCCTCAGACTGAAGAGACATGGGTTCAAACCCGTGCTGTGACTTGAGGTTCACCAGGTAAGCTTGAGCCAGTTAGCTTCTCTCCTCTTACAGGGTTGTTGTGAGGGCAAAACAGGGAGTGAGGCAGGCAAAACAACCAAGGCGTGCAATTTCCGTGCCATCCCATCTAGTCTGAGGACCTCTTTTGGAAGTTGATGTCTGATGGGATTAGGGAACAGTGACAGCCATAGGAAAGCCATGCGACGCTATGCATTTTCAAACCCTTTGTTGGGCAATTTTGTACCATTTGAGCATTCAAAGGAAGTGACACACACACACACACCCCAAGTGTTCAAGGCTGCAGCTCACAATTTCTGTTTGCATTCCAGTCGGAACAGTTTGTGGTCTTTTTAAGCTACCTTTGCTGATTGTAAATTGATACTGGCTGGGGTTTAGCTTGACGGTTACCTACCCCTGCATGATGCTGTGTACAATGAAGATGGCTGGGAAACACACGGTAGGTTGGACAGTCTGCAGATGTTATTGATTTTAGCAGTTTCTCATATCTTCCATTAGCGCTATCCCAAATACCAAAGAATGAATCTGCACAGCCAAAGCAAAACAATGCTACCTGGTCCATTTGAACTGACAGAGTATGTATTTCTGAAATATGAGCTATGCAGCTGGAAATCAAATAGATGCAGTTCAGAGGAAGGTAAAGCATGTTTACTCTTCTTTAAAATATCAGTAGAGTTTTCCACATAACTGTCTTGTCTTTTTAAGAAGGGAGGATATATTTGGATGTGTATGTGTGTAGGCAGGGGTCATTTCATAGAAAAAGAGCTGGAGGGACTCATTAGCATAGCCTGTTAGCATAACTCGTTAGCATATGCCATGCCCCTTGACATCACTGGAAATGTGTCATTAGCATAACTGACTTGCATATACCACTCCCCCTGACATCACCTATCCTGCCTGTTTTGGACCCAATCCTGGCCATTCAGGGCTGAAATTGGGCCCAATATGGCAAAAGGGGGCTGAAATGGCCAAAAAGGGGCCCAAAAAGGTCAGGATCAGGCCGCTGCTGAGTGAGAGAGCAATCTACCACCTGTCAGAGGCCCTATCTGGGCCGTTTCGACCCCAATCCAGGCCGAAACGGGCCCAAAATGTCCAAGAGTCAGGTGGGTGGGGCCACCTGACATGTGACGTCTTTGGGGAACTACCGGAACTGCGTTCCTGCTCATTCCCCCTCAAAATGAGCCCTGTGTGTAGGTATATATAAATATATTATATTAACATATGCTTAGGATATAATCCTGTAATAGCTTATTTGGAGGAGGAAGCTTCATTTGACATAGCAGGTCTGACTTTTGAGCAAACATGCATCAATTTAAGCAGGAAACATGCTTAGAATCACGTCTACGGCTGTTGGAGTCCAGCATACATACAGCTATTTTATTCAGAATTAAATTCCATTATGGTTAGGGATTCCCAAAATTGCAGTCTAACTTTTCCTGGGCTTTGCACCCTTTGTGTGAAATCAGTCTTAGAATTCCCAGGGAATTTGAAGTTAACTCTAGTGAGTTTACATTGTTCTTGCCAGTAATTGAGTTTTATCTCCCAGTGTGGCTACTTAATTTAATTAGAGGTGGTGAATTAAGAACTCAATGAGCGAAGTGTGAATCTAACTGATTCATTCAGTGAAATAAATGAACATTTTAACAGTGGCAAAATACTGAATCTTTTGGGTTGCTGTTGTAATAGCCACAAAGACCTTGGAGTTACATTTATGCATTAACATCTTACGTGACTGTAGCGGTTTTGCCAAGCTGTGTGCGATCCAGAAATTACGGCAGAAAGTGAAGGAAATGGGCTGAGAGCTTTCATGTAACTGTATATAAAACTGCAGGAGAGGGGGTAAGTTGACTCAAAAATTGCCTCTAAAGTCCACAAAAGATGGAAGTATTTCCCTTAAGAACAAAAAACCTTGCCTAAAGTTAATTGAAACAAGAACAAAATCCGTGCAATACCTATTCTTGGATCGACCAAATTAGCACGAAACCTGGGCGAGCTTTTTCAAGCTCACCTGGACTCTTCACCGGGCTGCTTGTTACAAGATTTTCAAAGAGAGAAGAGTGGAAAGCAGATCTCCTGGGCTGTGGTATAAAGGTCTTGCCGGCTTCCTTAGTGAGATGCCAGCAGGCTGTAAGCGTGACCTTATTGCTGCATTGTAGGGTTGCAGCATGTTCCTCAGGAAGCTTTGTTCCGTCAATCTCCATGCTTTGTTCTTTCACTGAAGTACTGAAGCCCATTTGAAGTGAACGTTCCTTCAGCATTCCAAGATGAAGAAAGGAGCCGGGATGTGTATGTGCCCTGGTACTATTGAATAGTGACTCAGAAAAGTTGAGGGAAGTGGGGAAATGGGCTAGAGCGAACATGGGGACAAGGTGAAAGGACCCAGCAGAGTCTATGACCCTGAGTGGAAACACACGAGACGAATTGCACGTGAAGAGCACTTGATTCGTCCCACAAGTGTCCCTGGGAATGGTAGTCTAACCCTGCCCCTCTCCAAACAACTGGAGGAAAACCGAGCGAAGGTTTTCTTGCAAAGAACAGCCACTTGACTGGAGAGATTATCTCTTTCAAAAATCCAATCGGCTGGTTTTCCTTCAGGAGCTCAGAGATGGGGCGGAGGGGTGGTGGTGGTGGGATGTAACAGGACCCTGTAGGGAGAAGAATTGGAGGAACTGAGTTTCTCTCTCGCTTGCAAAACACCTTGGCTTTTTTCCTGCCTCTTGTTACGTTGTTCCCAATCCTCCCCCCGCCCCCCAATGCCCATCCTGAGCTCCCGGAGGACTTTTGAAAAAGAGAAAGTGAGAGAGGGTGTGTGTGAGGAAGTCCCTCCAGTTGCGATTCTCCCTGGCTGTGCTAAGATTCACATGGAGTGGCTGTTTTTTCTTTAACTACAATACCCAGGGATCATTGCAGGATCCGACACTCACCCAGGTGTCTCATGTGTTTTGACCTCCTGTACCAAGCTCCAGTTCTCAAATAACCGCAGGCACTAGGACCTATCTGAGAAGAGGGAGATGGGAGACCTGGGGGCGGGCAATGCTTTCCTAGCCAAAGATGAGAATCCTGGAGAAATGCACATTTCAGAGCAATCTAGGTATCTGCACCCATGAAGGAGGTGATCTGTTTCGGAAGCTCCACTTGTTGCTTCCTAGAGGATGGGTTGGATGGGTAGGTTAGATGTGTTGATCTGCAGTAGAACAGCAGGATTTAGCCCAGTGGCAGCTCTGATGGAGGGAGCTCCGACTCTTTGAAAATCTTGTTGATCTCAATCCTACTGCCTGCTTTCTGAATAGTCCCAGACCTTTCAGAGAGTTTTGCATGTGCCCGCACAAAATAGATGCCCAGTGAATAAATTACACATTACGGCCCCATGATTTTTAAGAAACATCTTCTCCCTCTTTCCCAAATGAAGCTGATGTTTCCCAATACCCTTCTACTTCAATTTTCCACAGACCCAATCCTAATACATTGCTTCTTAGATGTACCATCCTGTCGACTGAATTGACTTAGGCTGCTTTACACATTGTTGGAAAATGTGCTTTCACTGCACCGTAGCAATCCATTGCAATGGGATTCTCCTGTGTGAAACAGGAGAATCCAGTTGGCCAACAACAGTTCTAGTGCATTGAGAGTGCATTTCCCAATGTGTATAAAAGTAGCCTTACACTGTGCGATCCACCTTGAGTCTCAAAGGTGGACTGTAAGTAATGTAAATAAATAAATACTGAAAATCATTGATTAGCAATGGCAGGTATTGAACCCGGGACCTTCAGGGCCTCTATACCACATGCTGCGCTATTGAGCTATAGCTCCTTTCTCTATCCCTACAGCTCTGAACTTCACCTTGTCTCCAAAGTGGAAGTCTTGGTGGCTTTTCCAGGAGATGCATCTCTCCTGCTCCCCATGATGGGTCATGTTGTGATACTTGTGATAGCTTTGAAAAGTCTCTGCACACCTTAAAATAATTAAGGTGGGCAGTCGCTCGTCCAGGTAGAGGTAGACGAGATTTCTCATCTTCCAGTTTGTTCCTTCTGCCACATATTATCTTGTTGCCGAACCAATTATAAGAAGTGAGAATGCCCTGCCTGCAGCCTCTTCTCAAGGCTAGGGCATTGCCTGGTTTTGCTTCGCTGACTTTACAGCAATTAGCTCTCTCTGAAAGTCCTGGGGTTACAATGTACAAATTGATACCCTTGCCATTTGCTGTTCTTTAAACAATTAGTGTATCCATTCTCTTCTCTTCTCTGTTGAGATACTTTATGTTCTGCTGCAAAAGTTCCTTTTTGGGGCTCCGATGTTAACATTGAATGGGGTGTGTGTGTTTGAGGATAGGTGACCAAATTCTCCACATTTTATTTGTCCATTTGTTTCTCCTTCGAAGGCTAATAGGAGTGGAGAGTTATTACTAGTAAAACCAGGTAGGGGCGGAAAGATTATAACTCCATTTGCTCCTTGCATGCCCCTGATTTGAATGGGGGCAGCTCTATGTCTGAAATGCAGCTTTTAAAAAAAGTTGGCCTGTGTGATCTCCATCTCATGTAGTTAGATATTTAACTGGTATCCTAAAACCTCTCCCCAGACCCAGCATATGATGACCACAGGGTTGCATCATTAGTTACCCAACAAGGTTGATCAAGCACCTATAAGTTCTGCTCACAAGCTGCAATCATTTGAAAAGCTCTGCCTTTTAAATGGGAGCATTGGCATATGCTCATTTGCGCATGTGCTGCCTCTTTCCCACGGCTTCTTCCCTTCCCCATCTGCTGTTTGCTGCATCCTTTAAGTAAACAGAAACTTTACATTCTGCAATTAGTGACTTAAAGATAAGATATGTCTTCCTGAGTCCCATATGGCTTCCTGTCTCAGAGATAATGGCAAAGGCAGATGAATGCTCCAAATAGGCCATGATTTGCACATGTGCGTTGTCCCACTGCCTCATGGGAATTGTAGTTTTTTGGCACTTTAATGACCTGCCCATAACTCTGGGGTGATATGTGCTTTCACTACCAGTCCAGAAAGTTCTGTCCACCAACTGCACAGGCGCAGTCCAAATCCTCCATGATTTGCACGTGTGTTGTTTCGCTGCCTCATGGGAATTGTAGTTTTTTGGCACTTTAATGACCTGCCCATAACTCTGGGGTGATATGTGCTTTCACTACCAGTCCAGAATGTTCTGTCCACCAACTGCACAGGTGCAGTCCAAATCTTCCATGATTTGCACGTGTTGTTTCGCTGCCTCATTGGAATTGTAGTTTTTTGGCACTTTAATGACCTGCCCATAACTCTGAGGTGATATGTGCTTTCACTACCAGTCCAGAAAGTTCTATCCACCAACTGCACAGGCGCAGAAGTTACTATGAGCTGTAACACTGAACTTACAAATATGAGTTAGTTACCGCCTGGGATCTTGCAGCATATAAAGCGACTTATGAATGAAAACTTGTAGGAGCAACACACCACACAAGTGCACAGCTGTTGGAATTCTGAGCAAAACATTGTGATAATCTACTGTTGGGTTCAATTCACATGCAGCCAAGCAGTCCAATCACATTTGGTTCAAATTTTGATTGCATAGTTTTAGAAATGTGCCCATCTCCCTTTATCAGCTTCTTAATCGAATTGAGCAAAACTCCTGTCGACTTCTATTGCCATCATCTTTCCCATTTTAAAAAATCCTGTTTGTTCTAATTGCAGAGAAGCTGAATGTAGAATACCCCAGCTCTCTTGTATTTAATGCATTGGCATCTCTTCTATGTGTTCTAATCTTTCAGGCATGGTTAAAATACTTGGCGCAGAGTATAAAGAAAGCAGTGTTTTCCTAGAGAGTGCGAGCTACTTAATTTCTGTGTTTCATGTTGAGATGGAAATGCTAATTTTGACAATCAAATATCAGTCCTGCAAAACTGGTTCACAAATTGTAGCGGGGGAGGGAGGGACACAGATTACTCTAAGTATCCCTATCTGAATATTTCACCTTAGTCACCGACTAATTCAATTTATAGGCAGCCACTCTGGGGATGAGACAGCAGCCAGGTGCTTCACCTTTGCTTAGCAGTGATGACGTCCCGGTCAATCTTCAGGTGCAATTAGGGCCAATTTACAGGTTGAAAGAGAAGACTATTTCCCCACTAACCCCTGAGATAATCTTCCTCTCTCGCCAATCATGATAAGAGGGTCCTTCAGGGCTCTGGACTGGGAACAATCAAGCAGTACTCATAGCTTGTGAAATTGTGTTGTTTTTAAAAAATAATAATAATAAAATAAAACGAGAAGATGCTGCCATGTACTTGTTTGACAGTGTGACTTTCTTTCTTTCTTTCTTTCTTTCTTTCTTTCTTTCTTTCTTTCTTTCTTTCTTTCTTTCTTTCTTTCTTTCTTTCTGCCATGTAGCCTGAGTTCACTTTCAATCAATTAACTTGTGGAGCAGTCATACAAAGAAATAGCAGGCACACTGACTGAATCGCATTTTCAGCCACATCTTGTACGTGTGGGTACTTATTAGATGCAAATCAGCACTCTACTGGTTCGAATCCCACTACTGCCGTGAGCTCAGCAGGCGGCCTTGGGTAAGCCCCTCCTCTCAGCCCCAGCTCCCCAGCTGTCTTGTGGGGATAGTAATAACACTAACTTAGTGGGGCACTAATCTTCCTAGAAGAGCAGCATATAAGTGCAGTTATTATTGTTGTTGTTGTTGTTGTTGTTGTTGTTGTTGTTGTTGTTATCCTGGCATTTCTTCAACATGCCCAGGACAATACATTTAGTTCTCCCTGCCTCTATTGTATCCATTGTATCCCAGTGTGTCCATGGAGGTGGTGCCAGAAGCCACCTTGAGCACTGAATTCTGAAGGAGGCCCCAATGACCCCCCTGACCCAGAAGCGGGCCACGTCCCTGCTCACCTCTCCGACCCTTCACTACTCCACTTGAAGCCAGCTGGGTGACCTTGGGCTAGTCACAGCTCTCTCAGAGCTCTCTCAGCCCCACCCACCTCACAGGGTGTTTTGTTGTGGGGATAATAATGACATACTTTGTAAACCTCTCTGAGTGGGCATTAAGTTGTCCTCAAGGGTGGTATATGAATCGAATGTTATTAACAACAACAACAACAACAGTGTGCTTATATACCTCCCTTCTAGACAAATGAGTGCCACACTCAGAGCGGTAAGCAAAGTGAGTGTTATTATTATCCCCACAGTACATGTGGGGAGCTGGGGCTGAGAGGAGGGGCTTACCCAAAGCCACTTGTTGAGCTCATGGCAGGAGTGGGAGTTGAACCGGCAGAGAGCTGATTTGCATCCCAACCATTTAACCACTATGCTACGGCAGCTCTCTACATCAGCTCCGCTTAACTTCTGACATCTGATGGGATTGAGTTGCCTGGGCTATCCAGGTCAGGGATAGAATTGAATACGGGCCATTTAAAAATTCCACAAGGCTCGCAGCATGGCAAGACCAGGCATCACGCCCCACTCCCATGCCTTTTCAAATGCCAAACCTGGGTCTTCCCGCCCTGATTCTTGAACCTGATGTTTGCCCAGCTGTGGATGAATGAACATTCCGTCAGAAGGCCAGGGTATGCAGTCAGTTTGATCAGTTGGGTCCTAGGTTCTATTGCTTTGGGTTGCTGGCATGTTGGATCAAATGCAGTGCACTTTCCCATCAGAAGAACCCCCTTCCTGTCAGTTGGCGAAAGAGCACCTATTATTTCTGAAAGCACAGAAATATTTCTGTTGTTGTTGTTATGTTGTTGTTATTGTTATGTTGTTGTTATTATTTCTTCCATGGCACGTGCATTAATCCTTGATTCAATGTTTCCCTTCTAATCAGCGGCTACCAAACTTACAAACCTTGGTGCCTACTTGAACGGTCTGGGGAAAGTGGGGCGGGGGGAGGTCTGGGGCATAGGTGGCACGTTTTAGCCAGGGCTGTTCTCTGTCAAAGGGGTGTCTGCCTTTGAAAGCGGAGCCCCCTTGGAGGTGAGCATTTGCTGTCTGTCTTTTATCGTGGAACTCCAACAGGGATTAGATACAGATAAAGAGGATCGATAAATTCTCCACCTGGCTGGGATGTGCTGTGAATATCCTCCCCCCACCCCGCCCCACCCCGCTGGGAAAGGGGGTGTATGTATATTCTGGGAGGCATGCAATGAAATATCAGGTGTGCTTTCATTACCATGCAATTGATCTCTGCTGCATGGTCCCTGGTGTCTTATCATGTACCCTTCCACCGCTCCACCACCCGTTAAGTTCACAGAGTCTTCCTTTCCCCCATTTTATAGCACTGACAGGGAATTGGGGGGTGGTTTGAGGTTGAACCAGAAACCAAAACCTTAGTAGAAAGACATTTGTATGTGTTAGAAGAGACCAGAAACCCCCCACGGCTGCTGCCTCCACTGCTGTGCCTGATAATGGCTCTACCACCGGAGAATCTAGGTCACTCTCTTTCGCAGAGCCAGAGGAGAATGCAAAAGCAGCCGCACTGTGCAGCAAGCTCACAGATTGCTCTCCTTCAGGCACCTGAGAGAGCCAAAATCCATTCCCTTAACGTCATGGAGGTGGGCGAGCTGGCATGCAGCATATGTGGCATCGACAGTACCAGTTATAATTCGTGTTGAGAGTTTAGCCTGTTGCTCGCTGATGCCCAGCTAGGTGGAGGTCATCACTTGGAATAACTTTCTTGTTATTCCAAGGCTGAGGAAATGGCATCGGCTTGGATTTTTAGAGCTACCGAGATGTGTCTAGCAACAGCAAGAGTAGCAGTTTTCATTCCCAGCCAGGAGATTTTCAGCGCAATCCTAAAGCAGAGTTACTCTGTTCTAAGCCCATTGAAATCAAAGTGCTTAGACAGGAGTAGCTCTACTTAGAACTGCATGATATGGCAATCATCCAAATGGTTGAGAAATATAGCAGGAAAGGGGGTTATCAAAGCAGCTCTTAAAAGTGCCACAGGGTTTCCATTAAAAGAAACAAAATAAAACTTTCAGGCACCTGAGACCCAGTCATAGCTTTGCAGCATCAAGCGGAACACTTGGCATTCTTCTAATTCTCCATTCCAAATGGCTGTGAATTTAGCTGGGGTAGATGTGCGCCTGATGCATGTTCCCATATGCCAGGTATGTGCTTCGTAGGGATTCATTGTCACAATCTGTACTTAAGTCACATTTCAATCTCTCCATTCCTCCCAGGAGGAATTCATGATGATCAGAAATGGTCTATGGTAGCAACAATTCTAACAGGACTGTTGAGTTCCTCCAGAAAATAAACTTCCCTTATCTTCACACTATAATCCCCCCAAGTTCCCAGCACTGTATAAGTGCTGAACACACCATTCAACTGGATTTTCAATTTGGATTTGGGCAAGTCTCATTTGTTCTGGAAAAGTGCCCTCAAAGCCTCTAGACTTTAAGCTGTGCCTGATTATTGTCAGTAGACTACAGCCTTCCAAGGTCACTCAGGTCCTCCTGGTCTACTGGATGACTGTGGTTGAGCATCATGGACCTTGGTAGACTAGAGGAGAAAAGCACTCAAGTATTTTTTGAAGCCTAAAGCTCTCTAATCTAGAATTAATCTATGGGAATTGGATTCATCTCCTAGTTCCAATTGACTTCCCATTAACAGGTGCTGTTTTCAAAGATCAGACATCCCTGGTCAGCAGTGAGGTCATTTTAGTTTTATCATTCTCCCCTGGGAGCAGTGAAAGCTCCCATTCCCGGGCTCCTAGCCCGGCCAGGTCTATTTGCTCCAGTAGGAGCAAAAGGTGGGAACAGGGAGCGACATCATGCAATGATACACCATGTCATGACATCACTTCCAGTTTGTACCCGGAAGTGATGTCACAACATTATAGGCATGTGAGATGTGTCTCTATGGTAAAAACCATTGAGATGAGTGAGTGAATTCCTAGAGCACTGTGTTGTCGCTTCCAGGTACAGGATGGATGTCATGATGTGAGCCGTTGCTCCACGCCCCCAAAGGCTCCTGCTGGTGATTCTCAGGCATTTAAAAACAACAGGCCTAAAAAGCATACCCCGTCAGTGGGGATCTTGTGCAGTCCCCATTTGTTTGAACAACAACAACAACAACAACAACAACAACAACATTTGATTTATATACCGCCCTTCAGGACAGCTTAATGTCCACTCAGAGCAGTTTACAAAGTATGTTATCATTATCCCCACAACAAAACACCCTGTGAGGTGGGTGGGGCTGAGAGAGCTCTGGGAGAGCTGTGACTGCCCCAAGGTCACTCAGCTGGCTTCAAGTGGAGGAGTGGGGAATCAAACCCGGCTCTCCAGATTAGAGTCCCACGCTCTTAACCACTACACCAAATGGCTCTCAGAAGAGCCATTTGCAGAAGAACCCCACCCAGACCCCATTGGGATTAATAGTCTCTCAGTTCTTGGCAGATCAAGCACAAAGCTTTTAATTCCAACTGCTAGCTTTCTGTTCCACTTCTGAATTAGCAAAGCCTGCGAATCCATCGGGCCCCTGAATAGCAATGCCTCCACATCCCATTTTTGTAAGCCAAGGGGAGGAACAAGTGCCCTCGTTGCAGGTTAATGCTTGGCATTGAAGGACAATTTTGCGGCACAAAACAGGGGAAAGAAGAAATGCACGAGACAGCTTTCCATCGGAAAATCAATAAGACCTATGCCTGTTTGTGATGTACGCACACACGCAATTAGCTCCCCGCTGTGCTTGCTCTATTATGCAGTAAGGCGCTGGCATCCGGGAACGTGGAATTTGGATGCCAAAGTACCGGTTCTTCCCTGCTATGTTATCTCCACATGGTTTCCCAACCTGTCTACATCAAGGCTGGCTACGGCTCAGGGCCAAACTACAAGTGACGAATGACACTTGAACGGCAAGTGTATTCCTCCCTGTTCGCTTGCCCTCCACTTGCTCTCCACTCAATCCATTTGCCATTCACGTGTCATTCGTCACTTGTAGCTTGGCCCTCAGTGGTAGAGCACCTGAACACATGTAGGTGCCTTCTACTAAATCAGGCCATCAATTCATCAAGTCCAGTATTGTCTACCCAGACTGGTGGTGGCTCTCTAGGGGTCTCAGGCGGAGGTCTTTCAAACCACCTCCCGCCTGATCCTTTTAACTGCATGCTTCCGCATGCTGCATGCTTTTCGATGCTTTAGCATTGAGCCACCACCCCTTCAACAAAGAAAGGTCGAGCAGGATGAGGTGGCAGATCTGGGGTGCCATGAAAGGCTGTGGAGTGGGTCACGGACAGATCCGGCCCAGTAAGGCATCCCAGCTCCGATGGACAAGGACTCTCTGAATGAAACGAACAGAGCCCAATCATAGTTGTGCAGAAGAAATTCCAATTGGGTTTTGCCCGACACTAACGGGAAGGGAGGCTACTATTTCAATTTTCTGCCCTGGACATTAAAGTTTTGTTTTTGTTGTTTTGATCAGCCCCCCTCTGGCTCCTGATGCAGCTTACAGCAATCTGTAATGCTGATACAAGCAAAATATAACCTTCATTGTGTATTGTCGAAGGCTTTCACGGCCGGAGAACGATGGTTGTTGGGGGTTTTCCGGGCTGTATTGCCGTGGTCTTGGCATTGTAGTTCCTGACGTTTCGCCAGCAGCTGTGGCTGGCATCTTCAGAGGTGTAGCACCAAAAGACAGAGATCTCTCAGTGTCACAGTGTGGAAAAGATGTAGGTCATTTGTGTCTACTCAGGAGGGGTGGGGTTGAGCTGAGTCATTCTGTAAGAGTTTCCCAGGGTGTGGAATGCTAATGGCGGGAGGCTTCACTGTATCCTGAGGAGGTATCCTGCCACTCCAAACTCCAATCACCACCCCCGACAGAAAAGAGGCATAATGAAAACATTAGTGGATCGTGCAAGACGGATATGTGAGCCGCGCTTTCTCAATGAGGAAATTAATCATCTAAACCACGCACTTCAGGCAAATGGCTACTCCAGAAATGAAATCCGAAGAGCAATCAAACCCAGGATGAATCAAACAACCAAGGAAAAACAGTCACCTACAGGAAAAGTGTTTTTGCCATATATCAAAGGAATTACTGATCAGATGGGAAAGCTTATGGAAAAGCATAACCTTCAAGCAGTATTCAGACCCACCCGAAAAATACAACAGATGCTACGATCAGCAAAAGACAGCAGAGATCCCCTCACCTCTGCAGGAGTATACCGTATACCCTGCAGCTGTGGACAAGTTTACATCGGGACCACAAAGCGTAGCATCCAGACAAGAATAAAAGAACATGAAAGACACTGCAGACTTGGACAGCCTGAAAAATCAGCTGTGGCTGAACATAGCCTAACTCAAACAGGGCACAGTATCTTATTCCAGGACACCAAAATACTGGACAACACTTCCAACTACTTTGTCAGACTGCACAGGGAAGCCATTGAAATTCACAAGCATAAGCAAAACTTCAACAGGAAAGAAGAAACCTTAAGAATGAACAGAGCATGGGCTCCGGTTCTGAAAAACACCAGGCCAACAAAACACTCCACACCCGACAATAGCCCTGCAGAGAAGATTAGCACATCAAGCACCAATCCATATGCAAAAGAACCTCCTCAGGAGACAGTGAAGCCTCCCGCCATTAGCATTCCACACCCTGGGAAACTCTTACAGAATGACTCAGCTCAACCCCACCCCTCCTGAGTAGATACAAATGACCTACATCTTTTCCACACTGTGACACTGAGAGATCTCTGTCTTTTGGTGCTACACCTCTGAAGATGCCAGCCACAGCTGCTGGCGAAACGTCAGGAACTACAATGCCAAGACCACGGCAATACAGCCCGGAAAACCCCCAACAACCATCTATAACCTTCATTGCTCAGAGGAGCAGTCCATAGAGATACTTGCACACAAGAATGATGCCTAGCCGACGCCTCTTCTCTGTCAAGCTTCAGGAGGGGCAGTATGTACCTGGGAAGAGGTGGCTTTGAGTTGCAGCTAGATCCTGGTCTGATACAGTGGTGCCTGGATGCATCCTCTTCTGCATAAACAGGATGATATAATAAACCACGAAAACCAGCATGATGTCAAAATGTTGACTGAGGAAATCAAAAGTTGGATGTTGGCAGCTGTCTTAGAAAGCCAGATTTGGTCATGTTCTGTGATTCTGGATGTTAAATGGCACAATTGATGGAGCACCATCTCACTATTGTGAGAGACAGTATAAGGATAATGGTTAGAGCGCGGGGGGGGGGTTCCCAACCTGTGGACAACTTTGAGATGGGGGTGGTGATAACCACCTCAAAATGGTTGCCACAGGAGGTGGATCCAAACCCAAGATGTCTGCCATAGGAGGCAGAGCCAGATAGAATTCCTCCCTCCTCACACTTCTTGGAAAGAAAGAAAACCTGAAGGGAGAATGGAAGCACACACTAACTAAGGAAAGTCCAGATGCTTACTACTTACTAGTCCTGTCCTTCTGATCCTCCAGTGGAAAACTGCTTCATTTGAATGAGGGCATCCAATAACAAGCCCTGCTTATAATGGACCCAACTTTCTGCACCGAGGGAAGTAAAGACTGAGGGCCAAGCTACAAGTGACGAATGACACTTGAACGGCAAGTGGATTGAGTGGAGCACAAGTGAACAGGGAGAAATACACTTGCCGTTCAAGCGTCATTCGTCACTTGTAGCTTGGCCCTCAGGCATGAAACTTATTGGTGACCTTAAGCCAGTTGTCTTCTCCCTTGGCCTAACCTATCACTTCCAGTGCTTGTAGGCAGGGCTTTTTTCTGGGAAAAGAGGTGGTGGAACTCAGTGGGTTGCCCTTGGAGAAAACGGTCACATGGCTGGTGGCCCCGCCCCCTGGTCTCCAGACATAAGGGAGTTTAGCTTGCCCTCTGCACCACGGAGGGCAAGCTAAATCCCCTCTGTCTGGAGATCAGGGGGTGGGGCCACCAGCCATGTGACCATTTTCAAGAGGTTCCAGAACTCTGTTCCACCACATTCCAGCTGAAAAAAGCCCTGCTTGTAGAGATCAAATGGAGGAGGAGAATGGTGCCCCTGAACTTCCCAGAGGAAAGGCACGATATAAATGTGCTCGAGAGGTTCTTCTTTAAGGCCTTTTGATGGACTTCATGCCATTTGTGCCTGAGAAGGATGCAATGCTTAAGTTTTTTCAGTCTGTGGCATGACAGAAAAAGGAACGGTACCCTCAGTCAACACTCTAGCCACTGACCAGGAGCCTTGAATAAGGGTGCATAAATCCCCTCAAGTCCTATGCGGAAACTGAGGGTCCCTGGGAGAATATTTACTGCAGCATCAGTCTGTCAGAAAAGAAGAATTTTAAGTGGTTTCTTGCCCCTGTGGAAAAACAAAAAACAACGTCCTTGGTGGGATTTCATATTATGGGGAGGGAGGAGGGATACAAAAAGCCAGGCCTAGTCTATGACTCTGCAGCCTGAGGTCCCCTTTTCATTTCAGCAGAGGGTCCAAATTGTCAAACAGAGATCAGTGCAAATCCCCTGTGTCTTTTCTAGTTGACCCAAACCTAGCCTTGGGAGTAGGGTTGCCAACTTTGGTTTAGGAAATTCCTGGAGACTTGGGAGTCACGCTTGTGGAGGACAGAGTTTTGGGAGAGGGGTGGAGCTCAGCAGGGATTTGATTCCAGAGTTCATTCTCCAGGGGAACAGATTTTTTTCAACAGGATAGCTGTTGCAATTCCAAAAGAAATCCAGGCTCTGCTTTGAGATGTGTGCCTCTTAAATCTAGTGTCTACTTTGAGATTGGCAAACCTACTCAGGAGCCAGAAGAATATTCATTTTATTTCATTTATACTTTCTTTTTCTCCCTGATTGGGACCTAAAGCAGCGTAACTCGTTCTCTTCATTTTATTCTCACAACAGCAATCACAGAGGTCTTGGGGTGAAGAAGGGAGAAGAGGGGTGCTTCATCATCTCACAAAGTCTGGCTCTTAGACATGCCACGTGAAATGAGGAAAGTTTACAGAGCAGGTTAGTTGATGGATGCCTTTCCTCAGATGCTGTTCCCACGAAGAAAGGGTTAACTCTGGCGACTGTACGCAACTGAATCTAGTGAAGCCGAACAGGAACAGTATGCAAAGTTATCCACTTCCATAAGCCACTCAATTAGGTGAATGTTAATGAGACGTTAATTACTGTTGTGCCTGCGAATCCCACCGAATGGAAATTGTGTTTCTCATCCAACACCCAGGCTAAATTAGAAGTTGCACACCATTCTGCTGTTGTTCTGCTTGCCAAGTGGTCAGGTGACAGGGGCCTGATCCTATCACGTGCATGCCCTTCACTCAAAATCTAGTCAGAAGGGACCTTTGTCATCAAAGCAGCAAAGGTGCCAGGTGATGTACTGGTTGGCAATGGAGCTCTTTCCTGGTTGCAGCCATCGGCGTGCTGTGCTGGCACCGCTTTGCCAGTAAGTTTCCCACCATTGTGTGCACCCACCAATATTTGCCTTCTTTGACATCCACTGTTGTGTGAGTTTTCATGTGCATGAGGAAAAACTCATTGGATCAATAGGGTCTTGGGCAAAGTGGTTTTTGGTTAAGTGCTAATAGAGCCTCATTTACCCAACCGCTCTCTCTTGAAAAGGACTGGGTGTGCATGCGTGCACAGCAGCCCATTACTCACCTTGAGGTGTGCCTTTCCCAAATCCATAAACATGGAATCCCATTGTTGTGTGCTCTCACACTCAGCGGGTCGATGGTTTAGAGGGAGGACGGTGTTCAGTACAATTTTGGTGCAATTGTGTGTAAAAATAGCTGCCCTAGAGCCTTGTTTCCCCACCCTCATTGAAAAGTACACCATGCGTTTGAATATGTGTGACCAATGTGCATGCAATGGGCCAAAACTCATGAAAATAAAACATGAGATGGATCATTTCTGAGCCAGCACCGCCCCAGCCGGAACAAACAGTAAAGGAATGCAATTATTCCGAAACCCCCCAGAAATGAAACTGAAACAGAATATTTTTTGGTGCATAGCCCTAGGCCCTGTGTTCATGGGGACTAAACCAAGGTTTTGTATCCTGGTGAAGTGGCCCTTAAGTTTCACACTCTGGCCACTACACTACACAAGATTTTCAGAGTATAACCTTTCGAGAGTCAAAGTTCTCTTTGTCAAAGATCTCTAGACAAAGGGAGCTTTGACTCTTGAAAGCTTATACCATGGAAACCTTGTTGGTACTACTGGACTCAAATCATGCTCTTCTATTGCACACCAACAGGGCTACCCACCTGAAACTATACCACACAGGTATCCATAACTGTGCCAGTTTCTTTTCACTGTCTGTACTCCATTCTGGGAGAATTATTTTTTTTAATTAATTTTTATTCAAATTCAAACAATTTTTACATACAAATAAGTAGTACAATTGCTTTTAATACATCGGAAGTAAACCTTAACCCAAAACATATACAAAAATATGATATATTAACAGTGTGTGATATATCTTGCATGGAATTGACTTTTTTAGATAGCAAATTAGCATTGTGAATTAAGATTGGAAAATAAGGTTGGAGAAGGTTTTCCTATATTTTTTACAATTGTATGTTTTATTGTTTGCTGCTAGATTTCAGTACCTATGAGGGACTGATATGGTGACTTAAATATTTGTGAGTCATCATTTAAAAGGTATTTTAAGAATGGATACCACTTTTCTAAATTTTTTGACAATTTGGAATGGCTTTCTGATTGTTGTAATCTCTCCAACATTTTTTTCCATGATCAGGTGTTCACATTTCTTAGAGAACCAAGTGCTTAGAGTAGGTGCTTGATATGACTTCCATCTTGATGCTATTGTGGTTTTGGCAGTAGAGATGGGTACAAACCGGAAAAAAACCGAACCATGTGGTTTGTGGTTCATCGCATTTCACGAACCACGAACCATGAACTTTCATGAACCTGCCCCAGTTCGTGAACCGGTTTGTGAACTGGTTCATTTGGTTCATGAAAACATCACATCCAGGTCAGCAAATCACCACTTTTGGGTCAGCAGAAGGTCACTTCCTGGTCAGCAGAAGGCCACTTCCAGGTCAGCAGAAGGTCTGCAGGAAGTCCATCTCCTGTTGCCTAGGAAACTGATTAGTGCCAGGCTGTCTGCAGTGACAAACCAAAAAATGAACCAAACAAACTAGCCTAAAGTTTGTTGTGGTTCATCAGAAATGGGCTCTGATGAACCGCTGGTTCGCGAACCACAAACCACCCTGGTTCATCACGAACTTTGGTTCGTATTTCGGTCTGTGCCATCTCTATTTGTCATCTACTAGGAGAGATGAGATCAAGTCTTGTCTTATCAGTGGTATTGTGTAGTTTGACCACTGCTGGAAGAGTTCTTCTGATGGAGGAATTGGCACAGAGCGAAGAATGAACCTCCCCTTCCCCAATCTCAATGCCTCATTTCCTCCCCCAATGCACACTGTGGCTGCTGGCGGCGACTAAACTGACTCTTGGGAGTTCCAGTCACGGAACTCTTAACATGCATTTTGGCTCTAACTTGACATCCGTTGAGCGTTCAGATCTTCAACGTCTTATCTTATAATGAACAAGGATTCACTCCAGCTGCTAGCAAAAAAGGAGAGATGGCTTTTAAAAAAGACATCCTATTTTTGAGATGCCAACTAGTGATTGTATTGTTCTTTCTTCCCATCCCCCCACCCCCACAACCATACTTCTTGTTGGAGACTTAAAATTTCAGGGGACGACATTGTGAGGGTTGTTTGTTTGTATATTTCCCTACACACATCTGTACTTTGATTTCTAGACACTGACATGCTTTGTTCTGCTGACAAGCTTGCAAACCCAGGGTTTTTTTTCAAAAATCTCTCTCCATGGAAGAATCAGTCGTGAATCCTCTTTGAATATCCAAATGTTCCACTCCATGGTGACATGTTGTATTATTTCCACTGTCTGATGAGCAACATGGTACGACAACAACGTCTGTAGAAACCAGTAATACGTCTGCATTTTTTTTTCTTGGTAAAGGTCATAATTTGTGAATGCATACAAAACACATTGCAATGGTTTTTGAGATGCCGTTATGGATTTGATCTTTCTCCATAGGGTTGAGTTGCCTTGATCCCTGGTGAGGCTTCCTTGTGGTATCTTGAAATGTCACACTTTGAAATTAAAAAAAAGGAATCCTTTTGTTGGGAAAAAATTGTTAGAATTGAGATGGCATCTTCGCAACATATCTAATTTCTCTGTGTCTCTGTTCTGGTGCACAGCCACAAGACCGTTTGACCCTTGCAGACTCAGTTAAGAGCCTAGGGGTTATACTGCGTCCAGCGCTACTACCAGAAAAACAAGTTAAGGCAGCTGCAAAAAATGCTTACTACAATCTCACTCCAGCCTGGAAAATGGCTTCTTACCTCCACATGGCCGACCTGGCTGCCTGGATCCCTGCTATGAAACATCAAAACTTGACTATTGTAATGCATTATACTAGGTCTCCCATCTAAGTTAACTCTGAGGCTCCAATTGGTGCAAAATGCTGTGGGTCGACTATTATAGGTGCGAGCAGGAGCTTGAACACCGCTCCCATATTATTTATGGAAATGTTCTTGACGTTGTATGGAAATGCCTGTCCTTGTCCTTGCAACTGATTGTACTATTCTCACACTATGTAATCCACCTTGAGTCTCAGTGTGAAAGGCAGAATGTAAATGGCATAAACGAACCAACCAACCAACCAACCAACCAACCAACCAACCAACCAACCAACCAACCAACCAACCAACCAACCAACCAACCAACCAACCAACCAACCAACCAACCAACCAACCAACCAACCAACCAACCAGAAGCATTCCAGGGACATGCTTATCTACTGTGATTGAGTAAAGCACACAATGGTTTTGGGCACTGCAGTGTCCTCTATAAACTGTCCTTAAAAAGTTTTTCCAGATAACCCAACTTCCATTTCCATGCCTTCCGCTTGAAAGATACCCATCTTATTTTCAGTTCAGCCATGGCCCATAGCGCACTGGGCACACTGATTGAGCACCCATGTGCAGCCAACATGCCGAAGGTGCCTTTTTGAAACCTTCTGAAGCATCAAGACTAGACTGTAGGACAGCATTCTAGGGGTGAATTGTGTGCTTGAGATGCTGCCCGCCACTGGTGCCAGTTGTGATGACCTTCTTATTGACAGATGTGGGCCATGGGGAGTCAATTGAGTTGTGTGATTACTGGTCATGTTGTGACCTTCTTTCATTCATCTTAACCCATCTTTCTCTGGAACTGAGATTCTATGGTATTCACTTGCAGTATGTCACCCACTTTGGTTCACCGCTGCCACCATCATCAACAACAACAACAACAACAATATACAATTAAAAATCCATAAGAACTAACATGCACATCCGGTTTTTATCAAAATCCATAAGCTCACTGTTTGTCTACATAAGCAGTGCTCAATAGGACATACAAATTTCATTAAACTGGCTCAATAACAGCCACATCAACTACAACATTTTATTGCTGCATATCTAGTAAAAGCCATAAGAATAAACAGTGGAGGTGTGCCTCTTAATTGAAACAAAGGGCCTTCTGGAGTAAGAAATTTGTGAACTCAGTCTAGAAGGCTTGGACGAGCTGTCCCGCATCCAGCTCGAGAGGATACTTGTGTTGTGGCGGAAGCTCTAAAATCCCTCCCACCAGCCCTGATCAGCTTCAGTTAAGGCCATTTTCCATAGGAGACCACCACACATGCATGGATCTCAGCATTAGCTTAGATATTCTTTGTGCCCAGTCCGACATCTGTGTCAGACTGTGGCTAAATAAGGCACTCACTACAGGGTTCCCTTTAGAAGCAAACACAAGTCCATTGTTTGGAAAAGGAAACTTTACTGCAGAAAAGGTCCATTATAGTCCACTGTCCTGAATAGGAGAATCAGGATGGTACATGATCATTGTTACCAATGAAGAGCAAGCATAAGATACAGAGTAACAATACCCATCTGGATCAGCCTCCCCCCCCCCAGTTCTCAAAACAACATCTCTCAGTCCTGGGAAGCTGCTCTCCTTCAAGGCCAATGCTTGGTGGAACGGTGTTAGACAAAACAGTCTCCTCCGGTGGGAATGCTGCCTGGGAACTGGTGCACCTGGGAAGAAAAACACTCAAACACTAGAAGCATTAGAAAATGGAGTCAGTACAGTTTAGATATACACTGGACCTGACATTCTGCCCCCCTTAAAACAGATCCCCCCCTGGCTTATATGGGTAGCGAGTATGAAAAGCTTTGGTTAATCTAGGAGCATGAACATGTGCAGAGTTCACCCATTCATCGTAACCAGAATCAAAGTCCTTCCATCTAATGAGGTAAAAAAGCTGATTTCGTTTGAGTTTAGAGTCCAAGATTTGTTGTACCTCATAGTGTATTTGGTCGTCAATCAAAGTTGGAATGGGTGGAGCTTTGACGTGCCATTTGTTGTCGGTGGGAGCTCTCTTTAGAAGACTGACATGGAACGTATCATGCACATGGCGCAGGTTCTTGGGCAAAGTTACAGCAACAGTCACTTTATTTATTATTTTGCGCACAGGAAAAGGTCCTAGGAATTTCAGAGCGAGTTTGCGGCTTGTCTGAGCGAGTTTTAGATTTTTTGTGGAAATATACACATGATCTCCGGGTTGTAATTCCCATTCGGCCACACGATGGCGGTCTGCGTACTTTTTGTAATCCAGTTTGGCTTTTTCAAGGTGTTTCTTAATAAGAGTCCATTGCTGCGCCGCCTCCCCCCACCACGAAGATACATCTGGCAATTTAGAGGAATGGAGAGGGGGTGCATCCAACGGGAAGGGATTGAAGTGAGTTCCGTAGACAATTTTGAAGGGGGCCTCCCCCGTTGAAGCGTGTACACTGTTGTTATATGAGAACTCGGCCAGAGGGAGAAGGTCCACCCAATTATCTTGTTGAAAATTGATGTAGCAACGAAGAAACTGTTCTAATATTTGGTTTGTTTTTTCGGATTGCCCGTCGGTTTGTGGGTGGTGGCTTGAACTGATGCCTTGTTCAATATTCAACATTTTCAAAAGCTCCCGCCAGAAGTTGGCAACGAACTGTCCGCCGCGATCCGAAATCACCTTGGACGGAAAAGAATGTAATTTTACGACGTGTTTTAGAAACAAATCTGCTAGTTTTCGAGCGGAGGGTATAGCAGTACAGGGGATAAAATGAGCTTGTTTGGAGAACAGATCTACCACAACTAAAATACAATTATGTCCTTTTGAGATAGGTAGATCAGTGATAAAGTCCATGGATATTATTTCCCAGGGTCTGTTTGGCGTTTCCAATGGTTGCAGGAGACCCGGGGGCTTCCCTTTCCTGGTTTTGGCGCTGAGGCAAACAGGACAGGAACTAACGTATTGGGAAATGTCTTTGCGCATGCCCGGCCACCAGAATTGTCTTTGGATTAGGTGCAAAGTTTTCAGATACCCATAATGTCCAGCAGTGGGAGCATCATGACAGCGCTGCAAAACTTCCAGTCTGAGGCTGTCTGGAACATAAAACTTGCTCCCGGCTAACCAATCCCCTTGTGGGGATTGGGTCAGTTTGCTTCGCGGAGCTCTATTCCCCTCCTTCTCCACTTCAGTTTTAAGTTTCGATTTCCATTCTTGGTTGGCCGGGAGGGGCTGCTTGGCACGGCTGCGAGTAGTCACCACGCCCCCAAGTTGCGTAGGCGAGAAGACAGTGTCGACAGTCTCCTCCCGTTTGCTCTTATGTTGGGGCATGCGCGATAGGGCGTCTGCCAAAAAGTTAGTTTTGCCCGGGAGATAATTTAGAGTGAAGTTGAATTTGGAAAAGAATTCCGCCCATCGCAATTGCTTGGCATTCAGTCTGCGTGGGCTTCGGAGGGCCTCCAGATTTTTATGATCCGTCCAGACCTCGAAAGGGTATCGCGCCCCCTCCAGCCAATGTCTCCAGTTAGTAAGGGCCGCTTTTACTGCAAAGGCCTCCTTCTCCCACACATTCCAATTCTTTTCCGCCTCCAAAAATTTCCTAGACAAGAAAGCACAAGGCCGCAGCCTACCATCCTCCCCCTTCTGTAGTAAAACCCCCCCTATTGCCGTATCGCTGGCGTCGACCTGTACTATAAAAGGGGATTGTTCGTTGGGGTGGGAGAGGATGGGTTCTGTTACAAATTGCTTTTTTAGACAATCGAAGGCCGTTTGGCAATCGGGGGTCCATTGCAGTTTGGCAGAGGGTTTTTTAGCTTGGTCCCCTTTATCTTTGGTTTTCAGCAAGTCTGTTAAAGGGAGCGTGATTTGGGCGAAATTTGCTATGAAGTCTCTATAGAAGTTGGCAAAACCCAGGAAGGATTGTAGTTCTTTACGGGTGGTGGGTGTATGCCAGTCCTGGATCGCCTGTATTTTGGCTGGATCCATTTTCAGACCTTCTTGGGAGATACAATACCCGAGGTAAGTGAGTTCGGTTTTATGGAATTCACATTTAGACAGTTTGATGGGCAGCTTATTCTTCATCAGGGTGGCTAAGACTTTTCGTACCGTTTGAATATGTTCTTCCTCGGTGTCCGAGTAAATTAATACATCATCAAGGTACACCACCACCCCTTTGTACAGAAATTCGTGCAGAACTTCGTTTATCATGGACATGAATACAGACGGGGCTCCCGTCAAACCAAAAGGCATAACTAAGTATTCATATTGTCCGAGGGGCGTATTGAAAGCGGTTTTCCACTCATCCCCTGCCTTGATACGAACGTGGAAGTAAGCATCTTTTAGATCTAATTTCGTAAAGATCTTACCTTGGGCCACGACGTTGAGAAGGTCTCGGATGAGCGGGATAGGATAGGCGTTGTTGGTGGACACTGCATTCAAGCCTCGGAAATCTGTGCACAGTCGAAGTCCCCCATCCTTCTTTTTCACGAAGAGGACTGGAGCGGCGTGGGGGCTAGCGGCTGGGCGGATGAACCCTCGTTGGAGGTTGGTGTCAATGAATTTCCGGAGCTCTTCGCGTTCATGGAGACTCATGGGATAAAGTCGTCCTTTGGGCAGTGAGGCTCCGGGTAAAATTTCTACCGCACAGTCCGTTCGTCGGTGCGGGGGTAGAGTATCCGCTTCCTCTTCAGAGAAAGCATTTAGAAAAGGCCAGTACGGTTCGGGTATTTGGTTGACTTCTTCTTGGGTGAGAAGGGCCTTTTCTTTATGAGTTGGATCTTCGCCCCAGTTTTGATTCCAACGGTGATTTTTGCAGTTGGTATGACTGAAGGTAATACATCCTTGTGCCCAGTCTATGTAGGGATTGTGATCACATAGCCATTTGCTGCCTAGAATTAACGGGTACTTGGCAGTAGAGCTGATGACGAAGGACCTCTTTTCCCAATGTTGTCCCATGCCTGTGATCACTGGGATGGTTTCAGTTGTTACAGGATTCATGTTGGTACCATCCATTTGCTCAAAGATTACTGGATTTTGTAGATCCCGAGTTGGTAGGACTAGTCCATTGACTAGAGCAGGGGCGATGATGTCTCTTGAGCAGCCCGAGTCAATAAGAGCTTGCACCCGAATGTGCATCTTCCTCTCTGGGTTAATTAGAGTCACTGGCATGAATAAGATGGACCCAGGCGGCCGGTTCCGTGCAGGGACGGGCTTAGGGCGGATCTGTCGTTTGGGTCCTTTCACGACAGATCCATTTCGTTTCCCGACTGGGGACTTTCTGGATTGGCTTCTGTGGTTGGGGAAGCGGGATCGTATTCCATGACTTCTTCCGCTTCCAGCCCTCTCTCCGAGGCTGGCCTTTGGGAAGCGCCGCGGCCTCTATTTGATCGTGGTGCTGGAGTCGGGCGTTGGAGCGTAGGAAACGGAGCAAGGGTTGGACGCCGTAATTGGAGCGGAGGTCTTTGCACAGGCCGGTAAGGGCATTGTGCTGCAAAGTGACCAGCCTGTCCGCATTGCAAACACAGCCCTTGTTGCCATCTAGCATCTCTCGCTCCACGGGTGGCGTAGCTAGCTCCCCGTGTTCCCCTCTGTAAGGTCAATGGTCTTCTTTGTCCCGTTTGTTGTTGTTGTTCAACCAAACGGACTTCCAAAATGCGATTCTCTACTTCGCAAACAAGTTGGATCCACCCTAACAGCGTGGGGGGATTGTCTTGCATGAGGGCTCTGTCCAAAAGTCTCGGGTTAAGGCCTTGTTTGAACAGAATAATCTTGGTAGACTCCTCACACCTAGGGCACTTGGCTGCTAATTGCCGGAATTTTGTGACATAGTCTCTTGCTGACATGCTGCCTTGTTTGATGGCTTGCAATTCTGTTCGGGCCCTGGTTTCTTCTAAGGGGTCTTCATATTGCGCTCGGATAGCATCCACTAACCCCTGGAGAGTATCGAGTTCTGGGGCCCCGACATTGTATAGTCCTACATACCAATCTGCTGCTTTGCCCTGTAAACGAGATCCAAGATGTTCGATTTGACTGGCCTCACTGCCGAAAAGGTGCCCCCATCGGTTGAAAAACTGTACCACTTGTACTAAGAAAAATCCCAGTTTGGAGGGATCCCCATCGAAGGTGGCTTCTAGCTTCACCCAGCCCATCGGGAGTTCTTGTCTCGGAGCAGGCGCTGGGTAGAAGTCCATCGGCAGTCTTAGTTGCTCCTGAGGCACAGGAGGAGGTAACTGGAGTCTCGGTCGGGGCAACGGTGCCGGCTGTACTGGCGGCGGTTGAACCGGCGGTGCCGGCTGGGGTTGGGCTGGCTGTGCGGGCGGAGGTTGGACAGGCGGTGCTGGCGGAGGTTGCCGTGGTTGCGCTGTCGGGGTTGGTCTTGGTTGGGCCGGAGGCTGCAGTGGCGGGCGAGCAGGAGGCGGCAGTCTCGGTCTGGCTGGTAACACGGGAGGCGTTGGCGGTAGCTGTCGAGGTGGAGGAGGTTGGTGTGGTTGAATGGAGATCGGCCGCTGAGGAGGGGGTTGGAGGTGTCGTAGTGGTGCAGGCCGTCCCGGTTGGTTCGGGGGTGGTAAGACGGGCTGGTCCTGGGGCTGCTGCAACGGTATGAGCTGCGGTCGAGGTGAGAGGGGCCGCAGCGGCGAGGGTTGAACAGGTGCCCCTCCGGGCGTTGTTAATCTGGGAAGCAACGGCTGGCCTCTTGGCGCTGTTAGACCGTCTCCCGTAGGTTGCCCGACGGGGACAGTGTCTCGCGGTTGACGAGGGGCTCCCCCCTCGGATGGAGCCGCGGGTGCTCCCGCTTGGTCCGGCCGGACCGTTATAGGAGAAGTAAGAGGGGGTATCACCGGTGTATCACTTGGCTTTTCTTCCCCTTCCGTAGGCCTCTCAACGGGAGTCTCGTCAGGCGGCGCATCCCCTCCCTGGTTAGGAGGTTTGGTGGGGGTCTCTCCAGGTGGCTTAACCGGGTCATCCCTTCTCGGTGGAATTTCCTGCTGTGCGGGAAGTTCCTTGGGTTGCTCTCCCGATTCGCCAGGATAGGTGCCCCCCTCGCCGGTAGGTGACGGCCGCTGCTGGACATCCTCCACCGGATAGGAGATGACACTTTGGAGGGTAGCTATCTGTATCGCCATCTCTTCAGGAGACAGTCTTTCCCCTGCTCCCATTGCCGAAATTAAATGGATGGCATGAGCCAAACTTTCTTCCATATCCATCAGTTTAGCTTCTAACTGTTGCATTCGACTTGGCCCCGGTTGCTCGCTTATGGAACCTTCGTTCGTTGCACTCACCGGGGAAAAGGGGCCCCAAGGAGGAGGGTCCCCTTGGACGACTCTCGATCTCGCGGCTAGAATTCCCTTGGCCATACCCGTCACGGCCGAGATGCTGGTATCCACCGCATAGGTGCGACCTTGTATCTGCTCCCAACTTTGTTCAGGGACCTCCGTTGGCTCTTTCCACGGAGCAAGTTCGGAGTAATCCCAACTCAGGGCGCCGCGGCGAGACGTGTCCCCCTCCGTCTGTTCGAACGTCCTGTTCCAATATCGCCATGGTTGGCTGCTGTCTAGCTCCGGGACGGTTCCTAGGCTTCGGCGCCCTTCCATCGAAACTCGTGGATGGAGTCCACCTGCCCGACGCTCTCTGGTTTCTCGGGGTCTGGCTCCCCACTCCGACGGGGTGGGTACCGAAATCAAGGGGAGAGCGGTCGCTTTCGGCCTTGCCCCGAGGTCGGCTTCGGTCTCGTCCCGAGTACTGAGTTCGATGAGAGGCGGGGTGGAAGTGGAGGCTCCGGTTCCGTTCCCGGCTGCTCCCAGCTCCTGGGAGTCTTGGGCTTGCGCGGGTTGCACAGGTTGATTGTCGGGAGACGCATACGGATCAAACAAAGGATCCCTGTCCGGGACAACCTTGGATTCCGCTGGGCCCGACTCAGACATGATTGGTAACAAAGCGTCAGACTGTGGCTAAATAAGGCACTCACTACAGGGTTCCCTTTAGAAGCAAACACAAGTCCATTGTTTGGAAAAGGAAACTTTACTGCAGAAAAGGTCCATTATAGTCCACTGTCCTGAATAGGAGAATCAGGATGGTACATGATCATTGTTACCAATGAAGAGCAAGCATAAGATACAGAGTAACAATACCCATCTGGATCAGCCTCCCCCCCCCAGTTCTCAAAACAACATCTCTCAGTCCTGGGAAGCTGCTCTCCTTCAAGGCCAATGCTTGGTGGAACGGTGTTAGACAAAACAGTCTCCTCCAGTGGGAATGCTGCCTGGGAACTGGTGCACCTGGGAAGAAAAACACTCAAACACTAGAAGCATTAGAAAATGGAGTCAGTACAGTTTAGATATACACTGGACCTGACAATCTGAAGCTAGCTATAGTTTCCAATCGCTCTTCTAGGGCAGACCCATATAAAGGTCTTTATAGTAGTCTAGCCTGGAGATCACCAGAGAATGTTGACTGTTTGTCTAGAAGCTCAAAGAGCATGCAGTTTGGGCCTTATCATAGGGTGGACACCATGGCTTGTAGAGCCAATATCATCATCATCATCATCATCATCATCATTTATATTCCACCTTTGACACTGAGATCCAAGATGGATTATACAGTGCAAATGAAAATACAGTATAATCAACAGCTTGGACATTCTCTAGGGCTGCCAGTCTTCTGACAGAGCCTCTGCCCCCCGCCACCACTTACCTGGCTGGCAGGGGTAAAAGGCCCAGGGCATGGGCTTGTGAAGCAGTTGGCCCCTGTGAGGGGGGAGAGCATGCCTGCTGGCAGGCACAATAACATCTCTTCCGGAAGTGACATCATCGTGCCCTGCTGGGATCATAAAAGTAAGTGCTAGGCCCCCCTCTCTCACCGAGAGGGTACAGGGACCGGGCAACCTTAACATTCACCGAGTAAAGTACAACAGTGGACAACAGTTAGGACATTCAGTGAAAGGGATATAATAGCCTACAGTAGGAGAAAATTTGAAAAACCAGCATAAAGCTGAGCGCAGAGATTAAATCTTTCTGAAACAAAGCATAACTAATTTACATGGCATGTTTAGCAATGTGGAAACTCCCTAGTAGGTGCGTGTCCACATCAGCAGACAGTACCCAACAGAGTAACGTATAGTCCCTGTCCTACCACGGCATCTCTCTGAGCTGCTTCTTATGACAGCCCTATAATCTGGGTAGAAAGCCCTCCTGAATAATTCAGTTTTGCATAATTTGCAGAAAGCTGGGAAAGTGGGAACTTTCCCTCCTCAGGCAGGCCATTCCATAAGGTGGGGGCTACCACAGATGTCACCTCCCAAATATGGACATTTGTTGGCCCTGGAGCAGTGGGATGTGCCCCTGTCAATGGGACAGGCTGGTGCTGTGCTACTATTCTAGCAGAACCTCATCCAAACTGGCTCTAAAGGAGGGGGGGGGGATCCATCTGGATTATGCCTGAGTTGACAGTATTTGCATGCCCAAAATTAAATTTAAAATATCCAGCCCACGCTGTTGCCATCTATTTTTTTTTATTATTGCAAGTAAGAAATCAAAATGGCAGCCCTCCCCTCCCCCCTTGTTTACCGATGTTTTGAGCCCTGCAGCTATAATTTACGGAGAACGGAAGAGATACAAAAATGGTTTCCTTCCTTCGAATTGCATTAGATTTCAAGGGAATTAAAGCTGCTGGAGAAGACCTCATCGTAATATGAGATGATCCATCATGTTTGCTTCTTGCAACATTAGGGCCAATAAAGTTTGCATCGTGCAAACTTCATTTATTTATTTATTTATTTATTATTTAAACAATAATAAATAAAGCAGCGGCGTCTAGGCGTCGCTCGGCTGTTCCCGTTGTCAGGTCTGTGGTTTCAGTAGCTAATGATAAAATGCTACATAAAGGCTTTGGAATCAAAAAATTTTAAAGGATGATAAACCTTGGGATATTGGAACCTCCTTGTAAAAACAAACAAATGATGCTGAAAAGAGAATGAAATCAAGCCTTTCTGTAGAATTTCAACAAAGTGTATTGACTCGAAGTGAGATCTGACAGACCGACCCTGCAGGATCAATGGGAGAGAGGAGGTTGCCAGAGTCGGCACTCAAAATGAGAGCTGATTCGATTTTCCCAGATAAGGTGCTCGAAAAGTGAACTCACCTTGCTTGTAGTGCCCTTTTTCCTATCGAGTGCTCCGTGCGATTGCCTTGATGATTTGTTGGCAATGTAAAACAAGCAAGATTTCGTGTCCGCTTTTCCGTCAGTGCTGTCGGAGGCATTGAGCACGGTAGGTGACTGGGTAGCCGTGCAGGGCACATTGCTGGGATTATGCATGCCCCAGGGTCATTGTGGGCAGGCACCACATCATTTGAATCAGCGGCACTTGAAGCGCGTTTAGAGTTGTCAGTTCAGGCTTGGGAAATTTCTGGAGATTTGGAGGCAGTACTCATAGAAAGTGGAGTTAGAGGAGAGGAGGGAGGTCGGCAGGGACGTAAGACATAAAGTCCATCCTTGGATGCTGCCATTTCCTCTAGAGAACTGATGTTAATTGTCTAGAGATCAGTCATGATTCTGGGAGAACGTCAGGCCCACCTGAAGTGGGGTAACCCTGCCTCTAAGGCTTCTTCCAACTCTAGGATCCAGTGTTTGAAAGGTCCTTGTGCGCAAAGGACAACGTGCCACTTTGCTCTCCCTCTTCTTTGTTAGGCCCAATTCCTTTCCCTGCTTTTTCGTCGCACATTCTTCTAACACCTGTTTGCCAACACACCACTGCGGTTCAGGCCGATCAAAGCTTTTAAGTCCGACGCATCATGCGCAGAGTGAAAGGAAGTCCGAGAAACCCTTAATGTGAATCTATGTTAAGGCAACAACCGCATCGGGCGTCATCGTCTCTGCAGCTGCCTGTCGCTTCCAATCACTAAAGCTGGCCCCTGCCGACTTCTATAATGAGAGTGAGGGAAAGAGACCACTAAAAGGCAACGGGCTCAGGCACGTGCTTAAATTAGCCTCATTGTGTTGAAAACCTCCCGTCAGGATAAATCGTCCTGTATGGCATCGTATGTCTTTAGTGAGTGGGGAAGGAGGAGAACAAATGAGGGTTCTTCGTACATTATTATGGCCTGACAGCGTGGAGACAGACAGAGGCGACGCACAGGTGATTAATGGGGAAGTTTGAGTTAACGAATTGGAGTCATCTCCAGTTATGGGGAAATAAGTTCTCTCTTACCACCCATTTAACTGGGCCAGTAAAGTTGCAAGTGGCTCTTTTTATCACCTGTCTTTTTGCAAACAAAGCCAAAATATGTATCTTTATACAACCTCCTTCTCTCTGCTACTGCTGTTGAACCTCAAATGTTGTTCAACACCATCCTTCACACATTCTTTCTAAAACTGTTGGATGCTTATCTGCAATGCTTTCCATACTCCCATCTCCTAAATCGGGGCTGTCTGATTTGCACGCTGGGAGAATTGTTTGCTTGCTATGCAAATCCAGCTGTTAGAGCCAGTGTGGTGTAGTGGTTAAGGAGTTGGGATTAGAATCTTGGAGTGTGTGTTATGTGTCATCAGGTCGCCTCTGACCTATGGTGACCCTATGGGCCAAGCTACACATGACGAATGACACTTGAACAGCAAGTGTATTTCTCCCTGTTCACTTGCCCTCCACTCAATCCACTTGCTGTTCAAGTGTCATTCGTCATGTGTAGTTTGGCCCCAAGAATGAGAGACCTCCAAAATGTCCTATCATTAACAGACTTGCTCAGATCCTGCAGACTGGAGGACATGGCTTGTTTTATTGAGTCAAGGTCTTCCTCTTTTCCTACTGCCACTTTTCCTACGTGATCCACCTTGGATGTTGCTGGGAGATCCGCCAGTCCAGGGTCATCCTTGTGAGAATGGCAGAGACTTTACTGAGCTATTCCAATTTTGGTTGTGATCGACATCAACGCTGATGATCCTCTCTGTCCTGCAACATTTCCTCAGAATATCGGCACAGCTCTCATTTTAAGCAAAACTGCTTGCTCAGCTTCCTGCTAATGAAATCTTGCATATGGTCTGAAGCACACACCCTCGCCTCCCAAACTCATATAATTGCGCAGGCACACTTTCATTTATAGGCGCTATTCTGTCATACAAAGTCACAGAGTATGGAAGATAAAAGAGATCCCTTGTACAGGCTGTGGCACAGTGGTAGAGGGCACAGAAGTCCCCGGTAGGGATCTCATTCCCCTGGTGGGGGTGGGAGATCCCCCACTTTCATCCTCTGTCCCCCGCCTACACTTATCTGCCCAGTGGGGGGGAGGCATGGGAACAGGCCTTCTGGGTGCGATCCTAGGGTGATGTGACAATGTCACTCCGGGGCATAATGTCATTGTGCCATCCCAGGAGCCCTCCTGCACGTTGCAGCAGGCCAATTTTGGCCCCAAATGGGCCCATTTGGGCCTGTTTGAAGCCAAAAACAGCCTACAGTGAAGCGTGCATGCGTTCCCACGCAATGATGTCACTTCCTGGATGTGACATGATCATGGGGGCACATGCATGCAGAAAGCATCATGGGGATGCCAGTAAAGTAAACACTGGGTCCCCAGCCTCCTGCTGGGACAACAAGAACAAGAACAACAACAACAACAACAACATTCGGTTTATATACAGCCCTTCAGGACAACTTAATGCCCACTCAGAGCAGTTTACAAAGTATGTCATCATTATCCCCACAACAAAACGCCCTGTGAGGTGGGTGGGGCTGAGAGTGCTCTGAGAGAGCTGTGACAAGCCCAAGGTCACCCAACTGGCTTCAAGTGGAGGAGTGGGGAATCAAACCCGGCTCTCCAGATTAGAGTCCCGTGCTCTTAACCACTACACCAAATAGGGGGACCTGGTAACTCTAGTCCCCAGATTCAGTCCCTAGTTTGAATGAATGGTTCTTGACTCAAAGGGGCTGAGAAAGGCCATTCTCTGGTTGACAGCCTGGAGAGCCACTACCAGTCAATACTGTACTGGGATGGGCCAATAGTCTGTTTCGATATCAGGCCGTGTTCACAGACTGCCGCTGGCTGGATCATGCCATCTCCTTGGAAGGCTTTGTAAAGCCAGAGATGCAACAGGCAGCTTCCTCGAAGGGTGGCCCATCCTGCTGTATTCCTATGCTAAGAGTGACTGAGTGTTCCACTCAAAAACTGCGGTCCAATTGCCTCTTCCCACTAGAGGACTTTCAGACAGGGTAGTGAATCATACAGAGCAGCAGAGGGCAGCCTCCTCTGTTGGTGTTCCTTTAATGGATTGCTTTCCTGCCACACCCAACTCCTAGCTAATATCCATCTCGATTGCTATGAGCATAAAAGGAAATAAACTTGTCTGGAGTTATAGGAAGGATGCATCACAGGAAAAGGGAATGTCTTTTTTTGTTTAGGGGTCCTACACCGTAGTCTCACCAGACACCTGATTAATAACAACAACAGCAACAACAACAACATTTGATTGATATATCATCCTTTAGCACAACTTAATGCCACACTCAGAGCGGTTTACAAAGTGTGTTATTATTATCCTGACACCAATCACCCTGTGAGGTGGGTAGAGCCAAAAGGGCTGTGACTGACCCAAGGTCGCTCAGCTGGCTTCAAGCGGAGGAGTGGGGAATCAAACCCAGTTCTCCAGATTAGAGTCCTGCCGCTCCTAATCACAACAGCAAATTGGCTACAGCCTATTCCATCACTTGTCAATTTAGCAGTGTGTTTTTAAATAGGTTTGCCAGCTCCAGTTTAGGCAATATCTGGAGATTTGGGGGTGGGTGGAGCCTGGGAAGGGCAGGGGCTGGGGAGGGGCTGAGCCTCAGCAGTTTACAACGCCATGGAGTCCACGCTTCAAAGCAGCCATGTTCTTCAGGGGAATTGATTTTTGTCATGGAGAGATCTTTGGTAATTCTTTGCTCTTTTAGATGACAAAGAGCTTTTTGTTTTCTTAGGAGTCTGGGTGATTTGTTTTGCTCTGATCGGTCTCCTTTGGGGTCAGATAAGACCAATGGCGCTTTTGCTGCCGGTGGACTTGATTCCTGTTCAATGGTGTGTGTGTTTTTGTATTTGATACCTTTAATGCTAGCTGTTTTGAGCAGATGTTTTTATTTGGGGAAGTGGGCTCAAAGAGATTTTAATAAAAAAAGTATGTTTACCTGGGGAGAAGATGATGCAAAGGAGCAGGGATGGCTTTCCGCACACGGCGTCCTCAATGCATAAACATTACCCATTGTCAGACTTGCTCCCTTGTTGCCTGAAAAAACAGAGAAAGCCCTTCAAATCAGCCCAACACAAGTGAATAGTTCCATGGCAGAATGCCTAAAGGAGTTGTTTCGTTTTTTTTTTTAAATGATGGACTTTAAACTCACAATAAAAGAATTCTCCATAGAACAATTACTGAATTTAAGCCAGTTTAACTCCTTCCTTAGACATACAGCTGGCTGGGAAAAATTAATTACATTAAAAAAATTTTTTAGTAGAATTGTGTTTTGGTTTTTCTTTTACATCAGGATTGTGTATAACCTTTTGCAGACATGTTTCAGAAGTTTGATCTTGCTGCAAAATCAAAGATACCATAGAGACCATAATCCATGAGGACTTCCATGCAAATAAGTTGCAAGCTCAAAAATACCACAAAGACCATGATACATTGGGGCTTTCATGCACATACATTGCAAAGTCAAAAAATACTATAGAAACCAGGATGGCTGGGGAGTTCCATGCACATAAGTTGCAAGGTCAAAAATACCACAAAGACCATGATGCATTGGGGCTTTCATGCACATATGTTGCAAAGTCAAAGATACTCTAGAAACCAGGATGGCTGGGGAGTTCCATGCACATAAGTTGCAAGGTCAAAAATACCACAAAGACCATGATTCATTGGGGCTTTCATGCACATATGTTGCAAAGTCAAAGATACTCTAGAAACCAGGATGGCTGGGGAGTTCCATGCACATAAGTTGCAAGGTCAAAAATACCACAAAGACCATGAGGCATTGGGGCTTCCACATATGTATGGTGAGTCTAGAAAGGCTAAGACCAGAACCTGTCAGTGGATTTGTCACTGAGGTTCTTTTCTCAATCCGATTCTGGCCCTGTGGGAGCCACTGCAATCGCTTTGCTCCCTGCAGTACTAGAAAGAAGATGAAAAACCTCTGCTTGTTTGGGATGAGCCCCTGCAATGATTTCTCCCCATGACAGCAGCACTTTGATGTGCAGAGGGGAAAGAGGGAGCTGCAACCTGGATTTTCCCCATGTGACATGAAAATCCTCTATCACTAAATCACGGGGACGAGCATGCAGCTATGCTGTGGCTTCCACACTCAATCTGGATTCAGCTTTGTGCTCCCTTCTTGGGAACGCTTATTATTATGCAGATTCCAGATGGGGCAGAATAGGTGGCATTTGGTGATGTAGCTGCCTGGGCTCAAACAGGCTTCCTAGTTGGTTGGAGCCCCAAACATAACGACTGCCCTGCTTATGCTCATTTCCTTTCATGCCGGACTATGACAGAAGCTGCTGTAACACCAGACTACAGGAGCTTCTCTTTGTATTTTCTTCCATTCTGCTTATGAATCCTTTAGCCCACCTGTCAGCCAACCAGTCCCAAACTGGCTTGCAGCAATTGAAATCCAACAGAAACAACAATTAAAATTCAGAACCATTTTCCATGGAGCGGTATGGGGAATGGTCCCATTTCAATTAAATGTTCCAATGTTTCATGTTAAATGTCTCAATTAAGTGTTCCAAAACAGCATTCTTCTGCCATGTTCAGATATGTCCAGAAGTTTTCTCCCTATCCACTTCTTCCATAACATTGAAAAATGAAATCCTCCCCTCAAGTCATCATTGACTTATGGTGACCCCTGATCGGGTTTTCGTGGCAAGAGACTAACAGAGATGGTTTGCCATCACCTGCCTCTGCAACCCTGGTCTTCGTTGGAGGTCTCCCATCCAATTACTAACCTAGGCCAACCCTACTTAGCTTCTGAGATTTGACAAGATCAGGCTCACCTGGGCTATCCAGGGCAGGTCTGTCACATTATAAGAGTTGAAATTTTCTTTCAAGCCAAGCTCTTTCTGCTTATCCTTGACTCTCAACTGCTTTCAACCTTCTGCAATGGCCAGTCCTCATCAGTTTTATGGAGTTTTCATTCTTTTTAATTTTGCAAAGATTTTTTTTCATCTATAATAGAGTTCCCCAAGGATACAGAATGCCCTGATTTGTTTTGGGTTGGCCTCAATTCCTTTCCTTACAGATAGGCACTGAGCCATTGTATTTGCTATTAGAAGGAGTGACAATTAGAGATGGGCACGAACAGCAATGCGAACAAAAAAAAGCCATGAACAGCCCAATCTGCTGTTTGCAAACAAGCTGTTTGTGAGGCCCCATTCTAAAGGAACAGGTGGTCGTTGCAAGCCTTGTTCATTTCTGTTTGTTGCTGTTCGTCAAGCCAGACAGGCTGGCACCTGCAATCAATTCGCTTGGCAATTTAGGCAGGGATTGTCTGAACTCTGTCTGAACTCCTGCTATTGCCCTGGAAACCCCAATCTAAGCCCAATTTAGCTTGATAGGCAGGTCTTCCTTTCAAGTGTGGAGCTCCAAATTTGTTACAAGGGAACAAAGAACAGGGGGGAGGGGGGCTCCCAACTCTGGCTTTCAGGGAGAGACAACTGCTGTTGGCATTTTGTTAGAGAGAGTGCATTGGAGCTTGAATTTTCTTTGTGTGTTGTGGGATACGGATATACCCCTTCAAGTTCCAGGGCTGCTGCCAGGCTCTGGGGCCAAGCTATTATTTATTATTGGTACCTTTCCTGGTGCCTGCTCAGGTAAGGTTTCTGGGAGTGGTGCGGTAGGGATCTTGACCAAACTTGGATGATGGCTGGAGGAGAGCCTGCTGGCCCCCACAAACAGCCAATCATGAACATGTTCATGAACAGGACCATGTTCGTGGTTGTTCATGAGTCCCTGTTCATGGATGGCAATGAACAACAAACATCATGTTCGAGTTTTTTTCTGCTTGTGCCCATCTCTAGGGACAATAAGATGTCATAAAGCATTTCTAAGTTCCATGGATTAAAATGGGATTGCTCAACACATGCTTAAATCTCTCTCATGGGAATCAACAGGACTGAAAAGTGCTTAACTTTGGCTGAATCGTGCCCACAGCATTCAAACTGTTACGGCACTAGCAACAATATTTTCCTTGCCTCCCTCGCCATCGTCTTTAAGTGTCTCACTAATAGTCGATTGCTCTCCGTGTGGTCGTTGGTGAGAGCGGCAATTTGGAGCGTAAGTTCAGCCGCTGTTCCTTCTCATTTCCGACACTCTGGGTAAAAATGCAGACAGGCAATCATGTCTATTGCCGGAGATGGAGCAGTCTTTCTCTGCAGCTTGCAGCTGCAACAAACTGCTGGGTTCGCATTGGGATGGGGCCATATCCGTCAGCGGAGTGCAGCGGCTGCCCGCAGTGGGACACTTAGCAATTGAAGAGCCAATCTGTTTAGTTATTGCAGCCATGTTAAAGTCAGAACAAATCTCTCCAGGTGTGTTACAACCAAGGTAAATACAGCAGGTGACATTCGAGAATGAAGAGTAGGAATCCTGGAATACTCGGGCTGCCAGTCTTACAAGTGTGTAGATGCAGAAGAGTTAGCCATGTTAGTCTGTAGTAGCAAAATAGCAGAGAGTCCAGTAGCACCTTTATTTTACAAGTGTGTGGTTTTGCAGGCAATAACTAGGGGCCAAGCTACACATGACGAATGACACTTGAACAGCAAGTGGATTGAGTGGAGGGCAAGTGAACAGGGAGAAATACACTTGCCGTTCAAGTGTCATTCGTCATGTGTAGCTTGGCCCTCAGTCAACAAACATCTGGCCTTCTGCTCTCATTGGTTTATTATTATTGTTGTTGTTGTTGTTAATTGTCATTGCTACTGTCTACTATTTATTGCCATTACTATTATTTGAAAATGGATCATTTGAGAGTCCCTTTGACTCAACAGAAATTGCTCCAGAAGGTAGATGAGTCTGTCTGTAGGAGAGGAAAAGAGCAAAAATCCAGTAGCACCCATAAGAATAACACAATGAGTGGTAGGGTATGAGCTTTTGTGAGTCACAGCTTACTTCTTATTTGAAGAAGTGAGCTGTGTCTCAGGAATGTTCATACCCTACCACTAACTTTGTTAGTCTTATAGATGCCACTGGACTCTTGCTCTTTTCCGCTGCTCCAGAAGAGTCTTTCTTAGGGCAGACTGGCCATTATGGCTACCACAGTTTTTCCCTTCCTACCACCACCTGGACTGTGCCTGTGAGTGGGATGCAACATTCAGCTCACTGGAACCTTGAGTGGTGATGGGGAGGCAGTGTCAGGCCCAGATACATGCTGTATCTCCCTGCCTCCATCCTTTGGGCGGCTGATTCCAGGGGGGGCAGAGGGTGGGCAGGCAGGCCACCCTCCCTCCCTCCTTTAGGAGGGCATATTCGGGGGGGGGGGATGGTGAGGCGAGACCCTTTTCCAGTGCTATTTTCCCCTCCCAGTCCACCCTGCTCCTTATTTCCACATTTGCAACCCGGCTGTCTTCCTTTCCATGCATTACAAAGGGCTTTAGGTTCACATTCTGATAATTGTGTCAATTGCCTGGAGGACTCTTTCTGCTCCTTCCTGGAGCCGATTGGTAGAAAAGGACACCACTCTTCCATGCTTGGGAGAAGTACTCTGCCTAGAAATTAATGCCATCTATTCACAGTGGGAGGCCTAGAAAATGTACCCACTCTTTACATTGTGCTTCCAACCACCCAGAGACAAAACATATTCTGAAAAATGCATTTATCTTCATTAACCAAAACAGGATTTTTTTTCCAGTGTGCATTGTGGTGGTGCTATATTATTGCAAGAACATACCCAAGGAACTCATTGGATTATCTATCATGCCCTGGAGCAGAGTTATGTAAGGAATTATGTAGGCTGCAATCTTAACGACACCTTCCTAGCAGTAAACCCCATTGAATAACGTGAGAGTTACTTCTCAGTAGACCGGCTTAGGATGTGTTCCCAGAAACACACAAGAAGGAACACTCATCTCCCACTACCTGAAGTCTGCAGTTGCATCCTTATGGGCAATGGTGAGGCTGGGGCCCCCCAGCAAAGAACACACAACACGCAGTACGTGTGGATGTAATGGGCCACAACTTTATCGATTAGAGCCATTGGAGAATGGGCAAGGTGTAGGGCAACGGATCCACTGCATCGAACAGCCTGCCGCCAGATGGCAGGTGATATACGATCATCCTGGCATGGCCAGACGGCCCCTGCCACCCAGGGCAGAGCCTGCAAAGGCCCGCCCAGGTGCGTACCCTTCAGTATGCACCTGGGCCTCCCTGGTGGGGTGGGGTGATCCACCTATTCCTCACCACTCACCCAATGCCTCAATACTGCCTAAAGTTGTGACCTTCCTTGCTACTGGCACCCAGGGGAGGGCAGGAGGGGAAGCATCCCTTTGCCTCTGCTGCCACCTGGACAATGGCAGTGACCACGCAGGCTGCAGGGGAGGAGCCCGCCCACACCTGCGCGCCTCTCTCTGTGCCCCCCGCTCCTCTCTTTGTCTCCACCCAGCCGCCACCTTTCCTGCCAGAAAGCCAACTGACATCTTCTGTTTTTGGAACTGTGTTTGGGTGGACGTTGCTCATTCCCGACATGTCCGGTGCTGTTTGCTGTTCTCTTTGGCATCCATCTGATGACTGACTGAACGTTTTCGTGAACCTTGAAGCAAAAGAACAGAGAATCCCTGCTGGATCGGATCTGTGGTCCATCTAGTCCAGCATCTTATCTCACACCAGGTGCCCTGGAGGCATTTCTGTGGATGTGCGCATGAAGTTTTAAGCATGCTTGATGTTTGTTACAATCTGTTCTTACATGGGGTGGGAACAAAAGGACTGTGAGCGGAATGGGGTCTTTCCCGTCTCCCTCTTCCTACTGTAGCCCACTTTGCTCTCCATAATCTGCTGTTGGAAGTCAAGGAACTCTCCAGGGCAATCTTTGGGGTGTGGTGTTTGGGCCTGAGTAGAAGATGGCATCTATGAAAATTGGCCCTTTGGGCTTGCATGAGTGGAAGTGATCTTTGGTTAAAAGAAGAAACCTTGAGGTTCAGCCAGTCTGGTGGGGTTGCCAGCTCCAATTGAGAAATTCCTGGAGATTTGATTGACAGATTGATTTAACCTGTAGTCCGCTAACTGACTCAGAGCAGATAACATCAATATTGAAATTTACATTAAAAATAACATTAAAATCATAAATAGACATACAATTCAGTCATAAATTTTGGAGCCTGGTAAGGGTGGAGTTTGAAGAGGGGGCTTCAGCACGGTATAATGTCATAGAGTCCACCATCCAAATAGGGTTGCCAACTCTGGGTAGGGAAATTCCTGGAGTTTATGGGGGGGTGGAGCCTGGAAAGGGCAGGATTTTGGGAGGAGAAGGACCTCAGCGGAGCATAACACCATAAAGTCTACCTCCCAAGCAACTGTTTTCTCTAGGGGAACTGATCTCTGTGGCCTGGAGATAAGTTCTGGGTGATTTTCAGCTACCATCTGGAGGCTGCAACTCTACAGCGTGATGAGGTACACCGGTATTATTATCTCCAATTGTAGATGTTGGGAGACTGAAGCTGAAAGAAAGGAAGTAACATAACCCACTACTGAGTTCATGGCAGAGGCGGGACTCGAACCAACAAACTCTTGGTTTATAGCTCTGTCTCTGAGCATCTGTGATATGCGGTTCGGCACAAGCCCAGTCCTCCAAGACTTTCCTCCCCTGCTCCTTCTCTTTGGGCCAAACCTTTTGGTCTTTTGGGACATGGCTCCAGTGTTGTCAACAACAGCCCAACTCTCTGAGGCTCAGAGTTGAGCAGGAGCTTGGAGATCGCTGTGATCCTCTCATCCTGGCGCTCCCAGGGGTTGCCGAAAGAAGCATCTAAGATCAGCTCACAGACTCATCCCTCCCTCTGCCCTAGCCTTGCTGAGGACCGGGGTGATCTTTATTTGCTGTTCCAAACCTAACGGTAGAACCTTCAGATGGGCTGGTTGGTGGCTCCTATTTACCTGGAATGCTCCCAGTATTCTGGTTCATCCTACTAATAAATTCCTGTCCCTGTTTTTCCACATCTGCTGCAGACACCTTGTTAAAATGTTGTTCGCGTGTTGTAATCCTTCAGGATTCAGCTTGCTGCGCTGTCTCTCTAGATGTTACGTATCTGAATCAATGGAGGCAACCTGTTTCTAAGGAGCATGCTTGGAAATATGTACTCATGGGCATTAAGGCACCCACAGCCACCGATTTCACAGGCAGGGGTGGGGCTCGTTTAGAACTATTAGTCAAAGCTGGTAGGGAAGTTAATGCTACCCCTGGTGAGTCTTTGGCCATCATCTTGGCTTTTCAAGGGAACCGGACACACTGTTGCCAGGAACAGAGAATGCAAGCAAGACATGTGTGGGGCTGAGGCTGTCATTTTTGATGTGGGGATTGGGGCATTCTAAGTGCGTCAGTTTTTCTTTGCACAGTGTTGGAAGATACGAACGTGTTCACATATCCCAAGACTTCTGTGCACATTGAGATCTTGAAATTTTTTTAAATAGATGGTGTAAAATGTGGGGTTCTAGGGATTCCTCATATAACAATAACAACAACAATAACAGCACTTATATATCTCTCTTCTAGACAGATCTGTGCCTCACTCAGAGCAGTGAAGTCAGTGTTATTATTATCCCTACAATACAGCTGGGGCTGAAAGGAGTGGTTTACCAAGGCTGCTTGATGAGTTCATGGTAATAATAGGATTTGAACCAGCAGAGTGCTGATTCACAGCCCAACCATTTAACCATTGTTAATAATAACTGCACTTATATACTGCTCTTCTGGACAAATCGGTGCCCCACTCAGAGCAGAGAACAAAGCCAGTGTTGTTATTATCCCCATAGTACAGCTGGGGCTGAGAGGAGTGGCTCACCCAAGACCACCTGCTGAGCTCATGGCAGTGATAGGATTTGAACCAGCAGAGTCCTGATTCACAGCCCAACCACTATGCTACAGCAGCTCTCATATATGCCAATTGCTACTTTAAATAGCTAGACTCTGTGCTGATTTCTAGACACCTCCCCAGAAGTACAAGGAAGGCTTTTTCAGCACAGGAAGGTGAAAGCAGGGATTTAGCTGGCGTTTGTGATGAGCAAAGAGCCAATATCGCTCCACTGTTTAATATGCTTTATTGTTTCTGCTGGCTCATGGTTTTCAAAAAGTGCAACCCTAAAGATATCCCTAATGAGGAGATAACTGATTGCTTGGGTGTTTATTGAGGGGAGGAGGGCTTATTATTCGCTCTGGACAAGGGAGTGATTTCGCACGGTGTTCCGGCTTTACTTTTCGTATAATTAAAACGGCCTCCTTGCCGTGGAAGTAGCAGGGTTTCTTCCTCTGTTAATGAGGATTAATGCCTTTTTTCTGCAGACTTTGTTTGCTCTTCGGTGCCTCAGAGGCAGAGGGCAGAGCATGAAGAGAAGCACAGCTCTCGTGTTCGGGTGGGGTGGGGGGAGCTGTTGATGTAATTACCCTGTGCTGAGTTGAGAGCGCGAGGATGAGTCTAATTCTGCAAATGCCATTTGGGCTTGCGAATACGGCGGACTCGGCTTGGGTGGATTCAGTTCTCTTGTTCTAATCCTCCACAGTGGGTTACTCTTTTAAAAATCCCTTTGAATTTGACCTTTCCCAGTTGTGCCGCCTTCCCTTCAATGTAGTCGGTTGCTCGTTTCAAGTTAAAAGGCTCCAGGCATTGTCACTTGTGGGGCACAACATGCCGCAGGGCTTGTATTCAAGCTCGGTATTGTGGACTGCAACTGCCAGGCAGCTACTGAGGCTCAAGCACCTCTGGAGAAGTTTGCTGCTTTTGCCTGTGTTGTTGCAACGTTGCTGAAGCCCTTGTCCCTGACCTGGGTTGGAGCTCCTCGGGAGAAGGGGCTCGAGAATCACTGTATCGTGCAGGGTTGCCAGGCCCCCTCAATCTCCCGGCGGGGGACAGGGGCCTGGAGCTTACCTTTGTGGAAAGGGGGGTATATGCGTGATCCGTGCATGCGGGTGCCCCCAAGGCACGATGACGTCACTTCGGGGGTGACATCACACAGCTGGGCGCTGCAGAACGCGCCCAAAACGGGCTTTTCTGCCACAGATCAGGCCCAGATTTGAGGCGACCCGTGGCAGAATGGGCCCAATCCACACCGAAATGGGCTCATTTTGGGGCACTGCAGAGCGCAGGAGCGCTCCTGCGCTCCACAGCTGCTGAAAATGGGCCCGGTTTGCCATGGTTCAGGCCTGTTTTGAGCACTGCGGAGCACAGGAGCGCTCCTGCGCTCCACAGCGGCCCTGATCTGGGCCAAAATGAGCCCAAGCCCGGCGGCTGCAGTGCACAGGAGCGTGCCACGCTGCGGGGGAGCACGCAAGGAAGGTGCGTGCCCCCCCCCCGTTGCTCAGGTAAGTGGGGGCGGAGAGTGGGGAGTGGGGATCCCTAGTATCGTGCTGTGCTGTGCTCCGCAGGCAATGGCATATGCAATCAGCAATGGCCTCCACTGCCTGCCTCTGACTGAAAACAGAGGCAGAAAATGGCAAGGAGACCCAACCCCAGAATTCTTCTTAGATAAGGCCTGCCAAAGAGCTTGGCCCAGTTGTCCCAGAACCGGAATCCCGCCCTGATTGCAGTGAAAAGCCTGGGGTGATTACGTAACTCTAGATGATTCTGTGATTTAGATTTTGTTGCTCACTGTAACATAGGTTTTGTAGTCTTAAAGCTGATTAAAAACTTCGCTGCCGCTGCTGCTTTTGTCCTCCTTTTTCTTTTGCTGTAGGCTGTATCCAGTTTTGCAAAATTGGATGAAATGATAAGAGATGGCTTAGCATGACAGAATGACAATATTGGGAAAGGGCATTTGATTTCATCAGCAAAGGCATGCGAAGTTAATTGTGAGTGAAAAATAAGAGGAGGCAATGTGAGCTGCAGGTATCTCTAGGGTGGAGGGGATTATCTGGGGTTTTAGCTTGCTGCTTTTTAATTGTCAGCTGCCTTGAGCCATGCTGAAAGGTAGGATATACCTATTTTAATAAATAAGGAAGGAGTCGAGTGCTGAACGGTTGTTTCTCTCTCTCTCTCTCTCTCTCTCTCTCTCTCTCACACACACACACACACACACACACACACACACACACACACACACACACCAGCCTCCTGTCTCTTTCCCTTTTCTGCAATAGGGACATCAAAGAGCCCAGTCAGGAGTCCCATCATAAAAGGGACGCAGCCAAAAAGATTCACAAAGCAAAACAGCCCTTCCAACCAAAATCCTAACAGCTGCAGCCTGCAAAACTAATTTTGCTGCAGGCACCAATTGGGAAGAAAATCCTCTTGTACAACAAGCTTGTGTTACTCCTGTGCCACTCCCATACATTCATTCCAGGTGTGCTTGAGCAGGAGAACATCCCGGTGGATCGTGCCCTGTGGTCATTTTGTTGCTTCCACAGCAATCTTCTCGCCCAGCCACCCTCCTTTTCCACTGCTTGTCTTCCTCTTGCTGCGAACGCCAATCCCCAAATCCCCACAGTGTCAGTACATTTCAGCTCTGGCCTGCCAATAGAGAGGTTGCCATGCCTACTTTAGTTTCCGTGGAACCCCCCAATGCTTTGCTTTAACATTTGTTAGCATTAAAATCCACCCGCTACTTCCTGGTCTGTTCCCCAAAGGCTGCAGAGGGAGAGAAAAGGGGAGGGGAATGTATGGAGAGGAGCCCTGCCACGCGATGGGGGAGATCACAGCAGAGCGAGGAACTGACCCACATGATGGAGGAGAACTTGCTAACAGAAATTGGAACAGTGGGGGAAGAAAGGCAAGGCTGTGGCAAAGGAGAGCGAATGGCAGCCCTCCAGTCAATTGACAGCAAGCGCTTCTCTGGAACTTGCACTACTCAGGGTAGATTCAGCATGCCTGGAACAACAACAACAACAACAACAACAACAACAACAACAACAACAACAACAACAACAACAACAACAACAACAACAACAACAACAACAACATTCAATTTATATACCACCCTTCAGGACAACTTGACACTCATTCAGAGTGTTTTACAAAGTATGTTGTTATTATCCTCACGACAATCACCCTGTGAGGTGGGTGGGGCTGAGAGAGCTGTGACTGACCCAAGGTCACCCAGCTGGCTTCAAGTGGAGGAGTGGGGAATCAAACCTGGCTCTCCAGATTAGAGTCCTGCCGCTCTTAACCACTCCACCAAACTGACTCTCATGCTGCTTGCCTGAGGGCCAAGCTACAAGTGACGAATGACACTTGAACGGCAAGTGGATTGAGTGGAGGGCAAGTGAACTAGGAGAAATACACTTGCCGTTCAAGTGTCATTCGTCACTTGTAGCTTGGCCCTTAGACTCGAGGGGAGAAGCGGCACACTGGTTAGGAAACGGCTTCATTGTGCGGCAGAACTATGAGTGCTAGTTCCAGTGCCATGTCAGTGTTGTCACTCAAGGGGGGGGGGCTATTTCTTTGAAGCAGAGGAAGGTGCTGACCCCTGCTATCTCCACTTAAAGGATTTCCACTGTTGGACAAGACCTTTCCCTGCTTGAGATTCTGGAGAGCTGCTGTCGATGGAATGGAACAGTCTTGATTCGTCTGGAGTTTCTGGACTAATGGAGTTTCTGACTAAGAAGGGCTATAGATCAGTGAGTGCATGCCTGGAAGGCCTGGGAGACTTGGGGCGGTGAGGCATGGGGAAAAGGATGCTGGCAACCTGTTGACCTCACTTCTGACAGGGACCTGGAAATGATGTCACTGATGCTCTTGAATTTTGCCCAATCTTTATGGTAGAAACCATAGAGATTGGGAAGATTCCTAGAGCATCCGCGACATCCTTTGCTAGCCCATTCCACCGCTGCTGCTCAGCTGAGCACTGGCAGAGATGAGGAAGCATTAGCAGGGGTTTGCCCTCGGACAGCAGGCAAATGGTAAGCCTAGACAGAGTACCTATGGGGTATGCACAAGATCCCAAGGTCAGTCTCGTCTATTCACCAGTTAAAGGAATTCAGGAAGCAGGTGTGGGGAAAGGCCTTTCTTTGTCAAAGATTCTGGAAAGCTACTGCCAGTCAGAGAGACAGTAACTGAGCTAGAAGGACTGCTACTGTGCAGTTTAACACTTCCCTTCTGAATTCGTGGCTGCTGAGTCCAGGGTTTTTTTGTCCCACAGACTGTAGCACTTTTTCTCACATCCCCCCCCCCCCCATTTCCACTCATTGCATCCCCATTTCTGGAAGAATGAACTTCCCCTATTCCCCATTCATAGCATTTGCTGCCTCCTTCTTCTAAACGAATTCTTTTCTGTCACACGTTGCCCCCTCTCCCCTCTCTGCATCAACATCGTTAAACGTTTTAAATTGGAAATGAGGGTTGTGCATTTTGCCTCCTGTGACTGTTTGAGTGTGTTGATCACTGCAAGTAAGGTGGGGATAATTTTAGCGTTTAACGGCAGTTCGGTGGAACGTTCATTCCCCTGAAGAGCGAAGAAGCCGGTGTGTATCTGTGTTTGTATGTGCACAAATAGATGGTTTCCCAGACTCCTCTCTTTTTGCTTTCTCTGTTTAACCTGTGACTTTATTGCCAACATAATTTTACAGCTAGAATCTGAACTAGAAATTAGGACCTAGGCTGATTTTCATATTGCCTACCCGGAGCAATTCTGATTTGAAAAAAATTCTGGCCCACGGGACAGAGCCAGGAGGTGGAAACACGGCAAGCAGATAAGAGTCGGGGCTTTTGGAACACAGCTGGATTCAGGAGTGGAGCTTGGCTAATGGCAGCGGGGCCTGTAAGAAACCAGGTGAGCAGTAGAAAAGGTCTGGCCAACTAGAAATCTTGCGTCCACTTTTGTGTCGTTGTAGGTCGTCCAAATAAAAGCATTAAGTGGATTGTGGTTTGGTTATGGATATGAATTTTGGACAAGACAGCTGTTGACCAATAGAAGAATTAGGTATGAATCTGTGGGCCAAGCTACACATGACGAATGACACTTGAACAGCAAGTGTATTTCTCCCTGTTCACTTGCCCTCCACTCAATCCACTTGCCGTTCAAGTGTCATTCATCATGTGTAGCTTGGCCCTGTATCTGGCAGATCACAGGCAAAGCCAGGGTGGGATCTGGTTGATTTGGGATGGAGCCTGGAGAAATCTGAAAACCCAGGTGCGAAGGCAGGTGGAAATTGAATTGTATTGGCTAATTGGCCCATGTACCCCAACCTCTCTACACGAGACATCTGACACATGAAGAACACGTGTCGGGAGATGCAACGGTAGCTGGGAAGGCTACTTGAAAAAGACAGAGTAAGTGGCAGGGCAAAGGTTTTGCTATATACCAGAGCTGTGTGAAGAGGTTGTGAAGTGCCAGAAGGGAAACTTCAGCCCATTGTAACCTCTCCAGGTCCAAGCCCGGCTTTGGAAGGCAGCTCCTGCCCATTTCCATTCCTCACTGCCCTCTGGTTGCCATCCCACACAGTTTTAGACTGGAGAGGTGAAATTGACAGAGCCTTCGGGGAGGCCAAGATGAAATGAACAAACCCTCCAAGGAGCAATCTCTGCCGGCTCTGTCTTTTAAAACTACACTTCCTAACTAACATTGCATCTCCCTAAACTTAACGAACACATGCCGAGGTGTCTCGTGTAGAGAGACTCAGTGAAAGAGGAGGACTTGTGGTGTTATTCCACATCCTTTTCCTGAGTTTTCAGCTTTCGTTCCCTCATCATTATGGAGGGAAAAAGGAGGAAAGTGCAGGCAGGATTCCTTCCAATTTCTCAGTGAGAAATAAGGTCACCTCCACTTTCAAGCATGCTGTTGAATATTTTTTTTAAATGGGGTAATTGACGGGCACTTAATATTTTCCTTTATTTTTATTAGATATATGTTCAATTGACCTGAACTGTATTCTATGTCTTAGTTTTTTACTAAATGCCTTCCATTGTAACCTTCATCTTTGTTACACCAGTTTGGTGTAGTGGTTAAGAGTGCAGAACTCTAATCTGGAGAACTGGGTTTGATTCCCCGCTCCTGCACTTGAAGACAGCTGGGTGACCTTGGTCAGTCACAGCTCTCTCAGAGCTCTCTCAGCCCCATCCACCTCACAGGGTGTTTTGTTGTGGGGATAATGATGACATACTTTGTAAACCGCTCTGAGTGAGCATTAAGTTGTCATGAAGGGCGGTATATACATCAAATGTTATTATTATTAACATGCAAAATTGTCAAGTGGGAAGAAGAGGCATGCCAAGCTAAATGATTTCCCACAATTTCAGAATATGCCATTTTTGATTTTTTTTGAATTATGAATGTTTTGATAACTTGGATAACTTTAAGAAAGCTGTAAGTCATCTTTGTGTGTGTGTGTGTGATTTCCTTCATTTTCACATTCCTTAACACACTCTGCCTAAGGAAAAGAGGAGATATTCATTCATATGTTCCTTTGAGGCTGCTATGAAAGCCAGAATGTTTATTGGTTTTAAGATGGGGAGCGTATTCATCTATCTGCCTGAAATTTGGCAAAGATGATCCCTTAGGTTAGGGTTAGAATCTCCAAGGATTTCACTCCAGTTGTTACAGGGGGGAAGTTACATGCAGAAATATAGATCCAGACTATGTGACGAAGAGAGCTGTGGTTCTCGAAAGCTTACGCTACAGTAAAGTTGGTTAGTCTTAAAGGTGCTACGGGACTCTTTACTTTTATGCAGAAATATGTTCCTTATAGAAACCCATAACACATAGGGAGGGGGAAATAAAACAGAGTGGCGCAGAGTGGTAAGCTGCAGTACTGCAGCCCAAGCTCTGCTTACGACCTGAGTTCGATCCTGGTGGAAGCCGGGTTCAGGTAGCCAGCTCAAGGTTGACTCAGCCTGCCATCCTTCCGAGGTCAATAAAATGAGTACCCAGTTTCCTGGGGGTAAAGTGTAGATGACTGGGGAAGGCAATGGCAAAGCATCCCGTAAAAAGTCTGCCAAGATAACATCATGATGCGACATCTCCCATGGGTCAGTAATGACTCAGTGCCTTTACCTTTTTTAATCAATGTATTTATTATTTTAAAAAATTCTCTACCTTATCTCCAAAGAACTTGCTCGAGGAGGCTTAGACAATAATGCATCATAAAACCAAAAAGCGTCAGTGAACAAAATACTAAAAGCACAGCATTAAAATCTCGTTTGGTCAGCGTGAACAGGTGGAGCAACAATGTTTTATTAATTGAGTTAGGACTCAGGAGTTCTGAATTCAGATTCCCACACCCATGAAATTTGGGTTACTTTGGACCAGTCTTTCTCAGCCTAATCGAACTCACAGGGTTGCTGGGATACATTGCCAAGGGGGAAACCGGTGAGCTGCTGTGAGCCACAATTCAAGGAGGATTTTTGTGAAATACTTCTTTCTTTAAAAATGGCACATTGCCCTAAACTCATAAAACCACATCTGATAGATTGTATGAGTAGGATCACGGCAAGATTGCTGATTGGTTAGGGTCACTTACGTGACACAATCAGGAAGCATTGCCCTTCCCCTCCTTTTAGTTGTCCTCATTTTGAGCTACGCTGTCACACCACTGAGGGCAGTCTATAAGCTATAATCTTTGTGCCGTCACCCACAATGTGATCCCTGATTGGCTGGAATTGACCATGTATCTAATTCAGAAAGAACTAAGTGAAATCTGAGGGAAATTATGATGTTAATCAACAATAACAAGAAAAAGAAAATGAATATTGGCACTAAGATTCTTTCAGAGGAACTCTACCCCACTGAAAATAACTATTGTGGAAATCAAAGCTGGAGAATGTCCAGTATAGCTCCAAATAACATTGTTTCAGGGTGAAGAAAAAGCAGTTATGTGGACAAACCCTAAGATATCTCTCAGTTTGTAGGGCCTGTTGTAGAGAAAAAGAAAATAAATCCTGCAGTGGGTAATTACGGGGCAACCCAGCCGAGGCAAGAAACTGCTTCCCCAAGCATTATCAGCCAGCTGTTGTCTGGTGTCTTGATGTATTAAGGGCATTTGTGCCTTATGAATTTTTTATCCTCCCTAATGTGATTAGAGATGCTTTCATCATTGCCCGTCTCATTGTCTACCGATGCTTTTGTTTTAAAGTTAATATATCATTTCCGATTTAACCATGTGGCAATGAGTTCCATCTACATCAACAACTTGTGATCTTAAGGTCTTTGCTAGTTTAGCAGACTCTACTCTCCTCCCCCCCCCAACTCTGATTTGCTGCATGGCCAGTTGTGTTCTCAACTTTGAATCCAATGGCTCTCTGATTCCACTTACACCCCTTGATGTAGGCTTATTGTTAGCATTGCTGTCTGTCTGTCTGACCAAAGATACATTAAAACAGTTGCTTTATTATTAATAATCAGTTTACTTTAGAGATGGGCAGGAACCAAATTACAAACCAGAGTTCATCATGAATCGGGCCAGTTTGTGAACTGATGGTTCGTGGAAGCTCATTTCTTACGTACCGCAATGAATTTTAGCCCGGTTTGCTTGGTTCATATTTCGGTTCATCACTGCAGACAGCCTGGCGCTGATCAATCAGTTTCCTAGGCAACAGGGGGGATAGGCGCTCTGTGGACCTTCTGCTGACCTGAAAGTGACATTTTCATGAACCGAACAAACCTGTTCGCAAACTGGGGCAAGTTCGTGAAAGTTCGTGGTTCATGAAATGCGGCAAACCCTGAACCGCATGGTTCAGAATTTTCCTGGTTCGTGCCCATCTCTAGTTTACATATATTGCAGGATTGAGAAATGCTTTGTGGCAAATGGAGTTCCACAAACTTTTTTGTTGCACAATATGTTTCTCTAAGTAAGTGCATATTAACCAGAAAGAAAATATTTTGGGGTAGCCTCTGCTTCTCACTTTCCTTAAAAGCCCCTTGCTAGGATCGCCATAATTTGGTTGCAGTTTGATGGCATGTATGTACATTAGGTGAGAGAGCATAAAAAATACAAACCCTGCCAGCAACACCAGCAGTCCAAACGGGTACAGGCCAGGATGCTGCCAACTCAGCCTACAATCTCGTGGTGCGTAATGCGCGGTTTGTCTTTGACTTGCACATGGGGCCATCCAGTTGCAGACCTTCTTCACAACCCAAGAATTAGGCATTACCCTTTACATGCCTCATTGCTGGCATTTTGCCCATTTCCAGATCCAGCCACTTATGGGAGCTTGGCATTTTACACTTTGGGGATGGTGACATTTCCTGCGTGGCATTTGTACATTAAGGAACGTGGCATTTCACACCATGAGAACGGTGGTATTTTCAAACTGGGGCACTGGCATTTCATGCATTGTTACCATCCGGCAATTTAAACAAGGCCACTGAGCCGGAAAGATCAAATAGCCCGTTTTTTGAAAAAAAAGGATAGAAAGGAAAGAAATGCCACCAACCCGCCCACACAGGCCTTTATACAATATTGTTCTTAAAATGCAAGAATTTGCTTCATGTGTGGCCAATTCCTTCCCAGACATTTTTTTTTCCAAATAGCAAAGATGGTGGAAGTTATCAAGAGAACAGGTTATGCAACTGGGTGCTGCCATCACTTACAGAGAGGAGTATTTGCATAAACTAATTCATGCAAATAAATACAAATGCTGATGTCCCACACTTATTTGGAGTAGCTGCTCATGAAAAAAACACTGAAATGCTGAATTAAAATGGGGCGAGAGTTCATTACGTTGACATTACAAAAGTACATCAGCACTTGTAACCAGGTATGTGTTATGGCTCCCTTCTCACCAAATGTAGTGGGAATGTAGAGAGCTGAGAGCTGAAGGGAGCACTGTGGCTCAATAGAAGAGCTTCTGTCTTGCATACAGAAGGTCCCAGGTTCAGTCCCCAGGTAAGGGTGGTCTTTGTGATTGTGGGAGCTTGTGCAAAACTACAGAATAGGAGCCCAGCATCACTACATTCCTGCTGTTCCCTCCTCCACAACTGGAGCCACCGTAGGCTCAGATAAGGGGTGGCCATAGTGTTAGCTGCCAAGGGGGTGGACATGTGTAGTGGTGGAAGCCTGATCTCCCTGTTCTTTTCTGTTGAGGGAGGTTGGGACTAGACATGGGCATGAACGAAAAAAACCCTGAACAAGCTGTTCATTGTTCGTTGCCATCCACGAACAATGAACAATGAACAGTAACGAACATGACCCTGTTCACAACTAACAAGGCTTACAACGACCACTTGTTAGAATGGAGCCTCATGAACGGCTTGTTCGTGAACAGATGAACGTGCTGTGCATGGTTTTTTTCCATTCGTAATGCTGTTCGTGCCCATGTCTAGTTGGTACGTGGGTGGTGAGGGCCCAGGGACGCAGCCCCTGGTGTCCCAGAGCTAAAACTGACCCTGCACCCAACATCTCCTGTTAAAAGGATTAGGTAGTAATGTGGAAGATCTCTACCTAAGACCTTCGAGAACTGCTGCCTATCAGAGTAGACACTTTTTAAAAACAAAAGCACTTTATTTTTCATTTTCTTAATAGCAAATAACAAATATAACGTTTTTAAAAATAAGCTTAACAATTATAATAGATTATTGTTCTGTTGGTGGTATATTGCTGGTGTCCATTTTCATTTATACACATTTGGTTGGTTAGCTCAGTCTGTATGTCCATTTGGATGGAATTTAGTAGATAGGTCATTGTAGTGTCTTCTTCCCTGAGTTATTACTGAACAGAAGCTATGTTGTCTGTTAGGTTATACATTTTTGAGAGTTTACTATAGTTTATTCAGCTTACAAATGGTGTTATTTCACCAGCAATAGGCTTGTCTATTTTATATTAGGACGAAAGAAAGAAAGAAAGAAAGAAAGAAAGAAAGAAAGAAAGAAAGAAAGAAAGAAACATTATCCCCCCTATGCCCACCCACTCAGTAAAATTGTAGTTTTTTATGATTTAACTTGTCCCCCCTCTTTATTCCCTCTCACAAAATAAATTTGAATATAATTAAAAGTAGAATTTACAGATAGACAATTACATTTCTCTCTTAGAATAGACACTTCTGACCTTGATAGACCAAGGGTCTGTCTCGCTCAAAGGCAGGGCTTTTTTTCACCTGGAAAGCAGTGGAACGGAGTCCTGGCACCTCTTGAAAATGGTCACATGGTCGGTGGCCCTGCCCCCTGATCTGGAGAGGTTAAATTGGGAGGTTAAATTGCCAGGCAGTCTAAACTCCCCTCTGTCTGGAGATCAGGGGGCGGGGCCACTGGCCATGTGACCATTTTCACCGAGGGTGATTTAAACTTTAAAAAACTCCCCTCTTGTTCCAGCTGACCCAAAGTGACGTCATTGTGCGGTCCTAAGATCCACCACCTCTTTTCCCAGAAAAAAAGCCCTGCTCGAAGACATCTTTGTGTCTCTTGTCTGATTAAGTATATTACCAAGTGTGTATCGTTCAATGCTAGGCAAGAATAAGCCAAGGCAGAAAAATAATGTTAAACAAAAGAGTTGGGGAGGTATCAGGCTTATACAAAAGTTAATACAAAAATAGCTTGCTGACGTGGCTAAAATTCCAGCCTAGCTGGAGATGGAAAATGCTACGTCAGGGCAAGTCGTGGAGCATTTCTATAGTTCCAGAGAAAATAATCAAGCTGTTGGAAATGGGCATTTTAACTCTTTGCCAGAAAGCAAAGCAAATCATTTGTCTTGCGGCATCGGAGTATCTGCCACCGGAAAAGACAACCCCCCACCAATCCTTCATAGGGGAAAAGCTCACAGCTTCTTATTTCACAAGTGGGTTGGCTTTAAATGGTAAGAAAATTAAAATGGCCTTCTGAGATCTCACTCTTCTGGACCCAACTGTGGCTGGCCTTGTGTCGCCGAACAGTTCATAAGCAGGACAGAATGAACAAAAGGCTTAAAATTGATGCTGATTGGGCTCTTCCTAGTATTTTTAAAATGCTAATATTATACCCTCATGCAGGGCTTTTTTTCTGGGAAAAGAGGTGGTGGAATTCAGTGGGTTGCCCTCAGAGAAAATGGTCACATGGCTGGTGGCCCCGCCCCCTGATCTCCAGACAGAGGGGAGTTTAGATTGCCCTCCAAGCCACTCAGCGGCATGGAGGGCAATCTCAACTCCCCTCTGTCTGGAGATCAGGGGGCGGGGCCACCAGCCATGTGACCATTTTTAAGAGGTTCCGGAACTCCGTTCCCCCGAGTTCCCCCTGAAAAAAAGCCCTGCCCTCATGGGAGGCTGAATCAGGTTCATGGAGCTGGAGGGAGCTGTGGCTCAGCAAAAGAACATTTGCTTGGCACTTAGAAAGTCCCAGGTTCAATGCCCATCTGGCATCTCCAGTTAAATAGATCAGGTGGTCGGTGGTGGGATAGGCCTCTGCTTGAGTTCCTCTAGAGTAGACACTGTTGACCTTGATATATCATATTTATTTCTTTATTTCATTGCCTTCCTCCCTCACTGAGCCTCTAAGTGGATCATGTGGTGTAAAATCACGAAATGGCAGATTCGTGTGCGCTCACCTCTTCTTCCTAGGTTTGCTTTGCTAATCAAAACTAACCCCCCATTGCTGTATTTCGCCCTCAATGGAGAACAAATCAATCTAAAGATCACCTTTAATACATTCTTAGGCCAAATTGCAGCATAGGAGGTGATTTGGATTGGCAAATCGACAAGGGGGGAGAATTAAAGTGCCCTCCACCCATCCAGGACATTTTGATCCAAACTGGGTTCCTTCATGGCTAATATTAGAACCAGTTGCTGTTAGAGAACAGGTGAGATGCAAAAATGGTTACAGTGTCATATTCGGATGGCCAAGACCTGGATTCAAATCACCCCTCAGCCATGGTGCCCACTGCGTGGCCCTGGCTTGGTCATGCTTTCTCCCTCAGCTTAACCTACCTCACAAGATCATTGTTAGGATATGGTAGAGGAAGGAAGATCCTCCGGAGCTGTTTGGAAGAAGAATGGAATACAAATATCATTTTTCAAAACAAATCTGGAGGATAGCCCTGTCATTTTGAACTGCAGCCAATTCCTGTTTTTGACAGTTGCAAATGGAGGTATACTGCCTCTGAACATGGAGGTTCCACTTAGTTGTCATGGTTAATAGACATTAATAGACCTATCCTCCATGGATTTGCCTAGTAAGTTTGGGAAGCCATGTGCAGTAAAGGTCACCACACTGTCATACAGGAGTGTGTCGAGAAATGCATCTTTTCCCAAGCCTGTTCAGTAGGCACTAGGGTTGCCAGCTCCAGGTTGGGAAATTCCTGGAGATCTAGGGGGTGAAACCTGGAGAAACCTGGAGAAAGTGGGATTTGGGGAGGGAAAGGACCTTGGCATGGCATAATTCCATAGAGCCCACCCCCCAAAATAGCCATTTTCTCCAGGTGAACTGATATCTGTGGCCTGGAGACCAGTTGTAATTCCGGGAGATTTCCAGCCACTACCTGGAGGCTGGCAACCCGGCAACCCTAGTGGACACCAATACTGAGTTTCAAGATTGCGAGTGACCAAATGTTTCCACTCTTTCCTTATGCTTTCCCCCTCCCACCGTAACGGCAGTTTATAGAGCTCTCTAGAACAGCCAATTCTTTACTTCCCTCAAAACTCCTCTGATGTTTTGCCCAAAGCCCAAAATTCTGCCACAGATGAAATTGCATGCAAGTTAACTCCCTGGGTTTTGTCAAAACGAAAGCAACAATGGAAGCCAGGGAGCAGGGGGCGGAGAGTTACAGCAGCACAGCTCTGTGCGCAAGAATGCACCGAGCTGCCTTGCCTTCCCCCAGGCCTCCGTTTTCCTGCCAACCCCTGACACTTGGCTTGGAGTGCAGGTGTTCTGGCAGCCAAGAGAACTGGCAACAGTCCAAAAGGGGCTGTCAGCCACAATTGCGCTTTCCAGGGACTGAAGAGGAATGAAAGAGGCAGGAGTGAGCGAGCCTGAGGCTGATTAAATGACATTGAACTTTCCAGGAGATGTTGGAGGTCCCAACAGGTGTGCTTTGTGAAGGCTCTTTGTTCTGTGATCAGTTCAGAACGAACGATTTAGGACGAAGCTTTCTTTCCGTTGCTTCTTTGCTTCAGCCCATAATCTCAGTTGATCCACATCTCCATTTTGCTATTGACTTGTTTATTTCTCTTGCTAAACACAAGATTGCTTAGGTTCAATTTGGGGATGTCTAGCAACATTTTCCCATCTGATTATCTTCCTGGATTTCATGCGGATGCAAGAAGGACGCCTGCCGGAGCAGATTCACTTGGCATCTCATTTGCCACAGCGACCAAACCTATGGTTCCGAAAGTCCGACATAATGGCACAAAGGTCAAGGTCTCCCTCTATTGTAGCTTCCCAGCTCTTGATGTTCAGAGGTCCACTGCCTCTGAATCTGGCGGTTCCATGTAGCCATCGTGGCTAATAGCCATTGATAGATTTAGCCGCCAAAAAGCCTTAGCCTAAAGCAGGGCTCATTTTGAGGGGGAACGCGCAGGAACGCAGTTCCGGCAGTTCCCCAAAGAGGTCACATGTCAGGTGGCCCCTCCCACCTGACTCAGCCATTTTGGGCCCGTTTCAGCCCTGATCAGGCCTCTGATGGGTGGTAGATCACTCTCCCACTCAGCAGCGGTCTGATCCTGACCATTTTGGGCCCATTTTCCACCATTTTCAGCCCCTTTTTGCCATTTTGGACCCAATTTTGGCCCTGAATGGCCAGGATTGGGTCCAAAACAGCCAGGATAGGTGAGGTCAGGGGGTGTGGCATATGCCAATCAGTGATGCCAATGACTCACTTCCAGCAATGACAAGGGGTGTGGCATATGCTAATGAGTTATGCTAATGAGTTCAGCTCTTTTTCTATGAAATGACCCCTGGTCTAAAGCCTTCAAGCCATTTTGTGGGAGTACCCTACGTTAATTGCTGTGCTGTGTGAGAAAGTAGGTTGTTTTGTCTGTCCTGGGTCTACCATCCATCAACTTTATTTGGTGCCCCCGAGTTCTTGTGGGCAGCGGTAGAGAATTTCACTAGTTTTGGAATGAGCTCCTGAGCTGTCAGTTTCTTATCCCTCCTTCAGGTCAAATATTGCTTCTTTCCTTCTTTTCATTGTTGCACTTTAGAGTTCATTCTCGCCAGATTTCCCAGGCTGGTCTGTCCAGGGCTGGCCAACAGCCTGCTTCCTTGCCTAAAGCCATCGTTTATCTGTTGCGATATCCTTTTGGAGCCAGAGGGCCTAAGTGAATAAATGCCTCTTTTACAACAGTAATCCAGTTTGCCTCTGATCTAACGCTAATCAATCCCAGTGCTGTGGAGTTGGCTAATTGTGGTGCAGAAAGTCGATGTCCAGCACTCACCTTGAGAAGCTTGGGGAACAGGGGGAGAGAATTCTGCAAGTTGACTGTCCATTGATTGAAAGCCAAGGTCCAATTTCCTGAGCACTACCTTTAGCACAGCTACTCAATACTTTCTTCTGTCCTTTCGCCTTAACTTTAACCCACCGCACTATACTGACAGCAATTCCCAACATGCACCTTCTTTTTAACAATGTGTAGCTGGGTTGAAAACATGCCAGAGATTTCATATTATCAGTGAGCTGTCAATTTTTGTTGAGTTCAGGAACAGAGAGGGAGGGGCATGGGCTCTAAGGGGCAGTGACTGTGGGATCAGGAGGAGGAGTTTGGGGGGGAAGAGGAGGAGCCTATTGGTGCCTGATTGGGGCAGAGGACAGCATCTGGTGTGGAGAACTGGGCTGAGTCTGGTGCTTAGCCTGGAGCTTGACAGTCACGGAGGCAGGTTTTTAAAAAAATAGCTACATCTTTCAAGTAGAGGAGAGAGCTCTGACTCTCGAAAGCTCATGCCCTAGAAATCTAGGTGTGACTCGACCCGAATCTTTCTATTCCCCATTCGTTTATCTTCTTTCTCGACTGTTTCTGTTCTCTGCCTTCTTACTGCATTTCTCTTTGTTGTACTGTGTGTGCATGTTGCATGGTTTGTATGTGTATGGTCTTTATCCATATAACTCTTGATTTGTTGATGCCCAAATAACAGGGGACGGGGGTGGGGGAGAAAATGGTGCAAAAGAAGAATTGAAATTCGATTCACTCATTCACCCTCCTGAGCTGGCATTCATTGGTCAGATGAACTTAAAGGACTTGCCTCCCGAGCCTGCTACTATGGGTTCTAAAGAGGATATCTATCCTGACCTGGGTCAGAAGTACAGGGTGGATCTAAAAGGGAATCCCATCTCAGGAAATTAAAAGAAACAAAGGATCCACCTGCCAAGGGATCTGTGACGTGCTCTGCCTTCTTTGGAGGCTCTGAGAGCCTTATCTCCCATGAGCTGAAAAATCTCAAAATGGTGTAGGGGGTGGCATATTGGGCTAGGACCTGGGAGACCTCACTCAGTCATGAAGCTTCAAGCAATGCCATCTTAAGCAGAGTTACACCCTTGTAAGACTTCATTATACTTACAAGGGTCAACTCCACTTAGGATTGTGCTGTAGACAGGGGTGTGCACTTTGGGTTTCCAATTCGGGATTCCCAAATCGGCCCCAGCATTGCTGAGCCGATTCAGGAATCTCAAAGTAAAGCTTCCCAAAACTATTCGTATTGCTTCGGGAAGCTTCGGGCAAAGTGGCAGTAGCCGAAGCACTTTTCTAAGAAAAGTTTCAAACTTCCGGGGTGGAGTGGGGATCGAAGTTTGAAAGCAACACTTTTCTTACCACTTGCAAGTAGTAAACCCCAAGCGGGAAACCTGAATATTTTTTGGGTGCACATCCCTATCTGTAGATGATCTTGAGTTAGTCACACTTGCCAAACCTGACAAGATGAGAGTGGAAGCACATGAGGATGAAGTATGGGGGGAACCATGTAAGTATTTTCTTGGAGTCTAGACAGGATAGATAGATTCCCAAAGAGTTCACCCAGCTGACCATATTTCAGCTCTGTAAAAGTACTTTGGATGCCTTAAATATAAGAAAAAGGTATCTGAAATATTCATGGCATTACTTTGCTAATTGGGAAAGAAGCTGGTACTCTAGCCTCCAAAGACATATGGTGGTCTAATTGAAAGACTTGAATGCACTCCAAGAAGAAAACAGAACAGCCGTATCCAGTCGACTGGGTTGAAAAAGTGTCCAGTCCTTTAGTGATTCAGGAAATTCTGCAGCTGGGAAGTCCTTCAGGCCAATCCTGATGGGATCTCCATCCACTTACTGGTCCACTTCATGGGAAAACTGGTTTCCGCTGATCAGCAGACCTTATAAGTAGAAAAGAGCAAGAGTCCAGTAGCACCTGTAAGACTAACAAAATGTGTGGTACGGTATGAGCTTTCGTGAGTCACAGCTCACTTCTTCAGATATCTTAAAGGAATTTTAAGAGCTGATTTTGTATCATGAGATCGTTGTCCCAAAGCACGGAATTTTAACTGCGACATCTTACACTGAGTATAGAATTCTAACATAGTTCAAAACGTTACAGCACTCTTTTAAGCCCAGCATCCTTTGGCCAACCAGGTGACTTCAGAAAGCCTACTAGTAGGGCACGGAGGCCACTGTGTGTGTGTGCGCGCGCGCACACACACACACACACACACACACACACCGCCATTCTCCCACCAGAACAGAGTTACTAACTCTGAACCAAAGGTTCCACCTTTGTCAGAGCAGCTGGCCTCTCCGCCACAGATTTCCCTCATCTTCCTTTAAAGCCAACAAAACTTCAGCCTCTTTCTGTCTGTTCCATCTGGGGCCAGTCACCCACTCTCAACCTAACCTACCTCACAGGATAGTTGTGAGAATAAAATGGAGAAAAGAGGAATGATGTCAGCTGCTTTGGGGCCCCACTGGGGACAAAGACACAGGTTAAGTGACAGCAATCGATTGATCAACCAATCGTGGGTTCATCTCTCTCACTTTCTGCCTCTACAAGCATCCCAAGTGCAATCTCTTCCTGGCCACTGCAACTTGAATGTGGCACACTCCAGGAAAGACCTTTCCCACTTGAGCAGACTCTACTTAGGACAGCTCATCCATCCATCCATCCATCCATCCATCCATTCATATCCCTTCTTTCTCCCCTGTGGGTATCCAAGATGGCTTCCCTAATTCTCCTCTCCTCCATTTATTATCACAACAACCATGTGAGGTAGGTTAGGCAGACTGTGTGTGACTGGCGCAAGGTCACTGAGTGAACTTCCATGGCAGAGTGGGGACTTGAACCTGATTCTCCCAGGTCCTAGCCTGATGCTCTAACCACTACACCACACTGGCTCTCAAAAAGCACCCTGGCTTTTGTTCTCCTTCTGTCCCCTCGGTTGCTTCAGCCTCATCTCTCTCCCGACTTGCATGCAGCTTTTGTTGAAGCAGAATCCCGCCCTCCTTGTAGCCCCAGCTTCCAATTTCCTTTCTTCCTTTCTCTTCGCCCCCCTCCCTCCCTCCCATCAGCTCAGTGTGCCTACAGATTATTGTGTTAAGAGCAAAATGAGGGCTTGTCAGCCCTCCTTTGGCAGCCTTTTAAAATGAAAATAACTTCCCTAACCTTTTTTTTTCTATAAATGCTTTATTTTCTGCTTCCTTTGCCACGTCTCAATATAATTTGACTGTCTTGAGGATCTTCGACATTCACAGGAAAAGGAAAGGGGGAATAATATAATCATAATAAGACGAAAATACTATTTCTGATGAGATGATAAGGTCCTCAGGTTTTACATGCAAAACGGTGCTTTCAAACACCCTTGGAGGGATTTTGTTCACTGTTCTATGCTAGCCCATAATTCCTCAGCTTGGCTGTTGGGGTGGCTGTAACCACCTATCTCTTTAAAATAAGCACTTCCCTTTTTTCCTTCGTTTTTATGATGGGAGCTGGTCTCTAGTAATGCTGAATTCAATGGCAAGGCACAAAGAGAAAATAAAGGGTATGGTGGGGTAGTGGTTAGAGTGCCAGACCCAGATTCAAATCGCTACTCAGGTTTATCAGCTACTGGGCCAGTCTCTAGGGTTGCCAGGTCTGTATACCCTCCCGGTGGAATGGGGGACCTGGCACTTATCTCATGTTGGTGGCATGCTCTTTCTTTGCACATGCATGCTCCTAGCACATGTGCAATGATGTCATTTCCAGGAGTGATGTTAACATGCCAGCTGCGCGAGTGCTCCTGTGTTCTACATGGGGCCAATTTGGTCTGTTTGGTGCCAAAATCAGCCCCAAACAAAGTGCAGGGGCAGTCCCATGGCTGGCACAGTGACACCACTCCTGTAAGTGACATTGCTGCACCCCCTGCGAGTGTGCACACCACACATGTTCCTGGGGTGCCTGCCAATGGTGGGCAACCTCCAGAGGGGTTTGCCACCTCCCACTGATCGCTGACAGATTTCCAGGCAAGGAGGCAAACTCCCGGGAGTTTGCCCGCCACTGGAAGGCACCTGAAAACCCTACCAGTCACACTGTCCTAAGACTAACCTTCCTCACAAGGTTGTTGTGAAGATAAAATGGAGACTGGAGATCCACATATGCGGCCCTTGCCTTCTTGCAGGGATGGTGGGACACAAAGGTGCATCAGATGCTCCCGGAAAGCCTACAATCAGGGCACAGAGGTCCAAGCCTCCCCTTCTTCTTGCCCCCAACAAAACTTAGTGCCTCTGAACAGGGAGGCTCCATTTATTAATCACTGTCGACAGCCATTGATGGACCTGACCTCCATGGTCCCTTTTAAAGCCAACTAAACTAGCATCCATCATCAACACACCCTGTGGCAGTCAGTTCCACAAGCTCGCCAACTCCTCCTTGAGCAAAAGAGCCCATTCTAAACCACTTGCCCATTGGCTGCCCCCGAGTTCTGATGTGATTCAAGAGGGAGAAAAAGTTCTCTCTCCACTTCTTCCAACCCATGCCTCATTTTATAAACCTTTTCCAAGCTCCCCTCATCCCTTGCGAGTGGACCTTTCCTCTAAATGAAAAAGCACTGGACTGTTTAGCCTTTCCTCACAGGGAAGGGGCTGCAACCTTGGGATCATTTTATTTGCCCCTTTCTGGCACCAGTGTTAAAGGTAAGAAAGAGGCCTGTATTTATCCTGTAACCCTGAGATCCGGCATGCCTGGCCTAGATTGCAATATTGCTTCTCTGTTTCAGTCTAATTTCAGAAACTGCTGACTCAAGGCAATGGTTCCCGTTTGCAGGGTTCATCTCTGTCAGAGAGGTTCCAGGATGCTCTTCGCTTAGGAGGTACAATCAGCAGAAATGGCCCACACGTAGCTGTTCCAGGATTCATTTCTCTCTCCGCTTATAACTATTGCTGTGCAATAACAGCACCTGAGGTTATCAGTGGATTTTCCCCCTCCCTTTAAACCCCTCTTAATTTCACAAAACCTGACGGTAAATCATATAAGCCGAAGCCCGCACGGTATCTTCAAACATTCATTTGCATCCAGATGTGTTAATGGCTTTAGGGTATCCCCTGATAGGGATGATGCTTGCGCTGAATATATTTTACAGCCGCAAAGTTAATGTGCAAAATCTGACTTTGCATTTCATATGGAGGAGAACTATCACTTTGGAACAGTGCTCCGAGATCTCCATGCTGCATTTTAACTCTCAAGGCACGTCCAAAGTGTTCCAACAGTCCTGCAGCATGGGACATGGAAGATCCGAGACTGGCTCTCTGGATATCTCCTTTAACGTTAATAAAGCATGAGCAGGAATTAATACATGCTATAGAGGAGGAGAGATTATCCGTTTTCCCTCATGCCATTTACACAACAAATCCACACACACCTCACCTGCAAGCTGGTAGAAGAAAAAAAGACAGGCCCATTTCAAGTGCTCGTCTTTTTATCCCAAATTCCATACAAATGTCTGAATAGCTTACTAAATGACTGGCTCCCTGCTTGCAATCAGCAATCAGGGCATGAATGGAATTCATGTGTGTTGATTAGAGATAGGCACGAACCAAAATATGAACCAAAGTTCATCATGAACCGGGTCGGTTCATGGTTCGCGAACCAGCTGTTCATCAGAACCCATTTCTGACGAACCACCATGAACTTTATGCCCGTTGGTTTGGTTTGTTTTTCCGTTTGTCACTGCAGACAGCCTGGCGCCGATCCATTTCCTAGGCAATGGGGGGAGGGGCTTTCTGCAGACCTGCTTCCCTGGAAGTGATGTTTTCACAAACCAATTGAACCAGTTTGTAAACTGGGGGAGGTTTGTGAAAGTTCATGGTTCATGGTTCGTGAAACACAAAGAGCCACGAAATGCACGGTTCAGTATTTTTCCGGTTCATGCCCATCTCTAGTGTTGTTCACACATGACTACTATACATACATTTCACTTCATGAACCCCCTTGAGCAGATCTCTAGAGTGGTGCTATATATATGTCCCACTATATAAAAGGCAAGCTGTATTACCTTAGAATTCTGCTGTTGCCTGTTGGTTCCATGTTTCCTTGTGCTTTGCTTCCGCAATGGATGGCAAATCCAAATCCCTCCTTTTGATGCTCAGCATTCCACTGCAAAATGCCCCTCGCTGCCAATCTTCATCACCCAAGTGCAGGCTGGCAGAATGATTGGCCAATCAGATCTAAGTTTTCATTTTGCTGTGAGTTCAAGCAGGGCTGTTTTTGCCAATTGACTCCAAAAAAAGAGAGAGCCCTGAAAGATTACGGAAGCAAGCCTTAAAAAGGTCTACTCAGGTGTAAGTCCCATGTTCTTCAATAATGCTTTTCCCCAACAAGTATCATTTGAATTGCAATGCAGCCTATTCCTTTCAAATGTTTCTTAAACTGATAGGAGCGGAAACGTTGGCAGGGAAGGAGATTCGTTTCCCAGGTAGCCACAGCGTGGGTAGATGCACTCATGTGCCATGTGCATTGCTTTTCATTCTCCCTTCCAGCCATCAGAGTTAATGAATAAGGTAAGGTATTTCTCCCCTTGGGATCTGATTGGAAAAGAGCTGGAAGGCACGAACTGGAATGAAACACACAAACTTTTTAGCGGGAGAAACTTGTTTGAATTTATTTTTCCGGATTTCTTTCAGTGTTCTGGAAGCCGCTTTAACGAACCAAATGAGTGTAATTTCAGCTCGTTATTCCATTTTGCACACCCTTAAAACACGTACATTTTATGGGGGGAATCACTGATTCTGTTTGTTTGCAGAAGACATGTAAAAACCAGGAGGGGGTTCAGTTGAAACAGCAAGGAAGGACCATTTGAAATCATCCCTAATGAAAACATCAGAACACTGAGTAGAGAACGATAACATTGAGAGAATAAATCAATTAAAAGCTGCATGATATAGAAGTATCAATTTAAAAAGGGGTCCTAGCTGACCCCAGCTCCTTCTCTGTTGCCCAAGGAAGCTCTTGTATCCTCTAGGAAGTTCATTCCATCACCTTAGTAACTGGATTTTTTCCGTCCAGTATTGTCATTAACTCTCCCAACTTTGAGATGACAGCTCTTCTCCTATCACTCAGAGAGCTTTCTAGGCAGCCACTCAGTGACAGCTTAAACCTTTCCCTGCTTCTAACATGTCACCCTATCAGCTGTCCACTCAGGGCTGTTGACACCAAGCGAGGCAGCGACATACAGTGACTGTCTTCGTGTCACAGATTTTTTTTAAAAAGCAAGGACTCAAGATGGAATTCGGAGCAATTGCAGGATTAGAGCAACTTGTTTATTCCGTCTCGGTTTGGAGAACTCACTCTGTGCTTTGCGTTTGAAGCGCTGTCGTCATGTACAAAATCCACTCTCTTTACTGTAAATTGTTCTCCACTGCTGATTCTATTGGTTAATGATTTTGGCCTTTATGTAGATGATCACGGTACATCGACTGCTGTCTTGAACTGTCAAGTACCTTCCACCTGCAAAGAGGTGTCAGCAGCCAACATATTCTAAGATGCTATACTCCCTGCATTATCTGATGAACACAGCTCTGACTCTTGAAATCTCATAACCTGGAAATCGAATTGGTCTTTAAGGTGCTTCTTTCTTTCTTTCTTTCTTTCTTTCTTTCTTTCTTTCTTTCTTTCTTTCTTTCTTTCTTTCCCCCCCTCTCTCTCCCCCTCCCTCCCTCCCTCCCTCGATATTTAGCCTGAACTCCCCACAAGCAGGCTCAAGGCAGGTTACAACATACTTAGATAATACACAATAAGAATATATTATAAATTAGAATATAAACAATAATTTATAAATTTAGAAAACACCAATTAAAATAGGTCATGTCTGAGCCCCATCCGTGCCAATGCTCATGCTAATACTGACCTGCTGTTCTGAACCAATGTTTCATGCTGTAACTCTATGTCATATTGCCAATGCCAATAACTCTTTCTTTCACAGGCTTCTGGCAGGTGCTTTATCTAACGGACTGTAGGAACTTTCGGTTCTGACCTTGTAGACAGCTCACTCCCATGCATTGCTATGTCTCGACTTTGATCTTTTGCTTTCTCAGTGACTCTGCCTGATAATACAAATATGTGAGATGTTCTCACCCCAAGTGCGTGCCAAAAGTCCTGTTTATTGTTGGGAGGGGGAAGGAGCAAACGTGTGTGTTAAGAGGAGAGATTTTTTCCCCATGTTACTATTCCTGTCAATCTTGCTTTTACTGCTCAGACGCTTGCCTTGCTTCTAAGTAATCCTATGGACATATCTGTGGAAATGATTTGATTTATGAATAAAAAAACATTTAACCAAGAGCCTGGATTTCTTGTTGCAATGGTACAGGGATCTATCTGCCATAGCCTGTCATCTGTAGCCTGACAACAGTATTAAAACATTTGATGGCATCTGCTAGACAAATCTAAATGTAGTAACTGTAGATGGAGCTAAGCAGCGTAAATAGGTGGGTGAGAATCTGCCAAGGAAGACTAGGACAGGGCAAAAGAGGAACTGCCAGTGCCTCAACCGTAGGCCTGGTGGAACATCTGTTTTACAGGCCCTGCGGAACTGCGGCAAATCCTACAAGGCCCAGATCTCAGCTGGGACAGTGTTCTGCCAGGCTGGTGTCAGAGCTGAAAAAGCTATGGCTCTGGTGGAGGCCAAGCATACGTAGTTTGGACTGGGGATAACCAGTCTAAAGCATTAATTCTGGCACTCCGCAGAGTCCAAATGCTTCAAGACGCAACCAGCAAAATGTTTCACTTGAGACAGGGACTGGAAAATGGGGGCTGTCCTTTAGAAATGGAACATCTACTCCAAATGCAGCGTGTGAGAGGTGTGTGTATGATCCCATCATTAGCAAGTCAGAAAATTGTTGAGTTTCAGGGGCTTTGCAACAGAGTTTCCTGTGCTCTTGCTGCCTTAAATGAGGCCTGGCTGGATGAAACCAGCTCTGCACACCCAAATCCCTTAATCTCCCACCATACTTAACTGCATTAGCCAGATTACAGGAGTTGCACACACAGTAATTGCACTCAATGGAGAACCTGGGCAAGAATGTTCACGCTGTAAAAGCTACGTCTCCGTTCCCTTTAATCCCTCCCAACAACACCTCTAGCTCCCCAAACAGGTAGGATCCACTCTAATAAAGAACCTGTCAAGCATTCAAATGGTGTTGTGCATACAGCACAGAAAGTACACGGGGGTGGATATTAGAATGCATCAGGCCAAAAGCCCTCTGCGTAAGCGTGGTGAGACTTACTGCATTGAAAAGAAAAAGGCTTCTAGGATAACCGTGTGCGTGTAAAGTGATGTTGAATCACAGCCAACTCATGGAGACCCCATTGAGTTTTTAAGGCAAGAGACAAACAGAGGTGGTTTGCCATTGCCCGACTCTGTATAGCCGGCATGGACTTCCTTGGTGGTCTCTTCACATGCTAACCAAGGCTGACCCTGATTAGTTTCTGAGATCTCACAAGATCAAGCTAGGCTGGGCCATCCAGGTCAGGTCTACGACAGGTTGGAGTCCATTAAATCCTGATACGTTTAAAGATGAAATTGGAGGTGTTGAATTGTGGGACAGGAAAAGAGAGTGAGATTAACTGTGGGCTAGGTAAGAGTTTTCACCTTTGCCTGCCTCTTCAGTGGAACACCAATCTAGCAGTGTCTGAAAAAGTGACTCTCAATAGCTTCTGACCTAAAAATCTTGTTGGTCTCTAAGGTGCCCCTGTACCCAAATCCTGAGCTGTTTCCACATGTCCTTGGACAGTCTACTCACTGAACGTTGGTGGCTTTCCTCCTTTATGCCATAGTCTCTGTTGTCAAAAGTTGCAACCATTTTGAAAGCAGAGACATCTGGAGTCAAGGGGAAAAGCCGCCAGCGTTTGGTGCGTGGGCCGTCCCTCTAAGGACGTGTGGAAACAGCCCTGCTGTTCTACTGCAGACCAACATGGGTACTTACCTGAAACTATCTACCTCTTCACACACTACTGAGTCCAAAGCTTGGGTCTGCATCCCCCCTTCTCATGTCAGACATAACAATCACCCACAAATTGTGAATCCATCTCAATCCTTGCAGTGCACAATTAGGATCAGGAACATGGTGCACCATTTCCCCTTCCTGAAACAGTCCAGTGTGCACTCTTTGCGAGAAAGACAGGCATTCCCTGGGGCACATGTGGATTTCCCTAAGAGAACCATTAGCGCACCCCCAGGACTGTTTCTTTTGGGGGGAATGGGGGGAGAGTGGGCTGAATCTCCGTCTCTGCATGCACTGTATTTGCTCCTAATTGGGCTCTGCACGGAGAGGAATTGAAGAGAACCCACAACTCACATGTGATTAGATTACATCTGATCCTGGGTAGGGATCCTGACCCAGCCTGTGTATGCCGTAATGTATGAAAAGATGTCTTCTTACTGTAACAGAACATCCCCATTGCACCACCCTTTTCCATCCTTCAGTGTCTCAGGTCAAGCTCTGTCCAGGGTTTTTCGTGGTTCCTTCTTTTCAGAGAGTGGTTGGCTGATGAATGCTTTTTGTTTGTTTCTTATTGAGTCTCACTGAGACTTGAGATGGATTATACAGTGTGAGTAAATACAGTCAATGTCAAGGACATTTCAATCAGCAATGTAATAGGGTCTATAAATGCAAATTTGTAAAGAATTTAAAACCAGCAGAAATCCAATACAGAGTTGGAGAAATGCAGAAACGGATCAAAAGCAATTTTAAGACTGATAAAATAAACAACATTAAACAACATAGAACTACACCCAAAGCACCCCTGAATTGTGCCTCCCAGCAGTTTCTGGGCACAGCATCTGAACTGGCCCACACACTCTGTTTGGTCACTGGGTAGAAGGAAGAGATAGAAAGTGACCTAAGCTGGCTGTGCCTTTATTTGTTTCAAATCAGCCTATCACCTCAGGTTCATAGAACGGAGACTTCAGTACATACGGAGTGTGGATTCCATAGGGAAATATTTCTGTCATGGGAAGACAGCAAAAGGAAAGACATTTTCCCTCTCTTTAGAAAATTGTTAAATAGGTATAAAGAGATCTAGGCTGACTGTGAATTTTTGAGTATGCAGAAGAAAGAAAAATGTTAATGAGGATGGCTCGGGAGTGATAATATTTAGGATATTGCTAATCTTGCGGCTGTTTGTCTTCTCTGTTTTGTGATTAGTAAACAAATTGTCAAGTGATAAAATGTATTGTTGCCAAGTGGTTTCTTTTAATGCCATGTTCCTGTATTTATATGCAAATTGATAAAAAATGTGACGTACCTTGCTGTTAACCAAAAGAATTTTTTTTAATGCCACCAGTAGGCGAAACTGACCGATGTAATATACATTTTAGTTTCTTTTCCCTGGAGGGGCTTAGATCAGTTGGAAAGGATCATTTTTTAAAACTATATAATGTGGAGAAAACCCTCCCCATTCCTTGCTGCTGTGTCCCTAATCCATATCAGGACACCATGTGGCTGAGTTTTGCATCTCTTGGCATGTCATTTGATCCCAGTCACCTACTTACAATGCAAAGACTAATTAAATTAACCATTTAATTAATATCAGTAAAACCTTACGGCCTGTGTCTTAGTGGTTGCATAACCACTGGGGAGATAGGGACCCCACTGGAGCAGAGGCTTTGTACCTAAGCAGACCCAGCAACAACATTTGATTTCTACACCCCCCTTCAGGTCAACTTCATGCCATACTTAGAACGGTTTACGAAGTGTGTTATTATTATCCTCATGACAATCACCCTGTGAGGTGGGTGGGACTGAGAGCGCTCTGGAAGAGTTGTGACTGACCCAAGGTCACCCAGTTGGCTTCAAGCGGAGAAGTGGGGAATCAAACCCGATTCTCCAGATTAGAGTCCTGCTGCTCTTAACAACTTTGAAGTTGTTAATGAATGAAAACAGTGTATTTTGACACAGGCAGTAGGGAGGTCATATTTTGGTTGGAAGTTCAAGAAATTAGATGAACTCATGGTAGAATAAAGAACCATGTATGGGCTTCTTCAGTGGTGGCCCCCATTCTGTGTAATGCCATGGAGGCTGGAAGGAAGACTCAGACCTGGAGTAAGGATAACTTGAATTTCTTACTGATATTCACTCTTGGAGGCCTCAAGGTGGAAGATGGGAGGTACCAGTTTAGCCAGTTTCTCACCCATACTTTGTCCTGGCTTACTTTCACACCTAACTGATTTTTGTACCTTTTAGAAAACCTCATAGACGATGTTCTTTAGAAGAGCGTTGGAAGATGTATAATAGTTTGGAGGGACGGGTCTCTTTGGTCAGTCTGATTGGCCTGAGATGCTTGTTGGTCAAGTTGCTTCATGTTATTTTGTACACCACCTTTGGTTGGATCTGACCAGATTTTTCACTGGTTAAAAAGGGAAGATGGAGTCCCCTTCGACCCACCAATAAGGCTATGTTGGGGATCGTAGGACCTAAGTGGACAAAAACCTTGGAGAATGGGGTTTTAGCAAGAAGGGAATTGACTGAGACTGAGGGAAAAAAACCCAAACCTGATGGATCCAACTATGTGGTCTGACGCATTAACCACTGGCAATGGTCTGTTTTTCAGTCATTATGTAATGAGGCACGGTGAAGGCCTAGGCTAGCCTCGAACAGATCTTGGTCTTGTTTCTCCAATAAAATGTTTCTATCCCAGCTGAGGTGAATCCAAATGGACAACTCCTAAGCCATTTCCACACAGCTTACCTGCTTGTGTTATGTCCCGGCAGATCACGCAAAACCCGCAGAAGATCGCGTTTTTTTGCGCGAGATTTGCGCGACATCATGTAACATCGCACAAATCTCGCGTGAAAAAATGCGATCTTCCACGTTTTTTGCGCGATCTGCCAGGACATAACGCAAGCAGGTAAGCTGTGTGGAAACGGCCCTAGTCTGTCTGCCTCTCTACCTATCTATCTGTTTCTAACTGCATTTTGTCAGCTAATTTCCTCCAAGTAGGTTTTTTTTTTTTGCTGATTTCAGTGTAAACAAGAGACACTTCTTTTTTACATGTAGACTTCACTTCCCGCATGATAATGCTATGCAACAGTTGCAGAGGGGCCCTTTCTAAGCCAATCCATCTCATTTGCTTAAAAGAGGCATTTTGGCTGCCACTGAGGAACATGCACAAGAAAGGAAAGGGGCTGTCAGATAAGTGGTGAGGTTACTAAAGTGGAGACCTCCCTGTTCTTCTGACAACTGCAGTTTCAAAAGCGAGATCCACAGTTGTTTTTCATCCCGTAGAAAATTGCAGCACATTGAATTTATTGCACGAAAGGAGATAATGAGGGCCTCATATCAAATGAGGCAAAAATGTTCATTTTAATTGTGTTAAGTCTATCCCAAAGAGAGAAAAAATAATGTAATGGTTGCCAGCATGTCAAATCCAACGTGCCAGCATGTCCACGTTCAACTACGCAATTCGATTAATTTGTTTTGGAATCTGAGTTCGGCAGTCACTCCGTTGGCTGCCTATCAGTTAGGTAAGATAAAGGTAGTCCCCTGTGCAAGCACTGAGTCATTACTGACCCATGGGGGGGGGGGGGGGTCACATCATGATGTTTTCTTGGCAGACTTTTGTTATGGGGTGGTTTGCCATTGCCTTCCCCAGTCATCTTCACTTTACCCCCAGGAAACTGGGGACTCATTTCACCGATCTTGGAAGGATGGAAGGCTGAGTCAGCCTTGAGCTGGCTACCTGAACCCGGCTTCCACCAGGATCGAACTCAAGTCATGAGCAGAGCTTGGGCTGCAGTACTGCAGCTTACCCCTCTGTGCCACGAGGCTCCTTTCCTATCAGTTACCAGATTCAATTCAAGATATTGGCTATCGCATACAAAGCCCTTCATGGCCTTGATCCCTCAAATCTGCAGGATAGCATCCCCCCACGCCCCCGTGCTCCACAATGACAGCTGCGCTCATCTGAGAAGAGCTGGTGCTTCTGGAAAGACCTTCCTGATAAAGTCAGGAAGGCTCCCATCCCGCTGGCATTCCACAATCTGGCATTCCACAAAGCTGACTTATTCTTAAGGGCATTCTTACACAGGTAATAAGGCAATACTACAACAAAATGGTTCGAAAAGGTGCTTTAATAAAGGGCCAGGGACTGTAGACTATACTACTGTGTAAGCATTATCTGTTGCTGTATGTATGATCCTACTATGTGATTTCTGGACCATTCAACATGGCATTTTAAGATTTATGCTTGCTTTGGGCTCTGGTTTGGATTTCTGCAATCTGCATCCTATTGCATTACCTTGCTTACTGGATGCCCTGTCTTGTTGATTGTCTTGACTACACTGGGAAATCTACCTGCAACCCCAGAAAGGGGCTTTCAAGGCAACTGAGACGGAGAAATTATTTGCCATTGCCTTCCTTGGCAGAGTCTTCCTTGGTGGTCGCCCATCCAAGGACCCTGCTTAACTTCTGAGATCTGATGAGATTGGGCAATACCACGCTGCCTTCCCTTCCCAGACTATAAATTATACAATTAAAAAACTCCTTCATACTCTGCCTGGGGGGCTTCAAGGGACATCTGGTTGGACATTGTTAGTAATAAGATGCTGAACTTGATGACTCCTTGGTCTGATAGCTTTCTGTATTTGAGGTTCAGAGGGAGGCAATGGAGACAGGTGGGGCACTAGAAAACAAATCTGTCGAGGAAATGGTGAAGGAACCAGGTATATTTAGCCTGGATGAGAGAGGGTTAAGGAGAGAGATGATCAGTCTCTTCTAATACTTGGAAGGCTGCCCCATGGAAGAGACTTTGCTCTTTCAGTGGACAAGACTAGATCTTAAATTTACAGGTGGATCGATTTCAGTTGCTCCAGGAGAGATTTCTCCTGTTGGGAGGAACTATAGAACATTAAGAGCAGTTCTGCAATGGATTTGATTACCTGGAGGGCTGGTGGGTCCTCTTTTGCAAAACGTCTTCAAATAAGCTTTAATTTTCCTGTATTGAGGAAGAGTGGGACAAGATGGACTAGAAGACCCCCAGAGGACTGTTCCTTCCAGTGATAAACATCTGTTAAATATCCCTGGTCCCAGGGAGGCCTGCCTGGCATCGACCAGGGCCAGGCCTTTTCGGTCCTGGCCCCAGCCTGGTGGAATGCTCTGTCTAATGAGACCAGGGCCTGGCGGGATTTGTTATCTTTCCGCTGGGCCTGTAAAACACAGCTGTTCCGCCAGGCATATGGTTGATGCGAGGCGGTGCCCCCTAGCTGGGGGAGTACAGCACATGCCCTCCCTACTAGTGACATCTCCCATCTCTCACATATTTCCCTGCCAAAACGCTCTCGAGATGGCTAAAAAGGTGGTTTGCTAGATCATTGTGCCGCTGTGTTAATATGTGTGTGTGTGTGTGTGTGTGTGTATGTATTTTAACTATGGAATTTAAATGTTTTACAGTTTTAAATCATATAAATTGTGAGATGTAATTTTAAATTTTAGTTGTAATCCGCCCTGACCCTGCTGGTGTGGGGAGGGCGGAATATAAATCAAATATAAATAAATAAATAAATAAAAATTCATCTCTAGGACTGTAGTTTAATAATGCCAGCCCCGCCCCCGAACTATATATCCCAGAGTTCCCTGAGTCAAGGGATGACTATTCAACTAGTTTAGATTTGTTGTACAATTCATGGTGGTTGTGAAAAGCACTCCCTTTTCCACGTTCTTTCAAGCATTACCAAAGTTGTACATGAAAAGAATGGCAACACAGGAATTAGTGTGTAACCCATGTGCAAACCATCATATATGGAATTCCACGTGCATGTATTTTGCTGCTGATATCCTGTGGAGTGCATGCTGGGAAGCCGTGCTCAGACTTCCCACTGTGTATGTTTTTGTGTTTTGTGTAATATGAAAATGTGCAGTCCTCAGAAGGTGGCAATCTATTTATGGGAGGTGTCCCTGTTTCCTCCAGAGGGTGGTGCATAAAATTCTTTCTGCAATCATGACAAGAGAAGAACAAGGAGTGTGTGTGCGAAATATTGCTCTGCTACCGTAACCTGTTGCTGGCTGTGATAGATTAAAACGAGTCATGGCCCTGAACAGCTCATGACGTAACGAGACCGTCAATCATATTTACAGCTGGTTGTTTGAATACAGAATGGCCATTCCTGACTCTTTTTTATGGGGCCAATCCTAGGCCTGTGGCGAATATTTTATTGTCTAAGGAATACTTATGCAAACTAGCACAATAGCTTAATATGGAACACCTGGAGAGGTCTCCAAAGAAAATACTGTAAATTCTGCCTTCCCCTGTATTTATGAGGAGCTTTTCTCCCACCAATATTTACAGTTTTGCCAACCCAGTGTTGTTCCTTTGCATAGATTAGCATTGAGTGTTATATGAGCCAATAATGTATTGGAAGCAGGAGGTAGCAGAAAACGGACAGCGCTTTGTGGCTTCCGTTAAAGGCCTTTATTGGAGGAGACCACTTTCTGATTCAGCGTTGTTCCCAAGAAAGGATATGCCAATGGGTTGAGAAGGCCGTGTAGGTTTATCTTATGACCCTTGCTAGAGTTGTTAACTTGGGAAATAGGACCGAGTAATGCAGGACTCAAAAATGTGTGCAGAATGTCAGATGGTGAAACTTTCTTGGAGCATCTCGAGCTGGGAATCAGATACGGTTATTAAACTGCCTGGATTTGATTAGACTGACTAGTACTAGTCTGGCTAGTAAAATGTGTTCAGCCAGGCAATCCACTTCTATCCACACTATGCACCAGTTTCACCTCAGAGGTGTCAGCATCTATCCTGAAATTCACAGCTTCAACCCTGAAGATAGGTTCAGGTGGGTAGCCATATTGCTGTGCAGTCGAAGAGCAAGATCTGGGTCCAATAGCACCTTAAAGACCAACTAGATTTCCAACGTGTGAGCTTTTGAGACTCGAAGCTCCCTTCATCAGATACTATCTCTGGCTAAGGGAGCTTTGACTCTCAAAAGCTCATATCTTGGAAATCTAGTTGGCCTTTAAGGAGCTGTTGGACTCAAATCTTGAGCTTCTACCAAGACTCTTCTCCTGAACTGCTGCATTCTTGCATGGATCCACTCACCAGCCACCAATTTCTACTATTTCCAAAACATTGCATTAAGGAACCACTGTGGTTCCATTTCTACTTCCCAGTTTTATACAGAGTGACTGTGCATATATATCGTAGGGATACTTGAACACACTCCATATACTCTATAAAGCTGGGTGTGAATACAGTAAGGTGGTCACCAGTTTGTCTTGCATCCTGTTTGTTGGTTGTGACCAGAGACCTGATTTTTGGACAATTGGTTTGCCAGTTCAATAACCTGATTGTGAATGTTTGGCGGGTTGTTTCACTGTATTTCTTACTAACTGTGTAATATAGCGCAATTGGCTGTTTGCATATGTGTGTTCTCACACAGCCCAACTGAGTTCTACTCCCCTCCCATCTTTGCTGCATAACTGCTCTGCTCAGCATGCAATTGTTTAAATAGATAATTAGATCACTCACAAAGCATATTAATCAATCATCAATAAATCACCGTGCTTATATACCTCTCTTCTAGACAGATTAGTGCTCCACTCACAGCGATGAACAAAGTCAGCATTATAATTATCCCCACAACACAGCTGGGGAGCTGGGGCTCAGAGGAGTGGCTGACCCAAGGCCACCTGCTGAACTCATGGCAGTTGTGGGAGTCGAACCAGCAGAGTGCTGATTTACAGTCCAACCACTTAACCACTGTCCAGTGATGCCAGGGCCAGCCTGCCCATTGAGGCCGGCCCAGCAGCCGCCTCAGGGCACTAAGGTGCTGGAGGGGCACTGGCCCGGGGGCAGGGGTGCGCACCATGGAGCGGCTGCCACCACCACCAGCCAGAAGCATGTCCTGGCGGTGGCAGCATGGGGCAGCTGAGCAGGCAGCCTCCCATTCAGTTTCTCTGTGGGCCAGGCTGGAAGGCCCCCCCATGCACGTGCAGCCTTGCATGATGACGTCACACATGGTGATGTCATCACGCAGTCTGGTGCATGCACGCACACAGAGGCAGCCCTTAAGCTGCCTCAGGTGCAGCGATGCTGGAGCCGGCCCTGAGTGACGCCATCCTTCTGGCCACCCCCTACCAGCCCTGCAGCAGCAGACACCCCCTTTAGGCCCTGCAGCACAGCCTCTGGCAGTACCTCAGTTGCAGAAGCCTCTACAGGCCTCCAGGCCTCCCTCAACCTTAGGCCAGTTGCAGCCGATGCCCAGGCACAACTCTGGGGAACAGCCTGCAGCCACTCAGCAGACTCACCCTCCTTCTGCAGTTGCCCAGATGGCTCCACCTCATCCAGGCCAACAGGAGGTTGCCATCAGCACAAGGCAGGCAGGCACAGGCCCCAAGATGCCAAGGGAGCCACCGGGGAGGGTTCAGAAGCAGCAGGGGCGAGCCAGGCAGAGAGCAGACCAAATGCCCCACCCTAGGCGGGGATGGAATGGGTGGGGCCAGGAGACTGCAGAGTCTACCCAGCCCTACCTATCAGATAGGCTGGGAGCAGGGCCAGTCAGGGAGACGGGGTGACGATTGGGGGCAGAGCCAGGGAGGTGGGGCAAGGGGAGGCCTTTAAATTCAGGTTCCTGTGAAAGCCGAGGAGGATTTTGCAGGGAGGGGCAGGTGGAGCGTGCTGTTACTCCCAGGGCAGGAGAAGGAACAAGGTGGTGCAGCCCCTTCCCTGCCCATCGGAGGCCAGAGGACACCTGCCTGGAGAGCTGGCAGGATGGCAGGCCGTCAGGTGGGGGTGCCAGTGAGGGAGGAGCTTCACAACCACTGTAAACCCTATCCTTCCGTTTTAGTCTAAGCAATTTGTAGTGATGCTAATGGCTGCTGATCAGGTTGGACCTGCAGCACCTTGGGAAAACCTGATGCAAACTGGTTCATCAGGTGTTTGCGGCTGCTGAGCACAAACCGAACAGACTGAGTGATCGGATGACATCGGATCACCATCTCTGAACACAGTAGATTTGACAATGAAGCAAGTTCTCAGAGAAATTTACAGCATCTCTAAGCCGCAGCTTTTAGTCTCTTTACGTGTATTTCCCTTTCTAAGTTACCAATCTGCACATATCTACCGGGGGGGAAAAGAACCAACCTGCAAAATGTGGATTCCAATGAGTGATAGCAGGATGCTTTTTGCCTGTAAAACACCATACACACACACACACACACAATTCTGAAGCAATTGTATGTGCAATCTAGCTTGCTTTTTTGCAGTGTTTTATTAATGTACAGGCATGGAAGAGTAATACGGAGGAAGGAGGGAGAAGCTAGCAGCGGCTAACTGTGCATGCTCCGATTTTAGAAATAATTCTGGAGATTCTCTTTAACTGGAATTGATCCCTGTATCACATTCCAATACTGCACTGATGCATATGAAAAATCAGCTCCACATAATCCAAGAACCTAGAGAGCATCTTAAATATTATTATTACTCAAATGGTTCCTGCACGTTGCCTTGTTTGATTAAATCAACCAAGGCTTCCAGGGGGAGAAAGACACCCAAAAATGTGGGGGTACTGATCACTCAAGGAGGGGCCTGAGGCTGGACAATCAGGTAACTGATTTTCATAAGAAAAGAGCAAGAATCCTACAGCATCTTGGGAAGTGAAGCTGTGAATCACGAAAGCTCCTACCCTACCCCAAATTTTGTTAGTCTTATTGGTGCTACTGGACTCTTGCTCTTTTCTACTGCTACAGATAGACAGACATGGCTAACCATCTTGATTTTCATAAGATGTTGTGTTTTGAGGGAGGGCTTAATAAATTTTGGGAGGCTGACGGTAGCTGTTGACAGTCCCTGGAACCAACTACTATTTGGGATATAAAGTCAATATTTTCTTTTAAGCTCATGTCTGGCAGGTGGCTGCGATCTTTCGTGCAGGTCTGAGCTCATCAAAAGCATATTTCTCGGTGCTTCAAACCTGAAATTAAAAAGGGCTTTAGTACCAATTGAAATTCCAGAGGAGATTAAGTCCTTTAGCTAATTAAAAGAATTTTAATATTTATAGAAAAGAGTGGGAGATAATGGTTCTATCCAATATGTAGCAAGTCACATATGAATTCCTATAGTGTGTGTGTGGAGGAGGGGGGGGTCAGGGCGTCAGCTAAGGTGAACACTGATGCGCTTTGCAGCAGCTATGCAGCATAGATTGCACACAGTTTGCTGTGACTAGTTGTATCCCCAAGAATGAGATGCTCAAGGTGAGATTTAGAGAGAAGCCGGGGTGACTACAATAGTAATAGCATCTAACTGAACTTGTAACATGAGCAAAAAACCGTGACCAGGAAGAATCCATTTGTGTTTTAAAAGATTCAAGGTTTCATCTTTATTTATATATTATATGTTGTCTTTCCCACCAAAGCAGCTTACATCATTTCATTAAAGACTCCAACAGATCTCATAAAGCTACTCCAATGAAATACATTGAAAGATTTTGTTGCCTGCAGCCCTCAAATGCCCTGTGTATTGTGGTCAACAATCTTGTTGAGCCTGCAGGCACAGTCTGATTGTTGATCAGGGATAGCAGATGCCACCCCAAAATGGGGATATGGCTATTTATTGATAGCTGTTGTTAGCATAGCGATTGAATGGTTGGGCTGCAAATCAGCACCCTGTCAGTTGGAATTCCACTACTGCCATGAGCTCAGCAGGTGGCCTTGGGTCAACCACTCCTCTCAGCCCCAGCAGTATTGTGGGCATAATAATCACTCTGACTTTGTTCACTGCTCTGAGTGTGGTACTAACCTGTCTAGAAGAGTGGTATATAAGCGCAATAATTATTATGAGAGTTGCTCTAGAATAGTGGTTAAGTAGTTGGGTAGAGAATCAGCACTCTGCTGGTTCGAATCCCGCAATGCCATGAGTTCCACAGGTGCCCTTGGGTAAGCCACTCCTCTCAGCTTAGGCTTACCAGCCTCCAGGTGGTAGCTGGAGATCTTCTGGAATTACAGCTTATCTACAGGCCACAGTTCGCCTGGAGAAAATGGCAGCTTTGGAGGATGGACTCTACGGAATTATACCCGGCTGAGGTCCATTCCCTCCTCCAACCCTGCCCTCCCCAGTATTTACCCCTCAAATCTCCAGAAATTCCCCACCCCAAAGCTGGCAGCTCTATCTTAGCCCCAGTTGCCCATCTGGATTGGGAGGATAATAATAACACTGACTGTTCACCGCTCTGTGTGGGGCACTGATCTGTCTAGAAGAGCGGCATATAACTGCACGGTTGTTGATAGTTTGGAGGCTCCACAAAATATATGGTGGTTCCAGGCCAGTCATCCTTCTGCATCGGAGGCAGCTGCTTTCTGATGCAAAGGGGTTGCAAACCGAATTTTAGTTAAGGCAGCTGAAAATAAACCTGGCAAGAAAGGGAGAGAAAGGGAGCCACATGCAGAGAAGGGCGTGAATTTGTTCTTTCCCTGGGTGCAGTGGAAAGCAGCATAGTGCTTCTGAATAGCTTTATTTTCTGCTTTAATTTTTTAAAAGCTCCCTGCCCAGCAAGGGGGGTGGGGGGAGGGAGGACTGAGTTAATTATATTGAGTTTATCTCCTCCATTTTTGGTTGGAGATCAATCTTAACAAATCTCGTCGCTCCTGGTGTTAGCAGAAGGGAGGAGGAGGAGGGAATTGAGCGAGGAGAGAGGTTCATTTCCTTGAGAGAATGTGATTACATCGCCACCTGGCAGGGGAAGCGTCCCTTGGCACACACACAGCTCCACACACTGGCTTTTTGCCTGGAAAAGAGAGGGAGAACGGTTAGATTTTCGGGTACCACTGTAAATTGATGGTACTTTTGGGGTTCTTTCCTCATAAAAGAGCCACTCATATGGGCAGACCTTGTTGAAACACTGTACGGAGAATTACCAAAAGGATAAGAAAACGTCGTCATGTACTGTCCCCCCATGAGTCAGTAAAGGCTCGATGCTTACGCCTTTACCTTTAATCAATCACCAAACTCTTCATGTAGTTTCAATATTGTTCAGTACTATTCTGTCCCCCTGGTGGGGGACCCTCATTTACCCTGGCCCTCATATGTGTGTGTTATGTGCCGTCAAGTCACCTTCGACCAATGGAAACCCTATGAATGAAAGACCTCCTTTTATTGAGTCAAGCCATCTCGTTTTGGGTCTTCCTCTTTTCCTACTGCCTTCCACTTTTCCTAGCATTATTGACTTTTCCAGAGAATCTTGTCTTCTCATGACCAAAGTACGATAGCCTCAGTTTTGTCATTATAGCTTCTAGGGAGAATTCAGGCTTGATTTGATCTAGTACCTGCTTATTTGTCTTTTGGGCCGCAAAACTCTCCTCCAGCACCACATTTCAAATGAATCCATTTTCTTCCCGCCAGCTTTCTTCATTGTCCGACTTTCACATCCATACATATTAATGGGGAATACCACAGTTCGGATTATCTTGATCTTGGTTTCCAGAGAGACCTCTTTATCTTTAGGAATCTTCTCTAGCTCCCTCACAGCTGCTCTCCCAAGTCTCAATCTGATTCCTTCATTGCAGTCTCTCTGGCCAGGACTCATTTACCCTGGCCATCAGTGCCCCCCCCCCCACAACACCAAAAGGTTCCTTCTAAGTGCTCTTCCCAATCTCCGCCCAAATAAATCCTGGCTTGCCCAGTTTTATGGGTGCCCAAGGGAACCAGCGCCTGTGGAATTTTGCCCCCTCTCTTGGCAGTCCTCACATGCTCACACCACCCATTATTCCAATTGGCTGTGGAATCCTAGGTGCTTTTCCCTGAGAGTCTGCACAAACCAATGAAGCTGCCTTGACCGGTTTTGTTTACCCTGACTGGCAGCCGTTCTGCAGAGTCTCCGCTAGAGATCTTTCACAACACCTCCAACCTGATCCTTTCAGCTTGAGATTCTGAGGACTGAACCTGAGACCTTCGGCATGCAGTCAAGAAGTTACACCACTGAGCTCTGGCCCAACCTATTTATTTATAGCCCTGCCTGGAAGCGGGGCAGCCTGACCTACCAAACAAGGTTAATCTATGGCACGCGTGTTGCCAAGAACAGAAATTGCTGCTTACATCTCAGGCCTCTGTTGTGTTCTGACTTATGTAAAAAAAGCCCTGCAGGATCAATCTGTTAATCTAAACCTGCATCTTGTCTCCATCAGCCCAGTACAAAGTCATGAGAGCAGCTCCCACACCCATTGCCTATTCCCAGGAACCAGTATTCACCAGTATGCTGCCTCCGGACTGGAAGGTTCCCTTGAGCCAACCTGGCTAAAAGCAATGGTGGACCTCCCGCTCTTGAATTCATCTGCCCTCCTCCACCTTTTTAAACTGCATACACCAGCGACCATCATCAGATCTTGCGGAAGCAAATCCCTTAAGTTAATTCAGCACCGTGTCAGGAAATTTCTTCCTTTTATCTCTCCTGAATCTACTGCCAATCAATTTCATTGAATGACCTTGAATTCTAGTATTATGAGAGAGAGAGAGAGAGAGAGAGAGAGAGAGAGAGAGAGAGAGAGAGAGAGAGAGAGAGAGAGGGTGGTAGAAATGTTCTCTCTGTCCACTGTTCATAATTTTATAGACCTCCATCATATTCCCTCCAATCTCCCCCCGAGCTTTTTTTAAAAACTCGAGCACTTTAGCTATCGCTGTGACTTTTCTCTCAATGACACATTTTTCTTCCCAAAGCTTCCGAAGAAACTAGCGTTTCCTCATTTTGGAGGCATTTTTTCTCCCTGCTTTCACTCCCCCACCCCACCCCCAGTAGCAGAAAACAGAAGCGTTTGGCAATAGTGTCTTACCGCTGATGACAAATAGGTTGTCTTATTCATATAGAGAACTGAGAACATTGCTTGGGAAAAAATTCACATCCAGATTGTGCGTGCAGAGCCGAGAAGAGTCACTATGATGAACCGAAAGGGCGGGGGAAAGATGGCTCGTGGCTGTTTCTGTTGACTCTGTCCCACTTTAAAGTGTTTCTTTCTTTCTTTTGCATTTCATGGGGAATCCAGGCATCAGAGTATTTCCTCCAGTGGTTCGAAGGCATTGAACTTGTCTAAGGCAGATAGTGGAGGCACAAGCCATTTTTGCACAGATGCTACATATCGGCAAATTCATTGCATGATACAATCACATACATATGCGAAATTCCTGTGTTGTGCAGCAGGTTGGACTACATGACCCTTGAGGTCCCTTCTATGTTTCTGCATTTCTATATACAGCCCTCTGTATACCCAGTGCCAGGTGCCCAGATCCCAGCCTGCTGGTGCCCCCAGATTTACCTCCTTTAGCATGTAGGCACTCAAGGGCTGTTCCTGGGTTGGGATGGCATGGCTAAAACTGCCATCAAGCTCAGCCCTGCACTCTGCCAATCAGCTGGGACAGCTGGGAACTGGTCAGTCCCTTTAATGCATCAGAGGAACAAACGGTGAGAGATACGTGCCCTCTTGGTTGGGTGGGGCCAATAGGGGAAGGAACTGGCCACGCCTCTGCCAACTGGCCACACCTCTGTCAACAGGGAACTTTGCTGGAGGCCACACCCACAATCCAGGCCTGTGAAACCTGGAGGGTAGATGCATAAAAAGGAGGTAGGAGACAAAGTCTAGGAGAGGTCAGACACTTCTAGGCTGTGGCAGAGGTGCCCACAGAGAGGAGGAAGAATAAGATGAAGTCAGTCCTTTCTCCTCTTCACTTTGAGGCCCAGCAAACCTCTACTTCCAGGGAAATAGAGGGCATAATTGGTGGGCAGCCATGGGAGACCACACTCTAGTCACCAGATACAGCGGCACCTCCCACATGGAATAACCCTGTCAGTCCTGAACCGCGTCCTTGCGGGGAGGAATAGGGAATGCTGGTTCTGTCTCTTAATAAAGTCAAGTCTTCTGGGAAGTCCTGGGGTTCCTTGGAAGTTTGGCCAGGGATTCTCCATTGAGAAGATCAGCAATGTTGGCAGGCAATCTTCTCCCAAAGTAGGCACGCTACCAGATTTCAAAAGCCATTTGGATCTACTTGAACACCTTCCCTTTTGATGTTGTTCCTTCTTTGTTGAGGAACAGATCTGCGAGCTGGTCTTTCCTCACACCAGTGTTTTGCTGTTAAAGTTAGAACAGTTTTTAAAATGTTGGGGGGCGGGTTGCAACAATTGCATAAAGATGGTATGCAACATGTACGCGATATAAAAATAGCGTTAAATGACATCAAAATGCCATGAACATATAAATAGCTTATTAAGCAACAAGGGATTTACAAGAAAATGTTATTTGTATCTGGATTCAGCACATTCCGTTTGGAATCTAACACTGTTGTGGTATGTGTTTGGTACCATTATATGATGTTTCGATGGGAAATGCATCTGTGCGTGCGTGTGTGTGTGTTTTGCCTACCAAACAACTGGGGTAGGATTCTCAAAGATTATATGTTTCACCCAAGGGATTCTGTCAATCAGATAAGAGAAAGCATCCCCATACGAGAGGCAATTAAAATTCTCGCTTGGCACCGGGCCTCATACGAAAAGATGTAGTCTCCATATGCGAGAAGCAGTTCTAACAATACGAAAGAGCAAAAAACTTCTCTTTGCTCACTTTCTCTGCATTAACATGGACTGGCAGTTTCCTTCTGACCTTTGTAAAGCAAGCAAAGACTTTTAAAATCTGTTTTGCTAGGCCTTTGGGGATTTGTCTTGTCGTTCTCTGCTGTCTTATGTGTGTATTGTTACGTTGTGTGACGTTTATACGATATGTCGTGGTTGCTAGCCAGCTTGCAGACTCAGAATAGGTAGGATAAAATGCATCTGAAGAAAAGAACATAAAAAATGAAGAGGAGCAGGAGGTCTGCCAGAGTGAGTGGCCCTAAGCATGCCTCAAGCCATCTGCAACACTGAAGGGTCCCCCAATACATCATCATCATCATCATCATCATCATCATCATCATCATCATCATCATCTTGAAAAATTTTGCAATTTATGTGGAGAAACTGCAGCTTTCTGACATAACACCTACAGAACTGCAAAAGAAAGCGTTACTTGGAACAGTGTACATTTTACACCAATACCTGGCTGATACTTATGTCTCTGGTGGAAATTTGTACCAGCTCAGCCAGGCCAATCAATGATAACATATGATCTTTATTATTGAGTGTGTTGTGTGAAATTTGAATCATCATCATCATCATCAATAATAATAATAATAATAATAATAATTCTAGACAGATTAGTGCCCAACTCAGAGCAGTGAACAAAGTTAATGTTATTATTATCCCCGCAATACCGCTGGGGAGTTGGGGCTGAGAGGAGTGGCTTACCAAGGTCGCCTGCTGAGCTCATGGCAGGAGTGGAATTTGAACCAGCAGAGTGCTGATTCGCAGCCCAGCCACTTAATCTCTATGCTATAGAAATTCCCTTATAATAATAACTGTGCTTCTATACTGCTCCTCTAGACAGACTAGTGCCTCTCTCAGAGCAGTGAACAAAGTCAGTGTTATTATTATCCCCACAATACAGCTGGGGAGCTGGGGCTGAGAGGAGCGGCTTACTCAAGGCTACTTATTGAGCTCATGGCAGTCATGGGATTTGAACCAGCAAAGGGCTGATTTGCAACCCGGCCACTTAACCACTCTGCTACAGCAGCTCTCATAATAATAACTGCTCTTATATACCGCTCTTCTAGACAGATTAGTGCCCAACTCAGAGCGGTGAAAAAACATTGTTATTCCCACAATACAGCTGGGGAGCTGGGGCTGAGAGGAGCGGCTTACCCAAGGCCACCTGCTGAGCTCACAGCACGCTTGGGAGTCAAACCAACAGAGTACAGATTCAAAGCCCAGCTGGTAATCATTTCACAAAAGAGGGAATGAAACCAAAATTTAAGAAGAGTCTTTTTCTCTGAAGAAACGTTCCCTGTGCTTAGCTGAGTATAGTAGAAGGACCGAGCCCAGTTTCTTTATCTGCCTTTATATAAGATGTTTCACCTGAATTTAGTCTTTTGTGTTGCCATGCCCCCTTTGCCTGAACAAAGATCAATGAAAAACAACTTGTCTGCATGTTTTGCATGTGAAAATGCTTGATTCCCTAAACAAGATCTTAAGCACATGTCCCTTGTTTATTTCTCCAGGGTTCTTATCCAAGAAGAAGGCCAAAGCCCAGCCAGATTTTTGTTGCTGGTAAGTTCCATGAAATCCATCTTTTTCATAATGCCAGTTGAGATTGATTTGCACCTCTGGAGTGCTTTGCCACGTGGTTGAAGAAAGCAGACCTGAACAATTTCTGGACGATAAAGTTAAATATTAACCCGCCCCCCCAGCCCTGCCCAGTCCTGCATAAAAGCTCAGTGTGGCCTCAACTAACCTTTTTTATGCTTTCCACAATTACATGGCTGGTAGGCTGCACTGGCTTCAGTGGGTGGTTAGTTGTTTGAGGATGTTCCAACTAGTAGGAGAGCCAGTTGACCTGTGGCTGGCTCCTGAGATGCAAAGTGGAAACTGGCTGCTAAAGTTTGGCAGATGAAGCAGTGGGGCACGATGGGAAAGGGGTGGAGCCTAGAGTCTCCTGGTGGGATAAAAAAAATGGTGCACAGCTGGTAAAAGACAAGGATCTAGCAATGTCTGGTGCTTGAGGGATGGCTAAACAAATTGTAACTCAAGCTTAAAGTCACCCACTGCCTTGATTCTGGCCCTTCACCCTGAGATTTTACTTTGTGCCCAGGTAACCCTGAGAAAAAGGCTACAACTCTAAAATATCTGGTCTGATGCTTGGCATCTGTACCAGGATGTGAATTACAGTTCCGAAGCTCTTAAGAGAGGGGAGGGGGAAAAGCATTTTGCATTTTGGGCAGCCTTCACTCAGAATATGTTGGATTTTGGAGGAGCAGAAATTGCAGCTACCTTGGAACTTGCAAAATTAGGCAGTTGTTTGCATGTTCTTCCATGACAAATGACCCTCGTTTTAAAGACAGTTCCTTCTCCGCCACTTTCTAACCCAATGCTGAAGAAAATTCTCCTCGGTCTGTTGGCGGTAAGGTAGGAAATGAGGGAGCACCACTCTTTAGGAAACACACAGAAAATCTACATGTCTGTAGGGTTTTGCCGGATCTCAATTATATCCACGCTACAAACTGAAATTGATTTTAAAGAGGTTTAACTGGCTTGGCATATGTTCCAGCTGTCCTGATCGGCTGTGAACAGTCTCTGTTTCCTGGTACATATTCCTGGAAAAATCACTGTCCCCATTTTCTCTCTCTGTCTCCCCCCCTCCTTCTCTGTTTGCCTTTTGAGGACATTTTCGGGATGCCTTTTGAAAAATTCATGTCTAAATGCACGCATTAGAGCATGCTAGCTTCCTTTCCGTGCACACACACACACACAACTGCCTATCCAGATGGTAACTGCTGTCGAATGTGTCTAAATTGCAGCAATTCTATAATAAGTACAACCAGATCAATGGTGGGAATTAAACGTGTCCAATGTTTCAACTATTTGGGTCAGTTTTTGTAAACGCAGCCCACTTTGTCAGGGAGGACAGAACCAGAGGCTGCAGCTTTCATTAAAAAGAACAGAGGAAAGCCTCCGGAAATGTGTAGTGGTGACTTTGTGAGTGTGTAGATGTTTGTCAGTTATCCTCAGTGTGACAAGAAGGGTGTGGTGCATACACTTGAGTTTTCTTCTCTGTGGTAGTGGAGGGTGCATCACAATTTCCATTTAAAAGATTCTGAACGAAAGGGGTGGCTGAAAGAGCCAACTAGGGGGCACTGAGCAGTTGATTGAAGGAAAGCTGCCATGGGATTCTATAAGATTGAAGACTCCCAGACAAACAAAATGGCACCCACCTGACCTTTTACCTTTGACCTTACAGAGTCAAAGAGGAAGCCTATTCTCAGAATTCCTGGCAGGGGAACTGGAACACACCAATGCTTTCTTGGCCATGATTTTAGGATAGTCCTTTGGCGTTTCATTACAGTATCTTTGCTTATCTATCGTCATAGATCCCGAGGAGTTAGACGTGTTAGTCTGTAGTTGCAAAATAGTAAAGAGTCCAGTCACACCTTTAAGATGAACCAACTTTATTGTAGCATAAGCTTTCGAGAACCAGATTCGTCAAATGCATGCAGCTGACAAAGAGAACTGTGGTTCTCGAAAGCTTATGCTACAATAAAGTTGGTTAGTCTTAAGGGTGCTACTGGACTCTTTACTGTTTTGCTTATCTAGTGAATCACCATTGACAGTTATGAATGAACTTACTGTCATTAGACACTACATAACTATATAATACATTTTGGGGGCCAATATTCCCTAAGCCAAAATATGCAAATGTATCTGCTAGCAGTTCTTGGGAGAGCAGGGCCAAACAAGAGGCATGTCCTAAATTGTCTTATGCTCCAGGGTAACTCTCCATGGTCCTAGTTTCAGGCAGGTAGCCGTGTTGGTAGCTGCGCTCTTCAGATATTGAAGGAAGGAGCTTTAACGCTCTAAAGTTTATACTCTGAAAATCTTGTTGATTTCTAAGGTGCCACTGGTCTCAAATCCTGCTGTCCTCTTGGAGAGCCAAGAATCCCCAAGGAAGATTTCATGGCCGCATTCAAAACTGTTTTATTTGTGCTGGGCATGAATGCAACCTTATGATGCTCATGTGCAGAGTATTTGAACCAAACTCCGGTTGGAGTGTGTTTCCTTCCCACAAACCAGAATTATACACCAGACCATTGTTTGTGGAGAGGGAACAAACAAAGCTTTTCCCTAGACCTCCTAGCTTTTCAAAAAAGACAAATGGCATACTTGTTTCCAAGAACTTCTAGTCGACTGCCTGTTTAGCTGAGCAAGAGGCCGGTATTTGGATGTTGGGATATTGTCCTTTTTAGCTAATGTTTTAAAGGTATTTTAGTTGTTGTTGGTGTGCTTTATTTGTTCAGAGTTTTTTTAGGTGGCCCTGAGACCCTTCCGGGATAAAGGCAGGACAGACACTTTGTTTAAATAAATTAATGATTAAATAAAATTGTGCTCTGTGTGAAAGGGGAGGAGGGACGGCAGAGAGTTTTATGCAGCACAGACAAAAGTTTATTACAATCTCTGAATACAGCCTGTGCTTTGTTTATTCATTTGATATATTTGTTCCCTGCTGTCTTTGGATTTCTTGAATGGGGGACACGGAGTGTTGGACTGGACACCTAGGAGTTTTGCCTCCCAGCTGGTTCATTGATACTTCATGTTCATTCATTCCTGGGAGTATAAAATCTCCCATACCAAAGAAGTCCAATAGAAGTTTTACGAACCTCCTAACTAGCATTGTATGTTCTTTTAATTGGGTTTGAAGTAACACTGGTTTCCTATTTTCTGTTTGAAAACAAGTTAGAAAAATGTCAACAGTTTTAGAGAGGGTAACAAAATTGTGTCCTCGTTGCCATTTTTGAACACCAGCTTTGTTGGGTAGCATATCTTATCTAAATTATTTTCCACTAAGTTCTTAAACTAACCTCTAGATCTGATATCAAAGGGCTGCTCCCCCTCAACCCCATCGGTGGCCAAAGTCAGGCTGGACTATCATTCAGTGTTCTGCAAAACTCACAAAAATGCCCAGGTTTCCATAAACTTCTGCCTTTTAAAAAACAGCTTGCTGGTGACGTCTTTTAAGTTTGTTTTAGATGGCATTCCGTTATGTCGTATGGTAAGTACCAGAAATAAAACAGAACTAAAAAAAAACATAACCAAAGGCCCCATTATCTTGTCAGGTAGCCTACTTTGAGGTGTGTTCTCCATTGATTAATTAAGCTGACTCATGACTTGTTGTGGAGGTGGAAGTAGAAGTTTCCATTTTTCACTCTTCCCCAATGGGTGAAAATAATATCAGCAGGCAGCATGAAGAGGCATCTGTATCCCTCCAGCATGTCTCTGATGTGGCGGTGTGAAATTTAAGCCTTGCACACTTAGGCTCAGTGGAGTCCTCTCCTACACTGAATTGTTCTTCCATCTTTGTCTTTGTTCCCATCTTCCTGCGCATTGGTGGTCTCGCCTCACTCTCCACAGGCCCATCCAAAAGGTAGCAAGTGGATGATTCAATTGAGTCCCTGATATGGTTAGGTCAAGAAGAAAGGAAAGGTGATTCCAAATTTGCTACAATGTTAGCCCCTTGGGGGCTGGATTCTCAGCACTCATCGGTTCTCACTTGAAAGATCAGGAAAGAGCTTTTGATGTGGGGCACTGAGCACAAGGCAAGAGGACAGCAAGAACTTGCCCTTAGGAGCTTGAAAAGGCATGTGGCTTAGATAAGGAGCAAACGGAGCCTTTTCTGGGCCCATAAAGAAATGTGAAAGGTCGGAGGTATGATGCCTGGCTTTATCTGGGCCAGAGGAGTAGATGGCGTCATCCGTAACCTTTTCAACAACAGGGTTGCTTCAGAATAGTGGCGGCTTTTGGATTGTTGTCTACAGCTGGCTTGTTGCTTCATTGACTTGTTATATTAGCAAAGCCCAGGCAGGCAGGTGTCATGGGAAATTTGTAAGGCGCAGGCGGAGCTTTCTGGTAACAATAGAATGGAAGGAAGAAGCCTTAGGCAAGCAGAGACAAAATCACTTGCTTAATTTCCTGTGTGTTTTCATAAGTGCTGAGAAATGCCTCCCAGTGATATTTGACACTGGTCATGAACCTTATATCCACACATTGCTCCCTTTTCCTCCTCTGCCTCCTTTGCCTTCACTGCCCTCTTCCTCTTTTGCCCTCACTGCTGCTGCTTAACCCGACCAGCTGTTGTGATCCGCATGACTTTGTTGATGTCATAGTGCTAAGCAGAATAACATAGGTTAATCTAGCCAGTTGAATTAAAGGGCAGTAGAGGCCAGCGAGGTCAGGGACAGTGAGGGCAAAACTGAAGTAATAAATGATTCCAGGCATTAGCTGAGGCATACAGCAACATCAGGACATCAGCAAACAATGGCGAGGTGGATATCTTTTTTGGTAATTCAATCAGCTGTGTCAGGTGCAATACATTCAAAGTGAATTTTGGAACTGGTAAATATTCAGTGTAGCTCAGAATTTTGGACCCCTGTACTGGTGTTTGGGAATAACCCTCTCCCCCATAGTATATACAACCAGACTACGCCTGCTATCAATGAATGAAACCCAAATATTTTTACTTATTTAGCAATACATAGCTCGTATTCTTCCCAGATTCACAGCAGCTTAAAATATCCGTTTGATGGGGACCACTGACTAGGTTTTAAAATAGAGTTAGAGTAACTTATGACAAATTATCCTTAATTATCCATCAGTTTTTCTATCTGTATTATTTTAATCTCTTTACCCCTACCATTTTGCCAAAACAGCAACACTGAGAGCGAGTTACGATTTTTAAAACAGATTACAAATTTGTCATAATAAAATTAAAAGCCACAGCAAAGCAGGATAAAATGGTGATAAAGAGAAGTGATAAACAATTCTAGGCCAATCAAAACATCACATACGACATCAAAAAACACCAGCAGGAAGCCGCCGAGTAAAGTCGGAGATGAAACCAAAGATAAAGCAGGCTGCAGAAGAGTCGACAGTTCAGTTCAAGCGGTCATCTTTACTAATTTACAGAAGACTGAGAGTGGAGGGGGGGATGGGCTTCCTGGTGTGGGATTCCCAGAACTGAGGGGCCACCACCGGGAAAGCCCTGCCTCACATAACCCCTGCACTAATTTCACTTCAGTAAACACAAACTCCTTTAGCATGGCAGTGTCAGTCATTTTGCTTTGTAGCGGGCATGGTCCAGCAGAGAAAGCTTCTGTGTAAATGGGCAGGATATCTCTGAAGATCAGGCCACAACCACCACAGAAAGGAAAAATGCACAAAAATATATGCAAACAAACTTCAGTCTTTTTAATGGTTTCGACCATCTGCTTTTAGGGCCAAGCTATACATGACGAATGACACTTGAACAGCAAGTGTATTTCTCCCTGTTCACTTGCCCTCCACTCAATCCACTTGCCATTCAAGTGTCATTCGTCACTTGTAGCTTGGCCCCAAGTCTGCCCCTGCCTCCTCCACTGTTCACACACACACACACACCGCAACGAACTCTACCTAGGAGCTGCATCAGCAAATGTGTTTTCCCTCTTCATTCTCCAAGAATATTCTCCAAGAAGTCCTTTTGGGCTCATGCACTGCTTGCCACACTGTGGGCCATGCTACACATGACGAATGACACTTGAACAGCAAGTGTATTTCTCCCTGTTCACTTGCCCTCCACTCAATCCACTTGCCATTCAAGTGTCATTCGTCATGTGTAGCTTGGCCCTTAGCCAGAGGACTACTAGATGTTTTGTGCTCTGGCTTTTTTATTGGCTTTTTTAAAAAAAGGATTTTATGAGCATATCTGATTGCGAGCTGCCTTCAGCACGTCTCTGAATAGGTGATGTAGAAATGTTCTAAATGAATAACTAATGATGAAATCCTAAGCAAAGTTACTCCAGTCTAAGTTACTCCAGCCAAGCTACAAGTGATGCCTGACACAGGTTGAACACTTGTCAGCTTCTTCAAGTTTTGATGAGAAATGTAGGTGTCCTGGTCTTGCAGCTTGGCTCTCCATTTAATTGAAGTTTGCAGAGCGGTGGTATGAGAGGGAGAACATGTGGTTGGGAGGGGATTGCAGGCATCGGGCTTTCGCCGGGCACCCCCCTTCCCCTCCGCTGGGTGTGTGTGTGTGGGTTTCTGTAAACTTCAATTAAAAGGAGAGCCAAGCTGTAAGAGCAGGAAGCCTACATTTCCCATCAAAACGTGAGGGAAGCTGACAAGTGTCCAACCTGTGTCAGGCGTCACTTGTAGCTTGGCTCTTAGTCCATTGACTTCAAAGTTACTCCAGTCTAAGCCCATTGACTTCAATGGACTTAGACTGGAGTAACTCTGCTTAGGGTTTCACTGTAAAGGGCATATTCACCTGTTTCTTGTTAGGAATAGCCATTGCCCTGCTCCTAACCTTTACGAGGGACCAGAGTGGTTTGCCTGAGTAGAGTTGTAACCAGAATGCTAGTCCAGACAGGCCCCTTGATTCAATCCGACATGGCTGTCTTCGATTCTTTCCCTAGTGTCTTGAAGTCCTTTGAAAACAAATGGGCTAAATTTAAGCCCCCTGTACTGTACAGAAGTTTTTGCCGTGTATTTTAAGCATTAAAATTAATTTTATTAATAGCGTAAAGCTGTGACGGCACATTCTGCTTTATGTTGAAGAGCTATATTTGTCTTGCAATAACAGCATGCACGGAAAAGAAATGGAAAGAGGTTTGCGTGTCGGAGCTGTTTTCGTCTAAGGAAGTGGCAAATGGGGAGGGGAGAGTGCCTTCGGCTTGGAATGCCAGCTATGCAAATAAGTACAGTTGGGATGCCAGAGCAATCAATCCATATGTTTGCCTGGAGTGTATTGGGTGTGACGGTCTCAGTATTAAGGCTCTTTAAGAAAGATTGAAATAACTAGCCAAATGGCAAAAATATCATGGACGTGACAGGGCAGCCAAAGTTCTCCTTAGGCAAATATGAAGATCCAAAGCACTAAGTCTTTCTTCTATAGCGGAAGTGATGGCCTGGGCACTTTTGTTCCCCATTTTTGTACTGGGGGTAGATGAGTTTCCTGAATTGTTCCGCTCCTTCTTGTCAATCTCCTGCTCCCACATTACTAGTACATGTGAGTGCATTGATAACCCTCGGCAAACGATCAAACTCAGAGTCGAACCACATGATACGAATTACACGAGACCGAGCGAGTGTCGGGAGTCCTGTCTTACCCCAAATGCCCATGCCCAGCATTCTATTGATGAGCACGTGTCCTGGTCCAGGCATGCATTCAAAGTTTTCTGCTCCAGTGTAGCCGTGACAGCATGTGTACGCAGTCACGATCAGTAAGTCGGCAATGCAGAGCGTCCTTATTTCCTATATCTTCTGCGTCCTATCTGTGCAAAGTGGAGATGCATGATGGGATATCTTGGAGGTACATGGAGAAAACTCATGCCACCGCAAACGCTGGTTCGACGGAGGTCCTGCAGTCCTGGCACGTGTAGTTGAAAACAACGTTGGAACACGGGTAAGTAAGTTTTCGTGTCATTCGTGCGTAATTCGTATCGTGTGGTCCGGCTCTCAGTGTGGTTATATTTATTTACAGGTGTATCCAGATTCTTTTAAAGCACATCTTCAATGCACTGGAGCACATAGGCACATTGGTAACGTGTCGCTTGTGAGAAATCTCCAAGCAGTTGTGTGTGCAAATGTATCTTATTTCCTTGTTTGTTTGGGGTTTTTTGGGGGGGAAGTTTTAGTGATGTGCATTTGTGGTCTAAAGGAACAGAAATAGTAGGAGCAGTTGGACAAAGATATCCACTGCTTTGAGGGCTGCTAGACTCTTCATCAACTTTACAGCTCTCTAATTCTGGATTTCCTGGACTGAGCAGGGTGTTGGATCAGGGAGCTTTTAAAGCCATTTCTCACACTGTGACCCTTCAATAGTCAAGCAGGTAACTCTGGCTAGAATGGCCCTGAAGGAAGCAGTTCTCCTTGTATACTTCTGAGTCTGCTGGTACCCCTTAGCTATCATGGCTAACAACTAGACCTAATCCAGGGATGTTCTTTAATCCCCATTTTACTGAATTTAGCCCCAAACCTCAAATTATGGTGGTAGATAGGTAAGGTAAAAGTAGTCCCCTGTGCGAACACCAAGTCATTACTGACCCATGGGGGGATGCTGCATCACAATGTTTTCTTGGCAGACTTTTTACAGGGTGGTTTGCCATTGCCTTTCCCAGTCAACTACACTTTACCCCCAGGAAACTGGGTGCACTGCTCATTTTACCAACCTCGGAAGGATGGAAGGCTGAGTGAACCTTGAGCCAACTACTTGAACCTGGCTTCCACCAGGATCGAACTCAGGTCATCAGCAGAGCTTGGACTGCAGTACTGCGGCTTACCGCTCTACACCACAGGACCTGTGCATGGGGAAGGGCTGTCGGGGTAGATTTTAGCTGCTTAGGATTGTGAGGTACATTTGGTTAGGACGGCATATGGTATCAGAAGCATGATTTGATGAATGGCAGGAAAAGGAAGAAAGATTGTGAAGTTGAGGATTTTCACTCCTTCTGCATAAGCAATTCACTGTTGCCGGAGACCAGATAAGAGAGACAGCTGGGCCTCCCCCCCCCCCTTTTTTTGAGAAAATAATCTATTCAGTGACATTTATCTCATATTCTGTTAGCAAATTTTGTCTGCGCACAGCAGTTTTCTCCAGTGTAATGGTTATGGGAAATTAGTTGCCTCGTTCTGCGACAAAGTTTTGGTCTGTTGCTTGTTCATGGTCATTTGGGCATTAGAAAAGTCAGTTGGGCGTGGCAGGTGTTCATTTGGATTCTGGTTTGCTTGTCTTCTTTGCTCTGATTGGCAGACGCTTCGCAAGTCCTTAAGCAGAGAAGGTGTTTTTCTTCTCACCACTCTGACAAGCCCATGGTTCACACTAGAGTTGCCAGCTCCAGGTTGGGAAATACCTGGAGATTTGGGGGTAAAGACTGGAGAGAGTGGGGTCTGGGGAGGGGAGGAGGCTCAGAGGGTATAATGCCATCTTCCAAAGCAGCCAGTTTCTCCAGGGGAACTGATCTCTGTGGCTTGGAGATCAGTTGTAATTCTGGACATCTCCAGCTACCACCTGGAGGCTGGCAACCCTAGTTCACACGTTGGGCTAGAATTGTGGAGACCGGGCTCAGATCCCTCAATGATCAAGTGGAAACATGAAGGGATTTAAGTGGCATTGCGCAGATGCGCAATATTGTGCAACAAGTAACACTTTCCTCCATATGTATTATAGTCCCCAGAAATCGGTTGCACAAGGTCTTTCACAAGAAGAAATGCAAGTGGAGGATATAATAAGCGTGACTTAGGGCCAAGCTACACATGACGAATGACACTTGAACGGCAAGTGGATTGAGTGGAGGGCAAGTGAACAGGGAGAAATACACTTGCTGTTCAAGTGCCATTCGTCACTTGTAGCTTGGCCCTTAGTGGAAAAGGTTACTGTGGTCTTTTTCTTGCCATTCTGCTTGCACCAGAACTCTAGCACCAGTTAATTTTGTGCTGGATGGAAGCCCTGGATTCAAATCCTCGTTCAGCCATGCAAACTCTGGCTGCCTTGCCTAATCTTACTTCACAGAGTTATCACGAAGAAAGAGCTTCCTTGGAGAGAGTTTGGAGTAAAAGAGAGATTTCTCTTTCTGCTTTTCAGGAGATGATTTGCATAAGAACTCATATCTTCCCAAGACCAAAACACGTGCAGAAAAACATAGAGTAACCCCTCTCCCAAACACCCAAAACAAATGCCTGCAAAGTGGTGACATCCTATTCCAATAGTGAACCCAGTGGGAATCCTCGTGCAAGGAAGACACATTGTTTTCCTCCCATCCCCAGGAAAGGGATTGGAGAGGGAACAGCAAGATTTGCTACATCTGGCAGCAAGAGTCACATGCATTCCTGTCTGTCGGCACCGTGCCCAGACAGCCTGCCGGAAAAGGCAAAGCAAGAGCCCCCCCCCCCCCCCCGCTGTGGCCCTGCCTGGATCCGTGCTTTTAAGAGGATCCAGAATTAATCGGCCACTGAGCCCCTTTTCTTTCCCAAGCCTGTTAGAGGCAGATGATAGGTTTGTTAGCTTCATGCTCCCGTTCCTTTCGGGTTGATTAGAGCCCCTTTTAAAAACTGGCAAGGAGCTTTACATAACGGCAAGAAGCAAATTGGCCTGGAGATCACAGGTGCTCTGCTTGCCTCTTGATGATGCGGGCCTGGGCTCACTCACATAGGGCGCTTTGACACCTCTTCCCACAATGGAGGCCTAATTGACTTGAAGCACATTTGGGCATGAAGGGATAGGTGCCAGCTGTGCAAGTCTGTATTGAAATGCATATGCTGGGATGCAGAATCTCTGAAGTTCAGCTCAAATTGATGCAGAAGGAAATGAATTTCAATTATCCAGCTTGATTTTTTTTTTAAAAAAAGAACAGAATACCTTTTAGCAGGACCAATCCAGTTGCGCGTGACATTTGGGGCCAGTTTGGTTGGTCCTAATCAAAGGTCTGACGTGGATTTTGTCCTTGTTTTGGGATTTGGTGTGGCAACTGTACAGCTTTTTTAAAAAATCCCTCCACTGTTCCTGACAGCATCAGAGATTAACATGGTTAGGCAGTGGCTGGAGCCCAGTTTAGCAGCACCTAAAGGGTTGTATCCTGTGGACATTCTTCCAAATGAAGAGGGAGGAAAGGTGATCTTGCAGCATTTTCTTACTTCCTGCGGCTCCCCATGGCATTGGACTTGGGCAATGCCCTTCAGCGGATCGGAGGGAGTTGCTGAGAGAAGGGGGAGATGAGGAAGGTCCATTTCCATCTGCAGAATGCCCAGAGGAGGCAACCCAGTATTCCCCCCGCTGCCCTGGAACCCCCTCTGATGGCCTCTCTAGCACATTTCTTTCCCTGCCTTCCTCCATGGAAGCTCAGGGTGGAATAGACGATTCTTGCCTCCCTGTTTTATTCTCACAACAACCTAATGAGGTAGGCAAGGCCAAACAGACACCTCAGCACCGCTCTAACAATGTTTATATATATATATATATATATATATATATATATATATATATATATATATATATATATATATATATATATATATATATATATATATATATATATATATTATCCTTCTCTCTTCTATTAGCTGCCCAGGATATTATTTTAAAATGTCAGGTTGGGGAACAGTGGAGGATCTCTGAATAATAATAACAATAACATTTGATTTATATACCGCCCTTCAGGATGACTTAACGCCCACTCAAAGCAGTTTACAAAGTATGTCATTATTATCCCCACAACAGCAAACACCCTGTGAGGTGGGTGGGGCTGAGGGCCAAGCTACACATGACAAAAGACACTTGCCTGGCAAGTGGATTGAGTGGAGGGCAAGTGAACAGGGAGAAATACACTTGCCGTTCAAGTGTCATTCGTCATGTGTAGCTTGGCCCTGAGAGAGCTCTGAGAGAACTGTGACTATCCCGAGGTCACCCAGCTGGCTTCAGGGGGAGGAGAGAGGAATCAAACCTGGTTCTCCAGGTTAGAGTCCTGCTGCTCTTAACCGCTACACCAAACTGGCTCTCACCGAGACTTAGGGCCAAGCTACACATGACGAATGACACTTGAACAGCAAGTGTATTTCTCCCTGTTCACTTGCCCTCCACTCAATCCACTTGCCATTCAAGTGTCATTCGTCATGTGTAGCTTGGCCCTCAGGTTTTATTCTATCCCCCAACCAATAAGTCCTCTCTCCACATACATAAGTGCAGACTGCAGTATTGGTTCAGCCAAAAACATAGGAAATCTCATATTGGACAACAAAATATAGGTACATCACAACTATATATTTTTGGGGGACGGGGAAGTGCTGGGGGGGTGAGAGAAGGTGAAAGGAGTGGCATACCTATTTTTTTCAGATTGTCAAGGAAACAACGATGGAATGGAGTCTAGAAAGTTCAATCATCTCTACCCAAGTGCAAATAAAATCAGGATAACATTTGCAGTCCCCCCCCCCTCGGTAAAATCATTGGAGAATTGCAGGGCCTTTTATAAGCATATGGTGAAATTTCCTCCTGACATGCCCGAGAGCCCCTGCTCAAGGCCCGCTAAGGGTTCAGGTTCTAATACCGGCTAATGTGCAGCATTGCCCCGGTTTAGCAAATCAACCCAGTGCTTGCACAGCCCAGGGGCTCCCGTTTATTCTTCAGCGTTATGGCAAGTGCTTCTGTTATGAATTGCCGCAGAGAGATTAAACACCTAAATCCCAATTAAAATGCCACCTGTTCTGAAGTATCACGGACGCCTAAGCAAAATGATCTCTGACAGAGGCAACAACTTAAAATACTTAGACGGGAGACGTGGGGGAATGGCTAGAGGGGTTGGAGAATGCATTTTCTTACTCCTGGTTGCAATCTTTCTGAAATGCAGGGAGCATGTAAGAAGGGGCAGGGAAGCAGGAGGCAGTACCCTCCGAGGGCAAGCCGTACTTAGTAGACGAATGCTGCAATCATAGACAGTTACTCCAATGGGCTCAGACTGGAGTAACTCAGCACAGGTTCGTGCTGTAAGTTATTGAGCAACCCTAAACACAGTTGCACCCTTTGACTTCAGTGGGTGCATGAGGATGCAATGGTGCTCAGGACTGCACTGTTACAGTGCAATCCTAAGCAGAGTTACTCCAGTCTATTGATTTCAATGGGCTTAGATTGGAGTAATTCTTCTTAGGATTGCACGGTTAGTGGTATTAGAAAATCAAGTAGTTGTTTCCTTTGGTTTCAGTGGAAACTCATTTCTAGATGTCACCAGGGGCAGCACCAGGGTTTCTGGCACCCAAGGCTAGGGGCAGCATCAGGTCCGTTGCTGTGCACGTGCATGCCCTGGACTGCATGATGATGTCACTGCATGTGATGTCATCACGCAGCAAGCTGGCCCCATTGGTGCGGCAGGTGGCTGGGACAGCATGCAGAGGCTGCCTGCGCTCCCAGTCAGGCACGGTGGGTGGCTGGGTACATGTGTGTCCTCCAAGCCCTCTCACTCCATTGTTCCAAACACCAGCCCGGACACCTGCTGTGCCCAGCCCGGACACCTGCTGTGCCCAGCCCGTGGCTGCTGTGCCCAGCCAGGGGCATGTGTTGTTGGTGGCGGCAGTGTGGGGCAGGAGGTCTGGCAGGCGTCAGCAGCTGCAGGCCAGGCTCGGCAGGCAGCCGGGGCAGCGCCCGGGCAGCTTCCCATGTCTCCCACTCAGCTGCCAGTGCTGCCTCTGCCAGCTCTACGGCATGCACCCCCGTGTCTGGTGCCCCATCTGGTGCCCCCTTCAGCGCCTCAGCGCTCTAGGTGGGGGTTGGAACTGCCTCAATGGGCGTGCCAGCCCTGGATGTGACATCCCCATCACAAAATGGTGGGGACTACGGATTCTATAAAATCTTGCAGTCTTCCGGGGTCTGTTTGAATATCCCTGGTTGACTTGGTTTCTCCCTTCTTTAAACCTCACCCATGAATCTATTTGTGCTTTATTTTCCACTTCCTTGTGTCAGTTTTTCCCTTTAAAGTGTGCACAGTTGTCACTGATTTGGGTGTATTCAGCATGGTGTGTGCAAACAGCAGTGTGTGGCTGTATTGTTGTGTATTAAGGTTTCCAACCTCCAGTTTGGGGCTGGAACTCTCCTGGAACTAAAACCAATCTCCAGATTACGGAGACCAGTTCTTCTGAAGGAAATGGCTGCTCTAGAATGTAATGTCTATCACATCACATCGTTGCCAAGCTCCTCCCCTTCCTCAAACTTCGCATTCCTCAGGCTCCGCCCCCAAATCGCCAGGAATTTCCCAGCGTGGAGTTGGCAGCTCTGTTGTGCACACTTATAATGATGTATACACTTATAGATAATATATAAATACAGTTTAAACTGCATGTAAATTGCATAATAAAGAATCATTGAGACCAGCACAAACATGAAGGGGGGGGGGGGACTCAAGCCATTCACAACAGCCACACAAGAAAGACACAAAAAAGAGCCCGTTTGTCCCTCCCTAGTAGGAATAAAGTTCTCAGGAATGGGGCCCTTCATTCAAGGGAATCTTCTTTCTAAATATTCAGGGAGATGGGAGAAAGATTCTCAGGTGTGTACATGATGAAAACTGTCCCTTGTCCGGAGCAAGCATAACATTGCAATTCTTTCCTGAAGTCCTCAGCTAGGGTAGAGAATTCTCTCTGGTTTTTTTTGCAAAAATGGAGCATGCCAAGGTGGGGAGGGGATCAGCCCTGCTGAGGAACAAAGGTGCTTTCCCTCACTTCCTCTTCTGGTGCCCTGGGAGGGGTCATGTGACAACATTCCATTCCAATAATAGCATATCTTTTTACCTTGCCCCGTCACAGCTGTGGGCTTGCAGCCAGGCCGGGATTATACCGTCAGGGTGAGCCACGTGCAAATCTTTTCCTGGAACTGCATCCCTGATCATACCTCTTTCTGTTCATTTTTCTGGAAATTACCCCTATTGAGTTTCACCCGGCCCGGGTTCAGTCCCATTGCAATAGGTGGGGAGGGTAAAGGAGGGGGAACTGTGTGCAAACCGTTTCCCCTTTGAAGTGTATATCTGATTGCAGGCCAGGCCAGTTTGACCCGTGCTGCTATCTGAACGCTGAAAGTGTTTTCACGGTTTCGACGTTTTCTGTAAGTGGGAGTTCGGAGCCAGGAGTTCAATTCCATATTAAGACACCTAACTGAAAGGATTCGGCCTTTGGAGTGCGCCAAACACCCACAGCTGTGACCTTGGCAGAGCTATTCCAGGCCAGAGGAAATAAGAGGAAAGGCTGCCGGAATCCTGCTTATGTTACGGCTCAACCAGAGACATGTTATGTTGCTACCAGTTCAGACACAGCGTGACGTACAAATGTGTAAGTCCACACAATATAGTCATGTTCCTTACTTCAAATAATTATTTTTTTAAAAAAGATGCAGCACGAATATGTAGATCACCTCTGTTTCTTACACTTTGAAAATATTTTCTTTTCTTTTCCATAGGAGTGAAACTGTGAGCAAATGTTTTTTACCAGTGGTTGGCTTCAGATTCCCTGTCTGTGCTGTCTCTATCCCAACACCTTGTTTAAATTTTGCGTCCCTCCCCTTTAAGCAAATTGAACCCACGATTATTTCTTTCTGCACCATTTTCTGGTTCCTACCACTGATTTTTTCTTCTGAAAAAATGTATGCTTGCATGAATTCATCAAACTATCAGATTTTAAATCTGTGCCTCCCCGAGGAGCTCAAAGCAGCATATGTGTTTCTCCACTTCTCAGTTTTGTCCTCATAGCTACCATGGTTCTCTTTCCCTCATTTTTATCCTCACAGCAACCCTGTGAGGTAGGTGAGGCTAAGAGAATGTGACTGGCCCAAGATCACTTAATAAGCTTAATGGCAAAGTTCAAGAATTTGAACCTGGGTCATCTCAGGGCCAAGCTACAAGTGACGAATGGCACTTGAACGGCAAGTGGATTGAGTGGAGCGCAAGTGAACAGGGAGAAATACACTTGCCGTTCAAGTGTCATTCGTCACTTGTAGCTTGGCCCTTAGTGCTAGTTTGGCATTCTGTACATTATCTGTGTATAACGGGTGGAGGAACCCCTGCCCTCACCTGACCGCTGGCCCTGCTCACCTGGCCAGCAGGAGGAAGGCATGGGGAGGGGAAAGCACATGCATGCACTCTTGCGCTCCCCCATCGCCCTGGTGGTGGAAGAGATGTGGGGCATGCTGAAGTTGAGCTTAGTAGAAATCACTCATTTTCCAGAGCAATTGGGGAGCCATGGTGTGCACTGAAGCCGAGCTTCCCTACACACACACACACAAACAGCTGCCAGAAAGTGATAGTCCGCTTCACTCACAATCCGCCCCCCCCCCCCACCAATACAGTGCCTAACACCATCGCTGACAGATACCACTTCTGATTTCAGACAGCAGAACATTCCTGTGAGGCTCAAAACCTTGCTAACTTTCTGCTAGCCAGTTTGGTGTAGTGGTTAAGAGCGGCAGGACTCTAATCTGGAGAACCGGGTTTGATTCCTCACTCCTCCGCTTGAAGCTAGCTGGGTGACCTTGGGTCAGTCACAGCTTTCTCAGAGCTCTCTCAGCCCTACCCACCTCACAGGGCGATTGTTGTGGGGATAATAATAACACACTTTGTAAACTGCTCTGAGTGGGTGTTAAGTTGTCCTGAAGGGCGGTATATAAATCAAATGTTATTATTATTATTCCCCACTCCTCCCCTTGAAGCCAGCTGAGTGACTGGTATATGAACTGAATGTTGTTGTTGTTGTTAGTTACAGTAGATCTAGCAGGAGATATTGCCTTGAGGTGCATTGCAGGCATCATTCTGAAAAGAGCCTCCACAAAGGTTTCCTGCGATGGATTCCCCTTCCGCTTGCATTGAAGAATATCTTGGTATAGGCCAGTAACTACATTTTTTCCAGTGGGACGTTATTAGGAGTTTTTCACCTGGAAAAAAATACACATTTATATATCAGCACTGACAGCCAATGCACCTGGGCAGGTGAAGCCAAGGAGCACCTAACGATAGCAAAAGGAGCCAAGCTTTGGCAGAACGTTTCATTAAACGATTGCATTTTAGATTTCTGTAGAGGGGGAGGGTTTTTTTAAAAAAAAAATCCTGTGTTGCATCCTCCTGTTGGTTCAGATACCAGTTTGTGAACAGAGGCAGCCTAAAGGGGCATGAAAAAGAGGAGAGAGAGAGAGAGAGAGAACATGCTGAGAAGTGTACTTTTTTTTAAAGCTTCACTCATGGACAGGGTAAAGGTTGTGCACTGGGGCCAGCTTTAAATTTCAGATCCTCGGGGATGAAATTGTTGATTCCGGAACAAAATAACCAAGGCCTTTTCTGCACAGGCGATTTTTGCCACTTTGGGCCCCATACCTCTTTGGGTTTTCTTCTGAATTCCGGGTGCTTAACTCCCTCTTCAGATTTGAGTGCAGCGTGTTCAAGATTTCTCTTTAGATTTTTCAGCCTGGGTTTATTCCTCGGTGGTTTTTTGATGCAGTTTTGGGTTGGCTTTTTCAATCATGCAGAATTTTCCTTTCTGTTTTTTCCCCTCCGTCTTCTGTCCCACCCTCTTCCCCCCTGCCCTCCAGGCCATTTCTTGCTGATTGGTCTCTCCATCCTCCTCTCAACTCCTCCCTCCCCCTTCCCCCTCCCCCTTCCCCTCATCCCCCCTCCTTTCCCAAGAAACTTCTTTTTTGTGTGTGAAGAAAACTTACAGTACAATCCTATGCAGAGTTACTCCAGTCTAAGCCCATTGAAATCAATGGGCTTAGACTGGGGTAACTCTCCATAGGATTGCACTGTTAATCATGTTATAACATTGTAACATCATCTAAACAAAAATGGCTACTTACAGCGTGGCTGTACTGTATCTAAGAATTTTTAAAAACCAAGCATAGTAACATCACAATGCTATAACAGTATAACGTTATTTTGCTTTGGTTTGTTCAGGATTTACGACCCCCATTCTGCAGTCCAAACCGGAGAGCCACAGGTAGGCTGACTCAGAGCTGGGAGGCAGAGGTCAGAACTGGGGGGCAAACCAACACAATGCAATAACTACAACGTTACACCGTTACAACATCATTAAGTTTTCTTCACCCCCAAAAAAAGAAGTGCACCATAACAATATAATGATGATTAATTTATGTTGTAGGGCCAAGCTACACATGACGAAAGACACTTGCCTGGCAAGTGGATTGAGTGGAGGGCAAGTGAACAGGGAGAAATACACTTGCTGTTCAAGTGTCATTCGTCATGTGTAGCTTGGCCCGTAGTTTCATGGATCTCTTTCAGGTTTCTAGGTTTTTTGGGTTAAAATTTCTGTGACCGGGGTGACTCTGTGCTAACACTGCACATGTGCCATGTTGGATTTCTTTTCGCTTTCATTTCAATTTTGCTTCCCCCCCTCCCTCTTTCTAACATCTTAGTGCTGGGAACCTTTGGTCATCGTAATGTCATAACATTGTAGCATCATAACCTAATAATTGCAGATGGACATACATGAAAATAAAAAGGGGAGGTGATGTGCCAGCACCAATGATGCTGATAGAGATGCCGATGATACTGTCCCCATCTCAACACATACCCCCCTTCATTTCATGGTGGTGCAGACAGAAACTCACACCAGGGTTAAAAGTGATATGTGGAAAGGTGTGCGGAAAGGCCAAAATGAATCTGATTCTTCAGGAATAAACAGACATGGAGGGGTAAATTGCCAGTTCAGAAAAGGCCAACGTCCCCCTGACTAAACTGAATAAAAAGGATCAGAATCCCTGGAAAGAGTTCAATAGAACCTTAAAGACCAACTAGATTTCCAAGGATTGAGCTTTCAAGAGTCAAAGCTCTATTCATCAGATACAACTCTCAAAAGCACATTCCCTGGAAATCTACTTGGTCTTCAACATGCTACTGGACCCCATTCTTGCTCTTCTACTATTGACCAACACAACTACCCACCTGTAACTGTCTTCCTGGAAAGAGTTGTGCTTGATGTGTGAAAATGTGGCATGTACCCCCTTACCCCCCAGCACCTGATAACAATGAAGCAGAAAGCATCCACGTGCTGGTTATACCTGTATGAGATAATTTTTTTCCTGAGATGTCGGCAAGAAGTTTTTTCAGAAACGCAGAGCTTTGGAGAGGGATTTGTTTCTCCTTAGCTAACTCGGTGCCTCTCTCCGAACTAGACAGTGAACATTCCTTCCCCCCAGAAATGAATAAACTGCAACAGCTTTCCAGGAGTTTTGAGAAGGAAAATGTATCAGGCATCCTCGCATAGCCCAGAGAGACAAAGAGCAAAAGGAATCCATAAACACCTCTAAGAATGAAATGCCTTCAAGTTAACTCAAGAAAAGTTGGTAGTCTTCTTCGACTCAGCTCTGTGAAGAGAGATGGAGTTTGGCCTTTTCGGCAATTGCCTGGTGATTCGTGATTCTCTTTGTCAAGCAAGACCCCCCAAGCTCTCCAGGTTTTAAAACATTTTCCGATCTTTCTGGTAAACTTCAGATATCTTGAGGCAGCTTCTTTACAGGGTAAAACACAATGTAAAGCCACATAAGAGACCATTAAACCCAGCAGTTAAAATGGTTTTACAAAGCTCAGTACAATTCGTTTAACTTATTCTTTATCCAGCCTCTCCTCCAAGGAGCACAGGCAAGGATACATTGCCGTCCCACTACGTTTTATCTTCACAACAACCCTCTAAGGTGGGCTAGGCTGAGAGAGAGTGTGACTGGCCCATGGAGCTTTGTGGCTGATTGGGGGATTTGAACTTGTGTGTTCAAAGGCTGAGTCCCACACTCTAGCCACTATACCACACTAGCTAATGGGAAGCACGCTTAATAAAGTTGACTTATGACAAGGCGGGAGGGAAGGCAGCATGGTACAAAGAGATCAGAAGCTAAGTGTCTGTTCCTGGTAGGTAGATCCCTTAGTCCCTCTCCAGTGAACACACATTGGTTCCAATAGAAAAGGCTTTATTCAGGATTTTACAATTCAGGTCTGTACTCCATCACAGAGCATTGGTAGAAGTGAGGAATCAAAACATAGAGGCTATGATACACTTGAAAACTCCCACGTTCCAGCAACAGTTAGGTTTTTGGCACGCAAGATTACATGGGTTCTGTGAGAACCCTTTATAGTTATGGCTACATGATTAGTACACAATAACACATTCTAGGGTTACCAGCCTCCAGATAGTGGTTGGAGATCTCCTGGAATTACAACTGGTCTCCAGGCCACAAAGATCAGTTCACCTGGAGAAAATGGCTACTTTTGGGAGTGGATTCTATGGAATTATGCCATGCCAAGGTCCTTTCCCTCCCCAAACCGCATTTTCTCCACGTTTCTCCAGGTTTCACCCCCCTGATCTCCAGGAATTTCCCAACTTGGAGCTGGCAACCCTAACACATTCCCAGGGTCTGGGCAAAACAGCTAGAGCTGGCAGTTGGAAGCTTCAAGGCCACTTCTAACTAGAAGATGCCTATTAGAGAGATAAGGGGAGAGGCCCTTCTCTGGGCCTGGAAAGCAATAATTCCAAGAGGAGAGAACATGGTTAATATGACTAGAGGAGAGAGTACAACAGGTTAGCATTAAGGCCTTATAACTTCAGTATACTGTGGCATCAGTGACACAACAAACACATAAACATGGCACGGCTATACACAGACATGACACTAAGCAGGCTTGGTACTTAGATGGGAGACCTCCAAGGAATTCTCTGCAGAGGAAGGCAATGGCAAACCACCTCTGCTTCTCACTTGGCTTGAAAGCCCCCTTGCTTGGGCTGCCATAAGTCGGGTGTGACTTGAAGGCACTTTACATACACACACACACACACACACACACACACACAACTAGGCAGTCAAAACAGACAGGAAACAACTGAAGAGGAGGACTGCAGATCTATCTTGTTTTCCTTACCTCTTGCTTTTGGTTGGTTGCATTTTGGTTTTTTGGACTTTGGGGCTGACTGTGGTTGGGATTGCTTAGTTCTTTTCAGGGGATTGTATTTTATGGATGATTATATAGCATGAATTGTCCTTTTGGCTAACTGGCTCAAACACTTTGGTGGAGAGGCAGCATGCAAATAAATGAAGGACTTCTGCTGAGCTCCCGCCCTGCCATTTGCTTTGTCTATCTGGAAGCCAATGGGAGAGAAACATGGAATGGAATTCTGCAACAAGACAAAAAAGGAGGGCAAATCTTTTCATCCGTTGAGCCAAAGCAAGGTGGGCTGAGGTTCCTTAGCATGTATTAAAATGGAAAAGGATTCATGAAATGATGAACTCTAGAAATAATGGGTGGATCTATTTTGACCTCACCACCCCACCACCAGCCCACCCTAAGACAGAAATTGATGCTGGGTCCCCAAGGATACGTCTCTAAAAATGACCTATGGGCAGGGCTTTTTTTCAGGGGGAACGCGGGGGAACGGAGTTCCAGAACCTCTTGAAAATGGTCACATGGCTGGTGGCCCCGCCCCCTGATCTCCAGACAGAGGGGATTTAGCATGCCCTCTAAGCCGCTGGAGCAGCATGGAGGGCAATCTAAACTCCCCTCTGTCTGGAGACCAGAGGACGGGGCCACCAGCCATGTGACCATTTTCGCCGAGGGTGATTTAAACTTTTAAAAACTCCCCTCTTATTCCAGCTGACCCAAAGTGACGTCATTGGTCCTGGGACTGTGCACGCACATTGCACATGCACATGTGGTATCAGGGGCACCACAAAGAGTTGCCCCCTGTGCTGGCAACCCACTGAGTTCCACCACCTCTTTTCCTAGAAAAAAAGCCCTGCCTATGTGATTATTACATTCTTAGTGCCGCTGGAATCCTCCAGCTTTCCCATGCAACCCGACCCAATGGTTCAATGACAGCCTCTGGTTCCTCTGATTTTCACGGGTCAGCCAATGCACGAGAGCTGAGAAACTGGTCCCTCTTTTATGAATCAGCAGCTGCAAACAAGGTCGCTGAATAAATGAATAAAAAAGCATCCTGGTCTCCTGGAGGCACCGGAATGCTTTCAAGAGAGACTTCAGGTTCCAATATAGTAACATGCTTTCTGGTAACGTTTTGTAGCTCGGAGCTCTCTAGCGCACACGCTCTCGCTCTTTCTCTCTGGCAAAGGGGCAGAGGAAACAACAGACGACAACTTCTGCAAGAGTGCAGCAAGGATGAGGGGGAGATGAACTGAAATAGCAGAGGAATGAGAGAGGAGGGAGAGAGCGATGGAGAGAAAGGGAGGAGGAGGAAGAAGAGGTGGAAGAGGAATGGAAGGGGGCAGTTGGTGTACACGAGACATCTGACACGTGAAGAACATGTGTCGAGAGTTGCAGTGGTAGCTGGGAAGGGTAGTTTAAAAAGACAGTGCCAGTGGCAGGGCAAAGGCTTTGCTATATACTGGAGCTGTGTGAAGGGGTTGTGAAATGCCAGAAGGGAAACGTCAGCCCATTAGTACCTCTCCAGGTTCAAGCCCCACTCTGGAAGGCAGCTCCAGCCCATTTCCATTCCTTGTTACCCTCTGGTTGCCATCCCACACAGTTTTAGACGGGAGAGGTGAAATTGACAGAGCCTTTGGGGAGGCAAGATGAAATTAACAAACCCTCTGAGGAGTGATCTTCACAGGCTCTGTCTTTTTAAACTACTCTTCCTAGCTAATATTGTGTCTCCCTACACTTGACAAACACATGCCAGGGCATCTCATATAGAGAGACTCTAAGAGACCGAAGGTAGAATGTTTGGCTAGAACTCTTCCCTGGGATGCGAGTTTTCTCCATAGAGGGAAATTAATTTTGTATGGAAGAGCATTTTGACTTTATTCCTCCCCTGCAATCTGGAAGGGTACTATTGAGGAAGAACTGAATACTGGGTAGGATTTTGGAAGGACGCTCTTAATATCCCTCCATTTCATAGCTTTATTAATAATCCCGTCCTTCCTCCAGGGAGCAGAGGGCAGCATTTCTCCTTCCCGTTTGTATCCTAACAACCCTGTGAGGTTGTTAGGGAACTGCAGGATTTTTTAGTCCAGTGGCACTTTAGAGACCAACAAGATTTTCAGGGTATAAACTTTTGAGAGTCAAAGCTCCCTTCTTCAGATACTTTGATTCTCAAAAGCTTATACCCTAAAAATTCTGCTAGCAGTCAAAGTAGACAAGATTGACTTTGATGGACCGAGGGTCCATCAAATCCTGCTATAGACTAACATGGTTACCCACCTGAAGCTAGGCTAAGTGAGAATGGCTAAGCCAGTGTCACCCTGAGAGTTTGAACTCAAGGCTCCCAGCTGGATACTGGAGAATGCACCAACATATTATGTTTGAAGACAGTCTGCATTGAGCTCTCTCCTCTTCTCCTGCATCTATTTCCCTCTTTCCTTCTTTCCTGCCACCCTCCTTTACTTCCTTCCTGCTTCCTTCTCTCTTTCTTTCCTCCAGGCTACACCAAAATCACGTGGCGGTGATAAATGAGCTTAATCGGCCCAGAAAATTAATCACATTGTCATGCTGGCAGAGGGAAAGGCAGCTGCATGAAATGCCTGGATCTCTGGCTAATTTATCACAGTGGCTGGAGAGGGAACCGCTCCCGAATTAAAGCTTCTTGCACTGTTCTTGCCAGGTCTGGGCATGCTCTGTGCAATCAGCCCGTGCAAATGGAGCATGCAGAAAAAGAAGTGCAAGGGCCGTTCTCTGTCTTTAACAGCCAGTCCCTAAAGCTCTGCTTCTTTAGCAGACTCTAGCATGACTCAGAGGTAGAATCCAGGTAAAGGGGCAATGCTACATCCCATAGGAGCATGACCCCAGATGTCACAACAGCAGTCAGAAAAAGTTGTTTGTGAAAGTTAAAAGGGCAGCTGTAGGGGCAGAGAAGGGGAGATGAGGCTGAGATAGCCCATGGCAAATGGGGCTCATGCTGGACTCGGCTTGAACATATTGAACTCCTTCTACAGTCAGCTCCTTGGTCCATCAAAGTCAGTTCTGTCTACTCTGACAGGCAGCAGCTTTCCAGGGTCTTGGGTAGAGGTCTTCCAGATCTCCTCTTCCTTCTGACTAGAGATGCCAAGGACTGAACCTGGAATCTTCTGCTACCACTGATGAAGCTGTCTTCTGGGCATGGAGCAGGGGTCACTGGGGGAGCATGGAAAGGAGGTGGTTGTCAATTTCCTGCATTGTGCAGGGGGTTGGACTAGATGACCCTAGAGGTCCCCTCCAACCCAATGATTCTATACTGAGTCAGACCTTGGTCTATTAAGGCCACCCTTATCTACTTTGACTGGCAGCAGCATTCCAAGGTTGCAAGCAGAGAGACAAGACCGACTGCCATATTCTTTTAATTGGAAATGTCACGTTATTGAGCTTCTACATGCAAAACAGACACCCTGTTGCTTAGCCACAGCCCTCCCCTTATTCATAACTGTTTAATGATTTTACTTATTTTTATCCCACTTTTCAGTCCAAAGTGGACTCCCATATCAGCTCTGGGGAATCAAAGGAATAGCACAAATTGTAATGGAAATCCAGTTTTTTGGGATGAAAAAAACATTCATCTACTTTTCATGGTTTATTTGTGATGTCTGAAATTGAATTCCCCCCATGTAGTTCCACCCCTTGCCGTCAGCTGCCCCCAGAGAAAGCAGTGTCAAGACATGGCCTTTCCTACTGGGATACGGGAGCGAGAATTTGGAGTTTTCACATAGACTCTGGGTTAATTACATCTGGGCCCTTTTCACACTACTTACTTGCTTCTGCGACGTCGCACAAAACTCTCGCGAGAAGACGCTATCTTCTGCAGTTTTTGCGCTACGTTTCACGGTGTCCCGGAAGCAGGTATGTAATGTGAAAAGGGCCCTGGTAGACTGGTGAGAGTTTTTTTTTGCAGTGGGGAGGGCATATTCCATCATTTAAATGAACCATGGTTTGCTGAGATGACTGAATGTAGCTTGTCTCACATGACTCCCGGCCGAGTTGTCGATCCACTAGTTGTCCTTGAAAAATGCTGTCCCAGCCCTACCTTTTTAATATGAGTGATGTTTTCCCTCCCAACTACCTGCCTTCCCATCCTTTATATCCAGATGTTTACTTCTCCTCACCTCTGTGGCCACCGCTCCTTGAGAAGGAGCAGGTGATAAATGGAATGGGGGGGGGGCTTAAGGTCTTCGGAATTGCCTCGTTGTGCCTTGTTCCGAAAACAATTTTGCATGTGGCTATAGAGAGCCACTTGTTCCAATTAAGAGTGGCTACAGTCAATCCAGAGTGCAGAGAAGTGAGGTTCATAAGAACCAAGATTTATTATCTGCTTAGCACCCTGGCGCTTGTTACGATTTATTCGGATAATTACGTGTTCACTAGTAGGCACAGTCCTCCCTGTGAAGGTTATAGAAAAATCCTTACCTGGTTTATTTATTGCTTCTAAACCTGCACCAGAAGAACAGCCCTGACTACATACGGAACACATAGTTGTATATATTCTGAAGTGCCACATAAGTATCTTCTTAGGACTGTTCTCATCTTCTGCAAAAACTGCCTCCCTCTGATAATCAAGAGCAACCTGGAAAGAGTGTGAAAATATTTGTGGGGACAGTCTGGTTTCTGTGGCAACGGCCTTGCCAGCATAACATGGTCACTTGGTAATAGGGTTGTTCCTTCCCCTCCCTATGCCAATGAAAAGTGAATTTATTAGCGCAAGCAAAGCATTGGCTTAATTCCCTCTTGGCGATATTTGCATACAGCCAATCTGTTTGGCAATGTAGTTTGATTACATTATCACTTTCAGTATGTGGTCCCTGATTGGCTAGGATCTCTCTAGGAAGACGTGAGCCCTGGGAGGGGGGAGCGAGGAATCTCACCAGAGGCGCGTTTTAGGGAAGGATCGAGAACAATGTCTTTTAAGGGGGACTCAGGGAACACTCTCAAACCCTTTACATGGACACACAATTTTGTGGCAAAAATGTAATGCCTTCTTTACTATTACTAGGAACCAGGAAATATATTAAATGTATAAATGAAGTACTTTTTATGATAAAAAAACATATAAATTATGTATAAACACACATACGCAATACAAACAAATCTACAAAAACTACTATGAAAATGGAGAGCCAGAACCACAGGGGGAAATGTAAATGTATATAAAAAGAAACAAATGGGAGAACATTTGTTCATCTGTATTGGGGAGGGGTGGGGTATCTCTCATAATTATTAGATGTACCATCCCATTGATTGCATCGATTTACATTGCGTAATCTGCCTTGATTCTGAGTAAGAAAGGTGGACTATAAATAATGCAAATAAATAGAATAAAATAAATAATTGAACAGTCCTCTGCACACTACATGAATCCTATATATAGAAAATCACATCAGGGAACGTAGCCTCTTTCTTCCTGACATCATGTTTTCTATGCGCAGGGAGATATTTGTATTCAGCTATGTAAGCACGCTGTTTGAACTGATTCAGAAAGCCAAGAGCACAGTCTATGCAATGTAGTAAAGAGTCCAGTAGCACCTGTAAGACTAACCAACTTTATTGTTGCATAAGCTTTCGAGAACCACAGCTCTCTTTGTCAGGTGCATTGCATTGCATCTGGCAAAGAGAGCTGCGGTTCTCGAAAGCTTATTCGACAATAAAGTTGGTCAGTCTTAAAGGTGCAACTACAGACTAACAAGGCTAACTCCTCTGGATCTATGCAATGTCTTTTATTAGGAGCGACTCAACAACACATAAAAGTGTGCAAGCTTTCGAGTCACCAGATCTCTTCATCAGGTCAAAATGTTACAAAAGAGACAAGAGTAGATCTTTCAAGTGATGTGTTTTTAAGACTTTGTCATGCCTGCATAGGAGTGGGTCATCTTGCAGACAAAGAAGAATCAGGTTTCAGGTTGCTCATCGTGAAATCAATGTTGTTAGACTTTCAGGTGCCACTGGACTTTTGTTTTATTTTGCAGGGTACAGTGATCATAAGACAAAGAAGTAATAAATCCATTACTCTCAACAAACCCTCCGCAGTCCCCAATTTCCCTCTTAATCTGTGGATCACAGCCCAGCCAGATTTCAGTGAGAATGAAACCTGAATCTAACTGATGCCCTAGCTACAAAAAAAATGCATTATTCCCAGTACAAAGTGATCAGGAAATGAATGAAAGGTTAACAAAAAGATGATCCTTTTTTGCAAAGCCACAGGCACAAAATGTTTTCAGTGCATCCCTCCGCCCTCTTCTCTGTTAGCTCTTGTAGTGCACCTGTTTGTTTCATGTGCTGAGCGCATAAATACCATGGCACCCGGAAAGGGCGCTGTTTGGGGAACAGCTTCTTGATTTTGCAGAGGCTTGGGAGCGCATTAATTAAAAGGGGAGAGCCGGGACCATCAAATTAATTTTCACCGGGGTCTCTGGTGGGCCACGTTTGGTGTGCATGCTTGTTAAATAAACCCTTCTTACAAGTCCCTCTGTGGCACATCTTCCAAACTGGATGCAGGTGTTTCTGAGCATCTGATATTAACCCTCCGGATGGGTTGGAGAAAACTCCACTGCACTCTGAAAAACAGTTTGTATAGCCCAGCACCCTTGTATGGTTTAAATTTGCATTTCAGTTTTCCAGTTTGCAGTAGATTCTTGACCTCAGAGCAAAATTAGTAAATCAGCATTTCCTAATTTTACACCTTTGTGCAGTTTTGCGTGCTTTCTAAAATATCCCTATATGACACTTGTGTGTCCTTCCAAGCCATTGGCTGATCTTCTGTGATGTCAAAGAACATTCCCCAACATTCTAACTACTGAAAGATTCCCTTTTATATCCTTGATCTTTTTGTAATGATAGTATTTATCTATTATCTGGAACCGTATTGTTTTATACTGCTGGGTTTTGCTGTAATAAATTGAATGAATGAATGACTACTGAAAGATAATGAATCAATAAGAGAATGTGTTGACTGCTTATGAGACAAGCTTTTGGCTGAGAGGGAAAAAAATTAACTTTGTGATTCTTGTTGGTGGAAATGGAGGTGGAAAGTCAAGAAGGCCAGAAGGGATAAGAAAACAGTTGAATGCTGGGAACTAAGAAAGCCAGCAGGCAATGTTACTCAGAGATTTGAAATCAGCTTTGATTACAGGCCTTGAGTGTGTTACCAGAACTGCTCTTTATTATAATGGGGAATTAGCTGTAGCAGTCTGTAACTATTAATATTAAGCGAGGATCATAACCTATGTTTACGGAGGTCCCGATCCCAGACACTCTAGTGAAAAAGAGGCAGACAAGGAGTAAGGTCCAAACACGTGTATTGAGTGTAGCGTAAGCCTAGCTTGCACAATCATACAAAGAACATACAAGGTCTAAGAAACATAGAGTATGAAATACAGAGACGTTCGCATTAGCTGGTTCCCAACGATGGTAGGGGGAATACTCACTTATCCTGGAGCGAAGCAGAGACGCAGCAGCGAGGGTGGCCCAATGCCAGCACTGGGACCACAGACGGACAGCAAGGAAGTCTGGATAGGAATGGCCTGAGCACCGAGTGGTCTGAGAGACCAGCTTAAATACCCCAAAACGTACCCTGGGGCTGGTGCTGTACTTGGTGGTTCTCACAGATTAAAACAAAGGGTCTAATGGGCTACTGAATGGCTTGGATGGGCCACTTTGGTAATCAGATTGTGATAAGTGACACCTCAGGAAGAGGGGACAAAAGAGGGAGGGGGAAATCCAAGTGGGCTGAAAGGATGTTCCAGCGGACAGGGCTTGTCCTGATGTCATCAGCTTTGGAATGCGGAGGTTTCTTTGAGATGCATTCTTTAAGTGCTTGGGATGGTCGGCACTTAGTTCCTTCTCCGGGGCGGCTCCTAAGATATGCAGAGCGGGGCGAGGGGCTCTCGCTGCGGACGTGGTGTGCCCGCTTCGCCGAAATGGCTTCTCAAAGCAGTCTTCTTCCCAGGGTCTTCTGGCTGCCTGAGAACATGGATGCCGGCTGGGCATAGCTGGGGCTGGATAGCAGGCTGCCCGGTAGCGAGGGCAAGCTCGGCGACCGGCTCGCGGGAGGCTCCAGGCGGGAACTGACCAGGGAGCGCCTAGCCAGGCTCGCTGGAGGTTTCCCCGGCAGGCGCCCGGCTGCTAGCAGCGGCTTGGGCCCATAAGAGGCAGGCTTCCATGGAGGCAGGGGGAACAACACTTTAAAACACAGTCCAAGGCAGGGGACAGGCACGGTCCGTGGCAGATGGCAGTGCAGGCACGGGGCACACTTGTAACACAGTCCAAACACGCACTGGGAAGTCCAGATATAGGTCAGGGCAGGGTTGCCCAGAAAGAGAGTCCTTTGTGCAGTTATCCAAACATGGAGTCAGTAAACTACACAGTCTATTGTAGCAGCAAGGTAATTGACACGCAGGCAGGAAACTGACACGTGTATTAGAACACACACGTGCAAAGCAGTCTTTGGTGCAGCAGTAAAACAGTGATGCAGGAAACTTTAGCACAGTTCATGGCAGGCCTTAAAGCAGGGGAGGGGGCCTACTTGGCAACAATTCCCCCCCTCGGAGACCCCGTGACGTCAGGCGCGCGGGTCTCCGAACTTGACTTCAAAGGCGAGGTGGTCGGCAATGTCCGGTGGTCGAGCTTCGAGCGAAGAAGGAGTGGGAAGGGAAGGAGGGGGAGGCGTCACTCAAAAAATTTAGTTTGGAGAACCACCTAACCGAATAAGTGCAATTTAGATCAGCCAATGGGCTGCAGGTCTCTGGGTTCACACCAGGGGGTGTGCTAAGTGCAATTGTCAGAATAAATAGTAATAATTCATAGGTAATAGCAATTCATGTATACAAGCAGAAATAATTCATATTTTGCGTACATAGATCAATTCATAACTGGAGGTCCGTAATTCATGGTGGATTGATACACTAAAACCAGGGGCAATTCATAATTCGTAAGCATAGGATTAAAGGTAAAGACAATTCATGGGTACAATTCATGAATGTAAGAGTAAGAGCAATTCATAGAGGATGAAAGTGAAGTGTGCAAGCAAGGCATAGATCAATTCATCAAGGGTTGAACAATTCATAGATAATTAAAACCATAAATACATAAATACATAGGATTAAAAGCAATGATTCGGGAGGTTAAAACCAATAAAAGCAGCAAGAGTAAAAGCAAGTGCGTGGAAGCAATTCATGAGGGGTGAGCGGCGGAAGGGCTCATAGGGGGTCAGAAAAATAAACTCTGCAATTAAAAGACCAACTCATATAGTCAGATTAAAACCAAATTCATCGAGCTTAAAATCAGAAATAACATAACCTTTAAAAGAGACCGTTCCGGAGGGGTCCCGGTTAAAACCAAATTCATAAAATAATGGATATGCTAGAATTACCTCGGCGGAGGGAGTCGGGTTAAAAAGGCAATTCCTAGGGTTAAAATCAAATTCATAGGGATAAAGTTCATGGGCGCACTTGCAATAGATAGAGAAAGGGACTAGTTCGGGGCTAAATTCATGGGAGTTAGAATTCATAAAAAGAAAATTCATAAAACAATAGAGCAGCAAAGATCACAGACGGCTCAGTCCGCAGTACAGCTGCTAGACTGGGTTGCATATTTACAAGAACAAGCAAACTTAGTCCATGTGTTCCAAAACACACTTCCACCCCCCCTTGCTGTCTGCGTCAATCCGCAGGGCAGGGTCGGCAGGCGGCGAGAAGGGCTTCGGACACACAGTTCTAGTCCTCATGGAGGTGGCGCTGCTGGCGGTCGTTCGTAGGCAGGCCGTGGGCTGGGAGGCCGAGAAATATGTTCCCCCCCTAGTCCACAAGAGGGCCTCGGAGCGGCGTCCGGCAGCAGAGCGTCCATGGGGCCGGTGCAGGATCCGTACACATAGTAATAAACATAATCATAGTCCATACCGGCACAAGCAATAAAACAAACAAGGGTTAAAGGAGGGCGCCAAGAATAACCATTAGGGCAAGAGGAGGTCTGGATTGTAATGATCCAGACGGTAGGATAGTTGGAGTTGCTGGAGCTGTCGGCGGCTCCAACAGCCCAAATAAAGTAGTGAGGCACATAACAAAACTTGGAAGGCCAAAATCACAACGATCGGGTGCAACGCCAAATTGTAAATTCCAGTGGCAGTGGGGCTCCAGCCAAAGAGGGTCTCCCACCACGAATGCTCGCCGGTGGTCTTAATCCGCTGGACAAGATCCAAAATCTCCTTTCCGTTGTGGGACACAACCAAAGCAGTGGTATCCCCGTCCTTCTGGATGCTCTGGAGGGTGCGGTGGAGCTGCGGGTGGGTCAGGAGCTCGTGGATTAATTCCAGACCGATGCCAAGGGGAATGGGCTTCACATAGCGATAGATGGAGGGTGCCACCAGGATCTCTTCTTGGGTCCAGACCGGTACCGTGTAGGTGAAGTCGCAGGCTGCCACCGAAGACAGGTTGCAGAAGCAGCGGTTGACTCCCGGGATCACGGGCTTGAGCTGGAACGAATTCAGGATCACGAAGTCACAGGCCGTTCGCACGCAGGCACATCCTTTCCCAAGGTAGACCACAGCGGAGCTGTTCTCCCGGACGACCTCGAAAGAGCACTCGTTGAGGGCGTCGACTTGCGGGGCTACACAGGGGTGATGAGGTGCAAAGGCTTGGTCTTGGCAAATGAAGCCGGTCTGGTCTCGATGCTGGCACCCTTGGAGGCTGACGAGCTGCCATCCGGTCGGGGTGAAGCGGGCCCAATGGTCAGGGTGGCGGGCGTAGAGGACTTCGGTGTCGCTGACTTGGAGTCCCAGAGGCACAACTGGATACACATGGAATGACTCGTGCGCACTGGCCGTTAATAAAAATAATTTAAGCTCCTGGGTGGTCGGTGAGAATGAGGAATTTACGAGAGACCACCAGGATTCAAGCTCCAGTTCTATGGGTGACAATTTGGGCATAATCAATCTTTTAATTTCCAGGGGCAAGTGCCCGTCCGTGGCTTGCCGAATTAGCCCCATGGCCACAGCCTGATTTAATTGTTGGGCTTGCATACATGCCATGGCTATTGACATGTTGCGTTCCAAAGACTGTGTTCCTTTGAGCAGCAGAGAAAAATCTCTTTCAATTCGACTCTCCCAGTTAACTAAAATGGAGCTGATCTCGTGTTGCCCATTTGAAATGGAATTTAGGGACTGCACCACCGGTTTACCTAAGTCGGAGATGCTAGTCGTGACATGGGCAAACTTATTAGCGAGAGTCTCAATATTGACCGAATCCACGATTGCTAGGCCTCCGGCTGCAGGAGCAGTCCAGTCGGCAATGCTTCGTCTGGCACGCGAGAGAGAAGGAGAGGGATCGATCCACAGTTGTAGCCATGCATTCCAACCCTTGCTACCGGCCTCCAGATAGGGAGCGCACTGCGGCAGCCTCTGGGTTACATTTAGCTCAGCTAAGTCTATGCGGATCTCTTTTAAAGACATTTGCGGGCGGACTAGAACTCTCTCTCGAATGTCAGTCTTCAAAACATGGGAGCCCACTATATGTGTGCCGCCTTGGCTTAATTGCTCATTGCTAGCAATCAAAGGGTCAATTTGGATGGTGTGGGTCTCCTGGGTCCGGATCAGCAGGGAATAATTGCCTGGTTCGTGAGTCAAATTTACAAAGAGCAGCCCAAGCTGGTGAAATTTCTCTACTAGGGGCTTGGTTTGGCATTCGGGCGTCTGTTGAACCAGTATCCAATCGGGTGGGCCATGTTTGGCTAGGTCTTCCTCCTTTACAATCCAGGTCAGGTTCTCCCAGCGCTCTATAGCAAAGGAGAGGACTGCGCCTGAAGGGGGCGTGATAGTGACTGATGCAGATTCAGTGGTAGTAGTGCCTAGTAGGATGGTCATTCTAAAGGGATCTCCTGCCTTCCATACTGCGGCCGACACTAAAATAACTTCACAGTATGGTCCGAAATCCTCAGTGACAAATGGCGAGGTTTCGAAGTTGGCAGGGGTGGTATATTTGTCTACCACCGGGACTGCGGTGGGGGCTGGCCTTATGCGGGGGAGAAACATACATGGAATCGGAGCAAGTGGTGAAACTGTATCCGTGGGCGAGTAGCAGACCAATTCTTGAGACAGAGTTTTCACTCCCACACATAAAATAACAAGCTCTGGGGGTCGGATCCACTGCTCTTCACAACTGCGGAAGTTAGTGCGATCCATGGGGGTGGTCATATTGATCTGCTGCACAACCTTGCAGACCATCATTTCATTTCCTGCCAGGGTATTGATACATCTCCAGTGGGGGTAGGGCATTAATTTGGACGGGCGTCCTTCTATTAGGGTGCCTGCCAGTACGAGCAAACACAGAGTAGCCAGGTGCCTCATCTCCTGGCCTTCGTTTCCTTTCTTGTAGTGAAAATATTCTGGGGAGACCTGCGGATATAAGTACAGGTTCCCTGAGTTTCTTGCAGCAAAATAAATGAGTGAGGTGAAGTAGGGAAAAGAAAAGGGAGGGCGTTTTTCTGCCAGCACTGTATGTTAGGCGGGGTTCGAACGAGAAGTCCCGGAGCACTAAGCGAGCCTTCCAGCTTGTTGCTCTGGGGAACTCCTGTGCGGGGGCTTCTTCCTATAGCGTGTATATTTCAGGGGGGACGTCTTTACGTCGAGCAAGGGTCGGCTGTGCGTTAGGCGGGGTTATGCAAACTCGCCCCAGGGGTCCCTGGGTGCCTAGGCTATGTGGCCTTCAGGTGCCCCTTGCTCGGTGGCGGGCTATTTTTATTTTGCGGGCTGAGAGCTGTCGGTCCGGCTCGGCCTGGCCTTGCCGTTCTAAAAAGGAAAAAAACTAGAGAGCGGTTTCCATTAACTATAAGGGTTGCTGCAGACGGGGGCCCTCGCTTTAATTTTCAAAAATGGGCTTTCGTCATATGTTTGCAGGACTAGCAATTTTTGGAGGGACTCCCTCGGGAGGCCCCATTTTCTGGTTTCAAAAAAAAGGTACACCGGGCAAAAAGAAAAATCCACTGAGCGAGAAAAAAAATATAAGGAGCAAGAAGCATACGGGTGTGGGGTATTTTCAGGTTGCCCTCACTTGGAAGGCCTGGCATGGCTTCATTAAAACTTCAATATGTCTCCCCCCCTTCTTTTCCCTTGTACGGTACGGGCAAGGGAAAAGATTACGTGGGGCGGGCGGCTGCTGGCGGAAAGGGCCGAAGTGGAGCCGAGGGCGCTCGGCGGCGTTTATCGAAAAGCGGCGGAGGCGGCCGAGATCTGCCGGCGCCACTGGGTCTGGGTTATTCGGGGGTCATCTTGGCGTGGGGGATCCTGGCTATGTAAATGAGGCACGCTGCCCCTTGTGCGTGGCGAACGCACCTCAATAACACATTCCAGGGGTAACATATTTACAAAATACTGGCGGGTCTTTTACCTTTGCACTAAAGCGTACTAGATGGTGGCGCCGTATAGCAACTCACCATGACGAATATGAACATTAGTAAAAGAGGGATGTTGGGCTATTTGGGGATCCTTTTCCAGGGGAGGCACGGCCCTCAAAGCCAAAGCCGACCATCATGCGAAAGCGTGGGTCTGGCAGGTGAGACCCCGAATCTACGTAGATGCGGGATCTTCACCAGCACGGCGGGTGAAATGTTTTCAAATACAGAGATCACCTTCATTGGTGTGTCTCCAATATTGGAAATGCATTCACTCTTGGGCTAAAGCCTCTCCAAACACTTTCACACACAGCAAATCTCTTTTGCCTGTGCAATTTTTTTCCGAACATGCGGCTTACAATCCAATTAAGAATCACTCTCGGTGGTGGTCCTATTTGGCTTTGATTGCCGTGTCTTCTCCTAAGGGTCCCAACTGTGGGGCCCGCCTAATGAGGTCAAAGAATAGAATTGGAAAAACTTTTAACATGTACACCGATATCTACATATTCTACTATTTCTTTTATTCTAAAGCTACAAAGGTCTGGTCTAAGGGGACACACGGTATCTCTGGCCCAGGGTGGAGGGATATCTGGCGAATTACTGGGCAGAGGGGGGCTGGACTGGTGGGGGTTCCCCCAGGGTCGTACACAGGAGGGGCGGTTTGCAGCGGCTTCCCTTTCCATTCTTTTAACTGGGAGGCATGAAAGTATTTTAGCCACGTTCCTCCTGTCCTTCTCTGGATGGCTACCTGATAGACAGCTGGGGAGACTCTTTTTGTGATAGGGACTGGGCCTTGCCACTTGGCTGCTAGTGAGTGCGCCTTTTGCGAAAACTTCCTGTACAGAACGAGCTGTCCTTCTTCCCACTGCCTGGGGTTCCTGACCCATCCCAATTTGCGGTCCATATCCTTCTGAGCTGTGCCCAACTTCTGGGCCACTTGCATGTGGACGGCGTGTATGGATGAGAACAGGTCCTGGACCCAAGCATCATTAATCACTACAGGCTGCATGTCAGAAGGGAGCTGCGTATCTAGCCAGAAGGCTTCCGGGAGTTGCATTCTTCGCCCTGTCATTACCATATGGGGTGTGAGCCCGTGAACTGCGGTAGTGCCTCTAATGGCCATTAGGATTATGGGGAGTTTTTCATCCCAGTCTCTCCCGGAGGAGCGAACCATCTTGCGGAGAGCCTCCTTGAGGGTCCGGTTGGTTCTTTCTATGGCGCCTGAAGCTTGAGGGTGGCCGGCTATGTGGAACCGTTGCTGGATGCCTAGCGCCTTGCAAAGCTCCTGGGTGACTTCTCCGATGAAGTGTGAGCCTAAATCAGAGTCCATGACCCTCACAATGCCCCATCGCGAAAAGACATTGTTGAACAATAGTTTGGCTGTGGTGGCTGCATTGTTGCGCTTGCACGGAAACGCTTCGACCCATTTGCTAAAGGGGTCTATGACAGTGAGGCAGTAGCGATTGCCACGAGCAGTGGGGGGAAGGGGGCCGATAAAGTCAATCTGTATGCGAGCCCAGGGTCCATCAATTCTCTGATGCTGGAGGGGAGCTCTAGGTCCGGTGGGGTCTGCATTAACCATAGCGCAGGACAGACAGTTGTCTACCCATTGCGCTACTTCGGTGCGCATGCCAGGCCACCAACCAACCTCTTTTACCCTTTCCAGAGTCAGATCCTTGCCTCGGTGTCCCTGCTCGTGGACAAACTGAATTAAGTCAGCCCTAACTTCCAATGGTACTACCCAATGGCGTTCGCCGGCTGCATCTACTGCCCAAACTATGCCTTCCTCTTCTCTGATCATGAGTCTTCCTGTCTGATCCCTTCCTGCGGTTAGGAGGTCAGTTATTTCTGGGTCAGATAGCTGCAGTTGTGCTAGGTCTAGTGTTCCTGCGGTTCCCTGAGCTTGGCTGCGGGCTTGTGCTCGAGTGGTGACAGGGTGTAAGGGGCAGTCGGTAGCTGGTTCCAGTAGGGGAGCATTCTCAGTGGCGGCTGCCTTGGCTGCGAGGTCTGCCTGGTCGTTCCAATAAGCGGTCTCTGAGTTTGTCTTCTGGTGTCCCTTGACATGGGTAACCTGCGTTGGGCCTGAGCGGGACTGAAGGAGTGCTGCTACTTGCTGCCATAGCTGTAGGTGGGCTACGGGTTTCCCATCGCTAGCTCTCCACCCCTGATTCTGCCATACCGGGAGCCAGACCGTGGCGGCTTTGGCCGTCCAATCCGAGTCTGTGTAAATGGCCAGCGGGCTTTCTGGGGGCTCAAACTCAAGCACTGCCAGAAGCGCTTGCACCTCAGCCGCTTGGCTGGAATGGGGGCGGGCTGGACCTTTGAGAGTATGGGCGTCGCTCACTCGCACGGCGCCGTAGCCTGTCCGGGGGGAGCCTCCAACGTGGAAGGAGGAGCCGTCACAGAACCAGCATGTGAAGCCGTTCTGTCGGGCTTCCTCTAGCGGGACTCCCCAAGTGACTGGCCAGGCAACCTGCGGTGGCGGGTCCAGGGGGCACTCGTGCTCGGTCCCGGTTACCAATAGGCCATAGGGGGCTGGAGGCTCGGTGGTCTCCTTTTTAAATTCCACTCCGCGGTTGACTAGGGCCAGGGTCCACTGCGCTATGCGGGCGTTTGAGACTTGTCCGTCTTGTATTTTTCCCGACAGGATATATTTGAGAGGCGTGTGAGTGGTTTGAACTATTGTACGTGAACCTCCTATGATAAATTCCCAATGGGTCAGACTCCAAACCAGAGCAAGGCATGTCTTCTCGCATGGGCTAAACTTAGTTTCTACTGCGGTTAGGTTGCGAGAGGCATAGGCTACTACTCTAGCGGTTCCTGCTTGCTGCTGGGTGAGCGTGGCTCCTATGCTCTTGTCTGATACTGCTAACTGAATAAAGAATGGCTGGGTGACATCTGGATGGGCTAGGGCCGGGGCTGCGGCCAGACTGCGCTTTAGCTCGGCTAAGGCTGTCTGTTGCTCCGGTCCCCACTCCCAGGGAGTGTTCTTCTTGAGGAGGGCGTAAAGGGGGCGAGCTTTGTCTGCAAAGGACTCGATGAAGTCTCGGGAAAAGTTAAAGGTTCCTAGAAGGGCTCTGAGGGAGGGGACATCGGTGGGTGCAGGCAGCTTGGAAATGACCTCCATTCGCTGGGCATCCGGGGTGCGACCCTCGGGTCCCAGGGTCAGACCGAGGTACTTGACGCTGGTCTGAACCAATTGGGCCTTTTCCCTGCTAGCCTTGAACCCAGTCTCGCGGAGGAGTTCCAGGACTTCCCTGGTGATTTGGCGGGCTAATTCTTCCGTGGGGGCGTGGACCAAAATGTCATCCACGTAGCTCAGTACGTGGGGCCTCGAGGAGGGTTGGAGGCGTTCCCACATCTGAACTACATGAGCATGACAAATGCTGGGGCTGGAGTGGAATCCCTGGGGGGTCCGCTTGAATGCGTATTGCTGGCCGCGGAAAGTGAACGCGAACTTGTACCAGCAAGACTCATGCAACCGGATGGAGTGGAAAGCATTGGCCAGGTCTATGACCGAGTAGAACCGGGACCCAGCGGCAATGGCCGTTAGGATCTCATTATACTTGGCCACAACCGGGGCAACTGGAGGGGTGGTGGCATTCAGGGCACGGAAGTCGACCGTCATTCTCCAGGTCACTCCATCTGCTTTCAGAACTGGCCACAATGGGGCGTTGCAGATGGACTGCATCGGGAGTATGACGTCCCACTCAAGGAGTCCTTCTATAGTCTTGGCTATCCCTGCCTCAGCTTCTGCTGGGTACTTGTACTGTCTTTGGGGAGGGGGGTCCTTTCCTTCAATCAGGACGCAGGCGCCCTTCACTATCCCACACTCGGCCTTGTCTGTCACCCACACTTCGGGAAAGTCCTGAACCCAGGGGTCTCCTGTGATGGGGGCGAGAGGAAGGGGGGCCTTGAGGGCTGCGCATCGATGGACCGCATTAACAAAGTCTGGGCCTCCCGGGATGCGCCACAGGAGCCCGTTCGCTAAATCAATGGTCAGTCCCTCGGCACGGAAGAATGGCATGCCCAAAAGTCCATCGTCTTCTCCCCGGTTTGCGCACGCCGAAATCCGGGTGGCCAGGTTCCCAACGGAGAGGGGGATATCCTGCCAGACCGGGGATTCCTGCGTGCCGCCCCCAAAACCGGCGAGCTGCATGGTAGTGGGGGTCTGGGTGCCCTTTGTGACTAAGGTGGGCCGGAGTATATTAAGTGAAGCTCCGGTATCTATGAGGAGGGTGGCAGGCTTCTTCTTTTCCCCGGGAGTCCCGATCCCTGCCTTTACTGTCGGTCTCCCCCATGTGTCCGGCTTTAGTTTGGCAACTATGCCCACGGAGGGAGACTGGGACTCGGGGCAACCCTATTCTGATCCTGCACCCTGATCGGTGGAAGCGGCGCTTCCTCTAAAGGGGTTGTTGGGGCTCGGGCGTTCCCGAACCGCAGCTATCAGGGGATTCGAGAAGGGAGGGTCCGGTGGCAAAGGGGGCGCCGACGGAGGTACTGGGGGCTGCTGCTGGTCTTCCCATTCCATGATCGCCTTCATTAGAACGGACGTGGGCTTTCCGTCGAAGAGCTCCATGTTCGCTCCAATGTTTTTGAGGCGCATCCATAGTTCCCAACGGAGGGAGTCCCTGGACTGGGGCGTGCTGCCGCGGTCCCGGTAGCCCTCGTGGTCGCCCTGCGATGCTCCCCAAGCATTAGACTGATCTGGAGGCGGGTAGACCTGATGGTGGTACGGGTGCGATGCTCGCGAGTGAGAAGGGGCTATGGGTGCATCCTGTAGTCGGGGCTCGTGGGGTCCCGGCTGGGAGGAGGAACTGTAACTCGGGGTAGGCGCAAAGGAAACTCCCGGACGGTAGTCCCTCGGTCCTCTTCCCCGGTTAAAGCTACTGCTCCTTCCCCTCAGGATTCCTCCCCTTGCCTCCGGATACGGGCTGCGTCCCTGTGGTCGGTACTGAGAGTGGGGGCCATGATTGGCATAGGTAACTGCACTAATCGGCTCGCTTTCCTTTCTACGAGAGGCCGGGGACTTCACATGGCGGATGGCGCCGGTCTCTCGCAACAGGCCAGCAATGCTCCTGATGCGGGATTCCAGCTCTCCCCATGTAATGCTCCCGGGCTCGACTCCTGCTAGGGCTAGGCGAGTGGTGCTGTTGAGTCCATCTATGACTGCCCTCCTGAATTCTAAGTCGTCGAAGTCCGGCATGTCGCTCAAATCTAAATCTACCTCGTCTGCTAGTTCGGCTAGGAGCTGTTTCCTGGCTAAATATGCCTCTGGATCCTCTCCGGGTTTTTGAGACTCTGCAATATACAGGGCCTTTAAACTCTTGGTGGGCCACAGGAAGGCGCACAACTCTTTCATGGCACCATACTGACTGCGAGTGGCTAGTCTCCTGTTAGAAATGTATGCATTAAGAGAGGTGACTATTTCGGGGCTGGCACAATGGCGAGCCAGCTGAGCTACATCGGAGCCACTGGCGGAGGGTTGGGACATGGTCACGTGAGCAAACCATTGTATAGCTGAGTCTCGGTTCAGGGGTCCCATTCGATCCGCTATGGCTTGGAGCTCATCGGGCCTCCAATTGCGGGTCTCTTTAACTATTCGGTCCGTCTTCCTGCCATCCTCGTCTGTGGAGACAATTTCTTTGGTAGCTATCGGATGGAGGGGCTGTGGAGCTTCCTCGGGCTGGGGCGAAGGAGGTGACCAGTGGTCGGTACTACCTTCGGGGAGGGCCAAGAGGGCTGCGGGATGCACGGCGGAAATTACGGCCTGCTGCATTCCCAGGTGCTGTTTTAGGGCCTCTAGCTCCCTCTTACAAGCGGAGTGGTCCGCTGCGGCTATCTTTGCGACTTTCTGCTCTGCCATGAACTGGGCAGCATGGGTTAATTTTGCAATTTTCTCTTGTCCTTCAATTACTGCGTGCTCAGCCATATCGGCACGAGCGGTGGCTACTTCAGCCTTGTGCTGGGCGTCCTGGAGGGCAGCGGCTAGTCCCTGCTTCTCCAGCATGAAGTTGACGCGTTCTGAACGCCACTCGGCTGCTTTTTCCTCATGTTCCTTCTTTTCTCTCCTTAGCTTTTCTATCTCCTGTTCCTGTTCTTCCTGAGCTATCTGTAGCTTATTAATTAGGGACACGCTGTCCTGTAGGGCGGTGAAAAGTGCCCAGGCTCCATACCTATCCTTCTTACTTGACCTAGGTTTCTCCTTCTCGCAAAAATCCTGGAAGGCGCTTCTAACTATTTGGAGCGGGTCAGGTCCCTTGAAGGAACCGGCTTCCCAAGGGCAATCTCCCTTCTTAACTAGCCACTTCTCCAGGCGGGGCACGGTGGGGGCTGCCCGGTACATTTTACTTTTTAGTTTAAGGCTGATCTCGGGGGAGGTTAAAGAGTGGATCAGCGACACCAGGGGTGGGGCGATTAAAGCTGCTCAAGGGTTTTAACAACTTCTTCCTCTCTATGTTCCTTTGGGAGGTTTATCCTTCCCTCAGGTCCTCAAGGGTTTTTACCAGGGGGTTTTAAGGTCCTACTTTTAGGTTCACAAGGGTATTTCTAAGGGTCCTACACTCTGTTCTTCTCCACCGGGGGAGAGGGAAAAATTCCTATTCCCGTTTTAAGCTTGCCTACAAGCCACGGGACCAGGAAAAGTTTACTGGCTCAGAGGGTGCTCTCAAGCTCTCTAAGCCCAAGAACCAAAACGCTCAGTGCTTCCAAGCCTCTGCTCAGAAGCCAAAGCTCAGGGGTCTCCCAAGCCTCTACTCGGAAGACCAAAGCTCAGGGGTCTCCCAAGCCTATGTGCTCAGAAAACCAAAAAGTGTTCCCAAGCCTCTGCTCAGAAACTGCAATTAAGGGGTCTCCCAAGCCTATGCTCAGAAGCTACAAATGCTCTCAAGCTCTCTGCCCAAGAACTAAACTCAAAAAGTCCCCAGGCCTCGTGCTCAGAGACAAACGGTTAAACTGTCTCCAAGCCTCGACCAAAAGACTAAATGCGCTCAAGGACTGCCTCTGCAAGTCCCCAAGCGAAAGTGCCCAGGAGTAAAGCTTACTGTACTCCCAAGCGGAAAAGCGCTCAAGAGTCCTAACAACTCCCAAGCAAAAGTGTGCCCAAGAGTCCCACTGACTCCCAAGCAAGGTGTGCCCACGAGTCTGACTTAAAACTCGCAAGCGGAAAGGTGCCCAAGAGTCTAACTTAAAACTCTTAAGCACGGTGCGGCCGGCTGCCGCGGGGCTTCAGGAACCTGGCTTCAGATTCCCAAAGCTAAACTGACTGAACAAACGGACTATCGATCCCTTCACGTTTCCTCCGGAGCGGGGATTGAAGCCTAAGTGCTGGCAGGAACGGGGTTTGGACGGACTTAGGAGAGACGGGGGAGGGCGGAAGAGAATTTTATATGTGCTGCTTCAGGAAGTATATATGCGTATATATCTAGAGCCTACTTCTGGGATCCCACCCACATAGACGCGTTTAGGCGGCCCGGAAGGTGGCCAGGAACTTCACCAGTTCAGAGGTCCTCACCCACAGTACACCGGTTATAACGGCTGGAGGGCCTCGCGGTGCACCACAAAAGGCAAGTAGTCCAAAGCTGGCTGAAGGAGGAAATGGGGAAAAGCCAACCCACAAGATAGAAATGCTCACTAGAGCCACACACACTCACACTTTTAATTCCCTGAGCTAAATTGCGCTCTTTACACTGAGGTCTGGAAAATTTTCCTCTAAGTCAGTTCGCTGAAAACACGTGTGTCGACTCACGTGTATTCACACGAACCGGGTTATGCCCGCATTCTCCACCAGTAAACTGTTACCAGAACTGCTCTTTATTATAATGGGGAATTAGCTGTAGCAGTCTGTAACTATTAATATTAAGCGAGGATCATAACCTATGTTTACGGAGGTCCCGATCCCAGACACTCTAGTGAAAAAGAGGCAGACAAGGAGTAAGGTCCAAACACGTGTATTGAGTGTAGCGTAAGCCTAGCTTGCACAATCATACAAAGAACATACAAGGTCTAAGAAACATAGAGTATGAAATACAGAGACGTTCGCATTAGCTGGTTCCCAACGATGGTAGGGGGAATACTCACTTATCCTGGAGCGAAGCAGAGACGCAGCAGCGAGGGTGGCCCAATGCCAGCACTGGGACCACAGACGGACAGCAAGGAAGTCTGGATAGGAATGGCCTGAGCACCGAGTGGTCTGAGAGACCAGCTTAAATACCCCAAAACGTACCCTGGGGCTGGTGCTGTACTTGGTGGTTCTCACAGATTAAAACAAAGGGTCTAATGGGCTACTGAATGGCTTGGATGGGCCACTTTGGTAATCAGATTGTGATAAGTGACACCTCAGGAAGAGGGGACAAAAGAGGGAGGGGGAAATCCAAGTGGGCTGAAAGGATGTTCCAGCGGACAGGGCTTGTCCTGATGTCATCAGCTTTGGAATGCGGAGGTTTCTTTGAGATGCATTCTTTAAGTGCTTGGGATGGTCGGCACTTAGTTCCTTCTCCGGGGCGGCTCCTAAGATATGCAGAGCGGGGCGAGGGGCTCTCGCTGCGGACGTGGTGTGCCCGCTTCGCCGAAATGGCTTCTCAAAGCAGTCTTCTTCCCAGGGTCTTCTGGCTGCCTGAGAACATGGATGCCGGCTGGGCATAGCTGGGGCTGGATAGCAGGCTGCCCGGTAGCGAGGGCAAGCTCGGCGACCGGCTCGCGGGAGGCTCCAGGCGGGAACTGACCAGGGAGCGCCTAGCCAGGCTCGCTGGAGGTTTCCCCGGCAGGCGCCCGGCTGCTAGCAGCGGCTTGGGCCCATAAGGGGCAGGCTTCCATGGAGGCAGGGGGAACAACACTTTAAAACACAGTCCAAGGCAGGGGACAGGCACGGTCCGTGGCAGATGGCAGTGCAGGCACGGGGCACACTTGTAACACAGTCCAAACACGCACTGGGAAGTCCAGATATAGGTCAGGGCAGGGTTGCCCAGAAAGAGAGTCCTTTGTGCAGTTATCCAAACATGGAGTCAGTAAACTACACAGTCTATTGTAGCAGCAAGGTAATTGACACGCAGGCAGGAAACTGACACGTGTATTAGAACACACACGTGCAAAGCAGTCTTTGGTGCAGCAGTAAAACAGTGATGCAGGAAACTTTAGCACAGTTCATGGCAGGCCTTAAAGCAGGGGAGGGGGCCTACTTGGCAACAAGTGTGTGTGTGTATCACAAACAGACACACAACAAGGAAGCTGATTCAGGATGTTGTTCAAATAATGTTGTTGTCCCTCATCTGAGATGACGGTTAATTTCAGAGCTGCCAGAGTGACATACAACGCATCGGCAAGTGAACAGCACTTATCTCTTTACACCCTCCCACTGTTTGGTACTCCTGATTCCTTTGTTCCTTCTTCTATCCTTTTTCTTTTATCTTTTTTTAAAAAGTGCATTGGTTGCTATAGGAACAATGATATTTCTGAGATGGGTGGAGCCAAGCAACATCTTTCAAGGACAAGCAGAAGGTTTTCGTAAAGTGGTTGAGCAGAGGCAGCCTGTGTGATTGTGTGCGCTGTACAAATGCATGCCCTACCGATAAATCTGTTTATAAAGTAGTCTAATTCCATGGAATGCTGCGGAAATCTAGTACTCTAAACTATTGGTCATTGTGAGAAGCAAAACAGAACTGAGAAACACATTTTGGAAAGGTCCCCAAAGACTGATCTCATGAGCAGGCACTGTTGTCTATAATCTTTCTGTGCTGACCAGGATAGAAGTAGAGTTAAAGTTCACAGAGACAGTTCTGTTGCCACACACCGTGTCTTATTCCCTATTAAGGATGCTCCCTAATTTCGCCATCCTGGTGTTTCCACTTCTTTTTGCTGTGTTGTCACTGGTGAATGGTGCAGAGTGAACTGGGAGGTGTGAGAAGTTTCAAGGCAGAGGCCTACACTAGCAGAGCTAGGAAGGCAGAAGGGTCCGTTCTATCTCCGTTACTTTGCCCATTAGGGCAAAGTATGCAGGACAAGAAAGACCTGAGAATGAGGGCCAAGCTACACGTGACGAATGACACTTGAACGGCAAGTGTATTTCTCCCTGTTCACTTGCCCTCCACTCAATCCACTTGCCGTTCAAGTGTCATTCGTCATGTGTAGCTTGGCCCTGAGAGGGCAGCCCTGGAGACAAAGCCGGAAGGGGAGAATAGAATAACAGATCAAGATGGGTAGCCAGGTTAGTCTGCCTGTAGCAGTAGATAATCTGAAGATCGGAGCTGTAGCTCACAAAAGCCCACACCCTACCACAAATTTTGTTAGTCTTACAGGTGCTACGGGACTCTTGCTTTTTTCTAACACCTTTATAGTTTCAAAGTGTTTTGCATAGATGGCTTTGCTCTCCTGACGCCACACCTGTAGAATCAGCCAGCATTATTATCCTTATATTGCTCTTGTGGGGCTCAGAGGGAGTGGCCAGCCAGAGACTACCCAGCAAGTTCATGGTGAGTTCATGGCGAGATTTGAAGCTGTAGACTTCCTGATTTGCTGCTTGGTCTCTTAGCCGCAATTCTATAGCAACTCTTGAAGGATAAGAGTGTCACTTCAGTTGTAATGTACAGAGTCTCCTTCAGATGGAGAAAATGAAGAGTGTGCTCTTTATCACCTTTTGTACACCTGTGTTCATTTGGGAGCCAAGAGTCTGAAGAGCAGCTGCCATTGGAAGTGTAATTAGCTAGGCTTTGCTGTTTGGTTCACACTTGGTTTAGAAGTGCTCATTACTTGGTTGGCAGTCTCCAGCCAGCCGAGACCTGGATAACGCTGCAGAGCCTGATCTAGGGTTGTCATTCCCCCACCAGGGGTGGGAGATCCCCAGATCCCCCCTTCCCCCCCACACACCCACTTACTTGGCTGGCGGGGGGCACACTCCCTGGGGTGCCCCCTCCCCAGGTGGTGCAGCACACCTCCAGGCAGGGGGCACACTCCCACGCTGTGAGAGTGGATGGCGGCAGCGGCAAGATGCTGCGACCGTGGCCACTCGCTTTCACCCCTGCCGCCACCTCTCGCCACCATGGCCCCTGTGTGCCAAATGACAGCGGGCCGCGGTCACAGTGAGAGCGGGAGGCGGTGGCAACAAGGGCCCCCTTTGACCCGGGGAAGCGCTTTGATCCTGTGTGATGACATCACTTGCAGAAGTGACGTCGTGTGAGCGGAAAAAGGCGTGAGCCAGGAGCATGCACGGAAAAAGAAAGCCGGGTAAGTACCAGCTCCCAGTCCCCCACTGGGAGACTACAGGGACCTGGGGATCCCCTGTCGAGGGACTCCTGGTCCCTGGCAAACCTAGCCTGATCTCATCAGATCTCAGAAGCTAAGCAGGGTCGGCCTTGGTTAGTAACTGGATGGGAGACCTCTAACACAGATCAGGATTGCAGAGGCAGGCAATGGTAAAACACTTCTGTGAGTTTCTTGCCATGAAAACCCCGCCAGGGGTCACCATAAGTCAGCTATGACTTGAGGACACCACACACACACACACACACACACTGTTTCCAGCCAATAGGTCCAACCCACCTTCTTAAAGAGAAATTTACCTCTCCTGCTAATGTGCTTTGTAAACTCCTGGCTTTCCGGTGGACTCCCCGACCTGGAATTCACTAGCCCTGGGCTCCACTGAGCCACAAAGGGGTGGGGTAGGAGACCATATGACATCAGCATCATGTGCAAGAAAGAGACAAAGCCAGAGTTCAGTCTTTGCTGGTGCCCAGGCCAGGGCTGTGGCTTTTTCAGAGGGTGTCACGTGGCCTGAGCAACGGGCATGAATGAATTATTCCAGCAGCAGATTTTTTTTTTTAAATCCTTTCTAAAGTATCTTTTACGCTTTATTACAACGGACATTTTAAAAATGTGGAAACTTTCAGCCATAACGATAATTGGTACATTTTGTGTGCTGTCGAAGTGACCCCAAAGCCTCGAGGAATCGCTTAAGATGTTCCTTTCTTATCTCCCTGACCAAATGCTAAAAGATTTCTCAAGGCTTCCTTCCTCTGCCTTAAGAATCTTTGTATGGAAAGGCAGGTCATAAATCTCTCAACTAAAGAAAGTAAAGGGCGTTTTGCACCAGGACTAAACATTATTTTGCAACATAGCTGCATGCAACTTTGACCAATGGCTGGCTTTTCCCTTTATGCAGCGCCCGTGTGGGGTGGGGGTACAGGTCAATAAAGGGGAACATCTTTAATTCTTTCTTTAATTCTTTTTTATGTACTTTATAGTCAACCTTTGTCACTGAGACTCAAGGTGGGTAGCCTGCTTTCCTCTGAAATGCTTGGTTCTTTTGCTCCCTTTAGGAAGAGGCACAGGACTTTCTCTGTGGTGGCCCCTCATCTGTGAAATCCCCTTACCTCATCTGTTCAATACCTTCAAGGCGGTCTTAGGCATTGGGGGCAGCTGCCCTGGGCACCAAACTTGGGGTGGACAACTACCCACAACCCCACCCCCCAAAGAGGAGGGGGGGAGATAAAGAAAGACAGTCTCCTTATACATGTCCTGCCTGGGTCTCAGGAACCTGGCTTCCATTTGCAGCGATGGCTTCCATCTACTTCACTTGTGGGGAGGCTTGGCCCCAGCAGGAGGTACATGTGGTGCTGTGGCCGTAGTTCTGGGGCCATGTCTTGGACTTTTCCCTGGGACTCCATGATCACTAATTACCTTCTCTTTTGATTTTTAGTTGGCAGGCAAGGACATTTTTGAGTTAAGGCATTTAGCAATGAAAAGCGTTGTCCAGTAGCAGGACTGGCCCTAAAATAAGGTCGAGGAGAGCTTCAAGTAGCGGATCTGGGGTGGGGTGGGTAGGATGACGGCTTCTACCTCCTCTGCTGCCCCCACCTGCCAACGTCAACCACTGTTTGGTTGCTGCGTTTTGCATTTTTGAACTCTTGATATTTTACATATTTTACATTGCAATATTATACATTGCAATATTTTTACAATTGCAATCCTTTTGTTTCTTTGCATTCACAGCGGCTGGGAGATGTTTTGAATGACTGATAAATCTAGTGGGATGTTTGGGGAGTTAGTGCAATCCTAAGCAGAGTTAAACCATTCTAAGCCTATGGATTGCGATGAATTTAGAATGGAGCAGCTGTGCTTAGGATATGGCACTGTCAAACACCCCCATCGAAAAGAACGGTGTTCTTTCTTCTGTAAGAATGCCTTTTCATTTATTTTATTTATGTCATTTATAGTCCGCCTTTCTTACAGAGAGTCCAGGCAGATTACACAGTGTGAGATTAATACAGTCAATATCAGGAACATTTCCATAAATGATGCCATAGGGGAAATAGATGCAAGTTCACAAAGACATAGCATTAGTAGAAATCCTAACTCCTCATCTGAGATTTTCTTCTGTCCCTCCCGTTTATGGATGTGCAGATATGATCCATTTTATTTAGTTGTTTTGTACGCTGTCATTGCCTTTCCCCTGCATTTTCCATTTGTTTCTTTTCTGGCATTTTAACACCGTTTGGATACCACACATGCACCATTTTTACCCTACCAATGCAAAAGCCGGGATAGCTTTTAGTGGTTATGTTTCTTCTATCGAATCTCATTAGAATAGTCAGGGAGGGGTGGAGGTGGGTGGGGAGACGACTGCAGTTCTGTCCCAGGGTTACAGTAACCATGGCAGAAAGAGGAACTTTTGAGCTGAAGAAGGAAGTTCACAAAATTTGCCGCTGATCTTTCAAAAGAAGCATTGCCTGCCCCGACTGGAAGCTTTCCAGAGATTTAGGTAAAAGAGCCAGTTTGGTGTAGTGGTTAAGAGTGGCAGGACTCTAATCTGGAGAACCGGGGTTTGATTCCCCACTCCTCCACTCGAAGCCAGCTGGGTGACCTTGGTTCAGTCACAGCTCTCTCAGAGTGGGTCTTAAGTTATCCTGAAGGGCGGTACATAAATCAAATGTTGTTGTTGTTGTTGTTGTTGTTGTTTTTGTTACATCACCTAATACTTGATCCTTTAAACTGGAGAAGCTGGGGATTGAACCTAGGACCTTCTGGCTCTACGACAGAGCTACATGACCTCCCCTGTATTGTCTCTTCTTCCATTCTCAGACCTGCTGTTGTCACGGCAGAGAAAATCTCCCTTCACTGCGTGCTACCTGCCTCCGTACCAAATGAAACTTTTCAACAAGCTCATCTCATCTTGGGTACTTCTTGTAGATATCTTTGTGGCAGTAATAAGATTCAGGGGTGATTTTTATATCCCTCCAGTAAGGAATAAACAAACACATGCTGTATTTATATACTCACACGCCTTTCTCTCCGCCAGCTGAGGTTTGGTCACGCAACTCTTAATGAATCGTCTTCTTCCTTTCCTTTCATTTTCATTTATTCAATTTTTGTCCTCTTTCCCCATATGGGCTCAGAGTGGAGGAACAACCGGGTTAAAACACATTAAAACATACATGAAACAATTCATACAATGATAAAATTCAGTTCGTACAACAATTACACTCAAGATGGCAGTCCCCAAAACATACCCTGCCCCATTAACATTCAAGGGGCAGGAGGTGAAGAGAGCAGCCAGTCTGATGGAAAGCTTGGAGGGGTCACAGTACCCCCCCCCCAACAGGAGGCTGGTGGGGAGGCACACATACACCCCGGCCTCAACCATATGCCTGATGGAACAGCTCCGTCTTAGAGGCCCGACAAAAGGATATTATGTCCTTCCCTTCAGCCTGAATTTAACCATCTCCTGGAGAAGGGTGCTGCCCTGAGTGTAGCAAAGCTAGGGATGCTTGATGGATTAGGCGGGTCACACCCACCTAATCCTTGGAAGAGGAGGTCCCTGGTCACAATGTGTCAGCAAGTGTCCCTAGAAAGATCCATAGCCTTGCATGGAGAATTGTCAACCCACAGGCTACACTATGATAATCTGCTTTGGGTTGCTTTGCTGCTGACCGTCAAGGGTGGCTTGGAGAAAATGTTTCTGTGCATTTATGTTTGTGCACTGCCGGCTTAATAGAAATGGTGCTATTCCTGGAGGGCTGGGAGGGAACGGAAGGTGTTGCTTCCAGTGGCCCCATTTTGTGAATTTGTGGTCCGCCCAGGGACTACCCTTGGCTATGAGATGTACAGTGCAATCCTAAGCTGCCTCACTGCTTCTGACACCACTGAAGTCAATGGGCTTAGAAAGTTGGAAGTGATTGCACTGACCAGGATTTAAATGTCCGGTTTTAAGTCTAATACCGATTTATTGATGCACAAACAATGTTACAATTGGGTGCATTGCCTGAGTGGAATTCAGAGTGGAGAAACAGATAATGGTGCAAAACCCAGGCTCGATTTGCTCAGGGGAGAACCAAATTGAAGCAAGGATTCAATACGATTACCCTAGAGTCTCAGAAGAGTGGGAAGCCCAGGGCCAATGAAGATTCCTTCCTTGCTATGGAAACTATGGATAAGATGCAACTCTTTAAACCACCCCCCATGTACCTTTTCCGTGCAACTGTGTTAACTTTGGTTGTTGTGGGTTTTCCGGGCTGTATTGCCGTGGTCTTGGCATTGTAGTTCCTCAGGAACTACAATGCCAAGACCACGGCAATACAGCCCGGAAAACCCACAACAACCATCATTCTCCGGCCGTGAAAGCCTTCGACAATACATGTGTTAACTTTGTTCACTACTCTCTTGGCAGCTGCTTTAATGCCGTTTTTAACAAAAAAGTTGTTCCTCTCCCTGACTGTGTGATCCAGCCAATCAGGGATCACATAGTTGTGTGCTCATATCGTAGTAGCGCTTTGGCAAGCAGATTTGGCATCCTGATTCCAAGGCAAAGCCAAAACAAAAAATGAACACTGTTCGATCCTATGGTGGGTTACTCCAATCTAAGCCCACTGAAGTCAATGGGCTTAGACTGGAGTAACTCTCCATAGGATTGCACTGTATGTTTCCTACCTTTGCTCAGACTGGGAGAAGGTTTTGCCCCATTTCACAGATCCCTCATTTGCCCTTAAAAATTCTACCCCCACCCAAAATGTATTTCCCCTCATTTCCTTTTGAGCTTGGCCTTGACCCTTGTGGTGTGAGCTGTGTGGAGACTGCCATCTCTCACAAGTAGAGATGGGCATGAACCAAAAAAAAACTGAACCATGTGGTTCATGGTTCATCAAATTTCACGAGCCACAAACTTCCATGAACCTGCCCCGGTTTGCGAACCGGTTCGTTTGGTTCATGAAAACAGCACATCAGGGTCAGAAAATCATCTCTTCCGGGTCAGCAGAAGGTCACTTCCGGGCCAGCAGAAGTTCACATCCGGGTCAGCAGAAGGTCTGCAGGAAGTCCATCCCCTGTTGCCTAGGAAACTGATTGATTGGCACCAGGCTGTCTGCGGTGATGAACCAAAAAATGAACCAAACGAACCAGCCTAAAAGTTCATGGTGGTTCATCAGAAATGGGATCTGACGAACCGTGGTTCACAAACCACAAACCGGCCTGGTTCGTGCTTAATTTTGGTTCGTATTTCAGTTCGTGCCCATCTCTACTCATAAGTCCTAGCAACGCAGCAGGTTAACTTTTCAAATAGCTAAAAAGCAAGCGGTCGTCTTTCTGAATGAAGCCTGTCAGCAGAGCTGCCCATCACTGTTTATAATGCTCAGTAAGTTAAAATGTCACTTTAGAAAAATTATGCGGAAAGCTGCTTCTGGAGTGTCCTTTTAAGGTTACTGTAAAAAATTAAACTGCTTCCCACCCCCAAAGCGTGGAAAGTGAGATATTTCATAGTGTTCTTTAAATAAAATGTCTCTGGGTGTTGGTTCATGCTCATGTTAAGGCAAAGTATCTAAAACTCTGGGGAGTCAAACCCGAGGAGGGGTGGCAAGCGCCTCCCGTGGATCTGTGCATCAGAGGGTGATCCTCATGTTTATATCTTCCCTGGAAGCGTAAAAATCAGACAGTTGCATGCCGAGAGAATTGGGCTTCAGTCATAAACCCTGAGCTTAGTGTGTGGCTTATTTATACAACCTATGCCGCAGTACATAAACCAGGCCTTTCTCCATCTCCAGCCATTTTGAAATGTAATTATGCTCATGAAGTGTGACATTGGGAAAGGGAGGGAGGCTGATTCCATGGCTTCAGGCAGCTCGGCTCGCTCACTGAGGCCCAAGCAGATAGTTTTTTTCCATCCCCACTGGCTAAATAGATGCACTTTCCTGTTTAACTGCGTGCCATTGGGAATTCTGCTCTTCTTGCTAGGTCCAAAGCAAATAGCCCCATTTGATGTCCTGTGGACTTCCGAGAGTACAAAACTGTGGGTCAGATAGATGACCCTTCCTAATGCAAGTCAGGCCTTGAGGAAGGGGCTGTTCCATGTGTTAGGAACCAAATTACATGCTGCAAGCAGCCAGGCACGTGTAATGAATGATGCCGCGAAGTTGGGCTCATAAATGTGAACTCCCTTGGCTCATAATGCTCTAGTTAGTTCTGAGTCGATCCCCCTTGCGCTCAGATTAGTGCTCCATTGGCAATTAAGAATGAGATGCGTCTTGAGCTTGGGTGCCCGTTGTGCACCTGTGTGCCTGGCATTCCTCAGACTCATATGTTGATTAGTTTAACTCCTGAGCCTTTTTAAATTCAGCTGCAAGCACCCCTCCTCCATGAGAAGATCCATGCAGGTGAACCCAGAGCATGGAGCAAGGTGTTGAGGTGGTGTGTGATTTATGCAAGGGAAATGGAGCATTATGTGGTTGCCTAGGCACTGCTCTCCACCGGAAGCTGCCTTATACCAAGTCAGACCATTAGTCTTTCAAGTTCATTATTGTCTACTACCTGATCTTTTAAACAACAGAGGAGGGGGATTGAACTCAGACCTTCTGCGTGCAAAGCAGATGCTGTACTCCTGAGCCACAGTCCCGCTTTGAGTCTTCCCTGTATGTTACTATACTAACCAATCCTAACCTGTATTATAATTCCTAAGCAACAGCGAGAGAACGTGCATGCACAAAATAAGCGAGCCAGGCTAGGATTCCATTCCTGCTTAGCCGTAAAGTATACAACTTCAACAAAAGGCTGTCTCGGTTGTAGACAAAACAGACTCAGGGAGAAAACTGAGAGTAATGATATGTAGATACATAAATATTAATATAAATTTTTAGTTTTAATTCCAAATTGCCCAGTATTCTTAAAGTGAAAGTGCCTAAAGGTGCTGAAGAGGTAAACCAATACAAAAGTTCAAGCAGTTAATCAAAGTAATATAGTCACATTCATAACCCTCAATAAAATATAGCACACAGTTGATACAGTTGATACAATTATTTCCAGCAAATGTCCCAGGTAAGTTCAAGATAAGTATATATAGTCAGTATCTGTTCATTTCTTTTTCTTTTTCAAAGATGCTCAGTGGACTCTGGACTGTCCCAAGCGTTGCAATTCCAGCACAGTATAAAGCCATAAAGTATGGCAATAGGAAGGCATCTAACTGTAAATCTTGCGTAGAGTTAAAATCAATTGGCTTAGATTGGAGAAACTCTGCTTAGATTTGCACTGTTTCGGAGTATGATTACAAGAAATTGGCAAGTATGGGAACCTGAAGGCCAGTGAAGAAGTCTAAAGATTGCTTTCCTAGCTGGTTGCTTGGAACACTGCCTCTTCTCTATTTGAGGAGGACCCACGTCTCAATGGCTGAACACCTCCTTTGAATGAAGAAGGTTCCAGTTCAACCCTTGATATCTCCGCTTGAAAGGACTTCGGGCAGTAGGTGTTGGGTAAGATGTCTTCCTGTCTGAGACCCTGGAGAGCCTTAGGCAGTAGAAATAATAATGAGCTAGATGTAGAAGTGAACTTCCGGGTCTGACTAGAGACATAGGATTCTTATCTCACTACAGACGCTAATTTCTGGTTACAATTACATATATTAATGCAGAGAATCTACAGTTTAAACCAGAGTTCTATTTGTTGGTGTGAGGCTCCTCCCTCACTGGCGCCCTCTCCTGATGGCCTGCCATCCTACCAGCTCTCCAGGCAGGTGTCCTCCGGCCTCAGATGGGCAGGGAAGGGGCTGCACCACCTTGTTCCTTCTCCTGCCCTGGGAGTAGCAGCACGCTCCACCTGCCCCTCCCTGCAAAATCCTCCTCGGCCTTCACAGGAACCTGAATGTAAAGGTCTCCCCTGACCGCACCTCCCTGGCTCTGCCTCCAATCGCCACCCCGTCTCCCTGACTGGCCCTGCTATCTGATAGGTAGGGCTAGGTAGACTCTGCAGTCTCCTGGCCCCACCCACTCCATCCCCACCTAGGGTGGGGCATTTGGTCTGCTCTCTGCCTGGCTCGTCCCTGCTGCTTCTGAACCCTCCCCGGTGGCTCCCTTGGCATCTTGGGGCCTGCGCCTGCCTGGCTTGTGCTGATGGCACCCTCCTGTGGGCCTGGATGAAGTGGAGCCACCTGGGCAACTGCAGGAGACGGGTGGGTCTGCTGAGCAGCTGCAGGCTGTTCCCCAGAGTGGTGCCTGGGCGTCAGCTGCGACTGGCCTAAGGGTGAGAGAGGCCTGGAGGCCTGGAGGGGCTCCTGCATCTGAGGTACTGCCCGAGGCTGTGCTGCAGGGCCTAAAGGGGGTGCCTGGCTGCTGCAGGGCTGGTGGTGGGAGTGGACAAAAGGCTGGCATCGCCGGGCAGTTGGGAATAATGGACAAAAAAATTGGAAAAAGTGTGTGGTACTTTAATTCTGTATATGGTAACAGTGGCACGGCTTTTATATGCTCAAAAATGGAAGTGCAAGGATCTACCTTCAATGGAAGATTGGATGGGAAACATGATGGACTTAGCTGAGATGGCCAAACTCACAGCGTTAATTAGAAACAAAACACTCTCTACATTCATGGCAAATTGGAAACCCTTTATGGGCTATCTGCGAGAGATGAAGAAAAATGAATTAACGATTTGTGGTTTTCATTTTTAAGAATAAGGATTTGGGATATCAAGAAGATGACACACAGAAGAAAGATTTTAATTAGACCACAAGCTGATACTAAAGAAGGAAGTGTTGTAGGCAAAAAACTAATGGATTAACAATATGCTTTTTACTGTTTATTTATTTTGTAGATTGATGTAGGCCACTGTTGAGTCTCTGTAGTTATGTTTTCATTATGTTTTACTTTCTTTCTTTTTTTTGCTCTATCTTTTAACTTTTTCACAATAAAAATTTTAAAAACCAATAACTACAGATGCTAATTTCTACTTCGATCAGCTCCATTGTACCTTTACATCCTAACTTATTTCTTTGCTTTACTACGTCCACTTCCTGACTGGGACATAAAGGCACAGGTATCTCCATTCCTCCCTGTATTTGCAGAAGGGAGTTTGGACTCTCAAAAGCTTATATCCTGACAATCTTGTGGGTCTCTAAGGTGCCACTGGACTCAAATCCAGATATAGCAGTGTATTTTATGGTGGCTTTGTATGTTCTTCCATGACATTACATGGGTCTCTTCTATTCCAAGAAACAAAAGGCATAAATCCTAGTAGATCCAGAACTCTTTGAAGACTCCTGTAATAGATCCCTGAATTGTGGCTGATTTATCTAGGAAGAATAGACCAGAGTACACCTGTCTCTGGTTGGCTGCGTTCACACAAAGCCAAGTGAAAACACGTTAAGCTCGTATCATGGAACAAACACCACAATCCTTTTGGGTTCATACAAACCAAAGCAGATGATTAACACTCACGAGTTCATTATTTGAAATACGATGCTTGGCTTAGGAAAAGGGACTAGGGTGCGAGAATGGTACATCGTAAGAAAATTACGGCAGCTAATTCAGAACAATATAGGCTCCTTTCTAGCAAAGTTACATTACAAAGTAATTAGGAAACCTTTCAGCTAACTCCATTATTCATTATGGACTACTTGTTACACATTAAAACGATGATTATGCTGTACGCTGATAATTACAGCAGTTACCTGGACACTCCAAACCAGCTCTCTCTAGCCAGCTGTCAGTATTAATCCTAAAATTGCCTCCTTTAGGATGGGGTCCGGGGGCGGCTGCATGCCATATTGTTTTTTCCCTCCATGCAAAATCCTAATTACTCTATGGTATGCATGGAATGGGGAAATGTCAGCATGTACCAGGGCTTGACTAGTGCAATATCTTTTCTGACTGGCTCTGGGTATTCTTGACTGAGCCCATAGCTGCCTTGCTGAATCACTCCACTGCTATTTCAGCAACCGCCCTGATTTTTTCCCATCTCCAATCCCTGCTGGACAGTTCCTCTGAGAGTCTCTCAACAGGAGACATCTGACATGTGAAGAACATGTGTTGGGAGATGCAATGGTAGCCAGGAAAGGTAGTTTAAAAAGACAGCGCCGGCAGCAGGGCAAAGGCTTTGCTATACACTTGAGATGTGTGAAGGGGCTGTGAAATGCCAGAGGGGAAACTTCAGCCCATTAGAACCTCTCCAGGTCCAAGCCCGGCTCTGGAGGGCAGCTCCAGTCCATTTCCATTTGTCACTGCTCTCTGGTTGTGATCCCACACAGTTTTAGATTGGAGAGATGAAATCGACGGAGCCTTCTGGGAGGCGAAGATGAAATTAACAAACCCTCTGAGGATTGATCTTTGTGGGCTCTGTCTTTTTAAACTATGCTTCCTGGCTCGCATCTCCCTACACTTGACGAATGTGCACCGAGGCGTCTTGTGTAGAGAGAGACTGAATCAGCAGAAGACAGAACTCAGCACCACAAAGAGCCAGTATAGGTAGCAATTTCGTATGTTCTTTGCCTGTCTCCTCTTTGGCAAGCAGCCCGGAATCAGATTGTTCTTGGGCGAGATGGTTGAATTTTTACGGTTCTTTTTCAAAGAAAAGATGAACCCATCTTTATTTGTCGACAGCCACATCATTTTGGGAACAAAGTCCAACAAATCTGCTTTTTACAACCCTTTTCATCCTTTGTCTCTGTGTGTTTCCAAGCTCGTAATGGGTGCATGTCTTTGCCCCATGTGGGAATACTGAGCAGAGATTAATGTTGAAGTGGATCCAAAGTGGAGCCCAAATCTTTAAGGTGAGGTTGACCCCAGAATATTCTGTTCATTCTTAGTGGGATCTTGGGGGTTGGAGAGTCTGGTTTTGTTTCTGGCACAGATTTCTTACAAACCAATGTTGTACATCAGGAGCAAGGCAGTAAGGCGGTCTCTTGTTTTGCTGCCAGGATTTCATGCTTGGGAGGTTTGGGTGGGAAAAGATGTCTGTGAATTTCTGGATTTGTAGATGGTATAAAACCAGGCTCATTGTAGTAGATAGCACTGACCAGCCCAATGCCATACTGTGTGGTGTGCTTAAGAAAATATTTATGTCACCCCTCCAGCAACCTGTTCAAGGTGGCACACAAAAGAAAAACAACACAATCTTTATAACACAGTATAAACAATATCTACATTAGAACAAGCCATAAAAATAAGCCAAAACAATTCAGCAATCTAAAAGAGTCTTCATGCCGGCATTCTGAGACTGAGGCTCAGCTTTGAGGGCAGCGATTTTGGTGGGTGGTGGTTCAGGACAGGGTCTCTTCCCCTAGGGGAGAGCACATAGTTCAGGGGCAGAGCATCTGTTTGGCATCCTGAGGGTCCCAGGTTCGAACCACAGCATCTCCGGTTAAAAGGATCAGGTAGTAAGTAATATGAAAGACCTCAACATGAGGCCTTGGAGACCAATGGCCAGTGGGACTGGACAAGACTGACCTTGATTGACCAACGGTGGCACCAAGATGGCAGAATGTCCCCAAAAAGCAGATATTTATTTTTATTTATTTTATTTATTTATGTCATTTATAGTCTGCCTTTCTCACTAAGACTCCAGACGGATTACACAGTATGAGATCAGTACAATCAGTATCGAGGACATTTCAATACAGTATCAAGGACATTTCCTTAAACAATGCCATAGGGTAAACAGATACAAGTTTAAAAGACATAGCATTATCAAGAATCCAATACAGAGTAGAAAAAATACTGAAGCAGAACATAATCAAGTCTAGGACTGACATTAGACAACATGGGGCACTGGTGGTACATAGGAGTACATATTTAAAGCAGCGGATAATATATAAGGCAAAAATAGTGATGAAGTCTATGATCCCCAACTCATTAGCGAAGCATCTGAGACCCCATCCCTACAATGCAGCCCTCCCATTTGAGTAAAAAGCCTTTTTGAATAGTTTGGTTTTGCATCGTTTACGGAAAGCCAGGAGAGTGGGGGCTCTTCTGACTTCCTCAGGAACTGATGTGACCAATTGCAATGTTGTCAATGCCATCCATTTTGGGTCGCCACATTTTCACTGATGTCATTGAGTGGATAGCACAGAGTAATTTCAGAAAGCAGCAAGAGTAGACAGAATTCCAGGAGTGTTGACAATGAAGATTGTTGACAATGGCTTCCAGTTGTCACTAAGCCTTATACTTGCTTCTTACTCCAGGAGCCAAAGGATGCGGTTATGGGTAGAACCTTCCACTGGAAGTAGCTCACCTTGTGATCTCCCTGGCTTGCCACACGAGGCAGAAATGCTCCAAACACAGAGTCACTGTTTCAGACTTGCACAGCTCCTGACACCAACCTATAACTGTGCAACTGTATATCTAAATGTCACTTGTGAATGCAGCCAAAGCAACTTTGGAAACGTGTATCTCAGCGGGACACTCACTAGGGAGGAGGAACTGGTGGTAATTCCCACCTGTCATTCTGGATGGCAGAGCTGGATTTTCTGCTATGTTGTGTGTGAAATGGCCCTTTAGCTGAAAGTAGAAATCAGGTCAGAAGGGGTGACCCGAAACTTTACTTCCTTAAGGCTGTTGATGTGGGCATCTTTACTCGGGGAAGGCCGAAGACCACTTCTCTCAATCAGAATAATTATGTTCATTAAAATGCTTTCCGTACAGCCGTTCTGATCAATAAAAACAGTTCCCATGCTCTCTTTGAAGTGCTCGAACCGTCTGTTGTGTGGGGAAAACGGGCTTTTCTCAGCAATTGATGACTTTTCCAACCGGTTATGGCGGGACAGCCTGCTGCTTTCTCCAAACAGCTCTTTCTCCACCACAGGGAGAGGCGTGCAGCCGCTGACTAGCAAAGGAAAACAGAAGTGCTGGGGAAGGGAAGGGAGGTGGCAGCTTCCTGAGAAGTGTGTGTGTGTGTGCTTATGCGTGCGTGTGTGTGCATGCGTGCTCCATGGCAGAGAGAAGCATCTTTTCCAACACTCTGCTGTGAGCCTGCCAGGGAATGAAAATACCACTCTCTCCACCCCCCTTCTAATTGCTGTTTATTTCCTCAGCAAAGTATTAGGATAATTAGCAAGCTCCCAATTAAGAAAAAAAATTATATGTGGGGAAAACAGGTTCCTGAGCCAAGCAAATTTGTGCTGGAGCAGGGAAGAGGAGTGCAAATTTGTTAGCTTGGAGTCTTGCCACATTGGGCACTGGTGGCCCCGCGGGATGGACTGTGGCTCAGCGCAAGAGCTCCTGCTTTGCATACAGAAGGGCCCAGGTTCAATCCCTGACATCTCCCATTCAAAAGATCAGGTGGGAGGTGGCATGAAAGATGCTTGTGACCCTGGAGAGCAGCTGCCAAGCTGAGTAGATGATACCAACACTGATGGGCCAAGGATCTCGTTCCGTATAAGGCCGCATTCCACGTTCACGCGTTCGTTCACACGTATATTTTTGATGGGTGGGAGGAAGGACCAAGACTGAGTCTTACATTTTTTTTAAAGATTCAGAGCTCCTCTTCACAGCTATTTGGAACTCTTATTATCCTCCTGGCTAAGATGCTTCTTTGTCACCAACTCTCCTGTGATATCTCATCTTTCTCCCTGCCACTCTCATGCAAAATCTGTTCTCTCTCCCCTTGACTTTGGCATCAAGATTGTTGGCTTTTTCACCCAGACTGGGCAATCCCCTTTGATTCTGGTGCCAATGTGGATGGGCTGTGATACCTCTATTTTTACAAAGGCTCTAGACAGCCCTGGCCACTATGCAGTAGTAAAGGAATGATGTTTGGACCTCAGAGGACATGGAAGCCTTGTCTCATTTTATGCTTTCCAGGAGCCCTGGTGCCTGAGGGTGGACAATCCATCACTTTCCATTCATCTTAAACCTCCCTTTCAATGATTCTATCACAGTGCACTCATACTGGCTAAAATCCCATCACAGTGACATCTGTGACTACCTCCAGAAGGGCTCTGGAGAGAGTCTAAAATCTAAAAACTAAAAAATCTAAGGCAAGTCCTGGCTACTCAGGGCTCGGTTGAGTTTGGAAGCCTTGAACATGATGATGATGATGATGATGGTGGTGGTGGTGGTGGTGGTGGTGGTGGTGGTGGTGGTGGTGTGTGTGTGTGTGTGTGTGTGTGTGTGTGTGTGTGGTGTCTCCAGCTTGCTTGATTTGGTATCAGGTGTCTCCATTCCACAAACATTCTGATAGAGTCGGTGGGAGTGGGCTTGAAGCCCAAACACTCAATCAGAATTATTAGTAGATTTGCTCGAGTGGCGTTTGTATTATTTGATTGCACTTTTGGCCGTCTTGCAGTATTTGCTTTCCCTAGCTGCTTCAACTGATACATCTTTTTTTTTTTTAACTGAACATTGATTTATTAGAATTGCATTAAATGAATGTCTTTGAGCGGAGGACACGTTCACTGTCCATAGTGCTGAAAAAAATATCCTTCCAATGTGCATGGTGTGTGCACTTTTCCGCACACACCTAGAGGAACAGGCATCCTATACAGGGGCATTTACTCTTGATTTTCCTTGACCGTGCAGCTTGAATAATTCCTGTTTGAAGGGGACGGAGAAAAGTCACTCTAATAGAGATATCAAAGATAAGAAGACTCAAACTAATTGGCAATTCAGACAGGAAGGCTGCATTGCTTGTTCACTTGTGAACCATTTGTGATTAGAGTGTTATGCTAGTAACTCGGAGTCCCAGGTTCAAATTCCCAGTTGCTGGCTAACTTCAGACCATTGTCTCTCTCTCAGCTCAGGGCCAAGCTACACATGACAAAAGACACTTGCCTGGCAAGTGGATTGAGTGGAGGGCAAGTGAACAGGGAGAAATACACTTGCCATTCAAGTGTCATTTGTCACTTGTAGCTTGGCCCTCAGCCTACCTTTCAGAGTTGTTGCAAGGATACAAGGGAGGACAGGAGAGCTATCTGTACCATTCTGAGATCTTTGGAAGAATGGCTTTCTGCAGGTGCCACCTTGCACATGGGCAAAATCAACAGCTGCCTGTACAGGTGCACTCTCTGTGGTGGCCCCCACTCTATGGAACAGCCTTCCTGAAGAGGTCGGGAAAGCTGGCACTCCTGGCTTTCCCCAAACGATGCAAAACTGAATTATTCAAGAGGACTTTTTACTCAGCTAGGAGGGCTGTACTGTAAGGAAGCTGTCTCAAAGAGAGGCATCAGTTAAGGGATAGGGAGTGACAGTAGACTTTACTACTGTTGCTGTGAGTATGATCTTACTGAGTAGATCCTATGTTGTATAATATGTCAATCTTACAATTACTTATGCTCTGTTTCAGCATTTCTTCAACTCTGCTGGTTTTAAATCTTTGCAAATTGCATCTCTATACCCTATTAGCTATGTCTTGAAATGTCTTTGAAATTGACTGTCCTGACCCACACGGTGTGATCCACTGTGTAATCTCAATGAGAAAGGTGAACTTTCAGTGAATAAATAAGTGAGTGGTGAAGGGCAGAGGAGCATGTGCACTCTCCATTACGAGACAAATTGCAGCAGCACCCAAGTAGGCATCTGAACCAAGCCTTACAGTTTGGGAGGTTCTATTTAGAGGTTATAAGAGAGAGGATACCCTGACCTAGATAGCCCAAATGAGCCTGATCTCGTCAGATCTCAGAAGCTAAGCAGGGTCAGCCTTGGTTAGTACTTGGATGGGAGACCTACAATGAAGACCATGGTTGCAGAGGCAGGCAATGTTCAACCGCCTCTGTTAGTCTCTTGCCATGAAAACCCCACCAGGGGTCGCCATAACTCAGCTATGACTTCAGGGCACTCTCCGCCACCACAAGAGAGAGGGCAGAGAAGCATTTTTAAGCCCATCCTTAGATCTTACCCTTTAGACTTTGGAAAACTGTATGACTTTTGGCCGAGACGTAATGAAATCTCTTAGTTCTTTTCCCACACACACAAACACCCTATTCTAGACTGTCCCCCATTTTCCATGCTGTGTGTATTCTTCTTGCCTGTTCTCTTTTCTCTAACCTCCAGAAAAGTAGACTATAACTCAAGCAGAGAGAAAAACCCAGCAATTTATCCTTCCTGAGCACCAGCACACACCAGCATCTTTGCCTGAGGGTGCAAACACTGCACATCACTTGCCGCCTGTGATAAAAATATGAGCGCCGAAGATTTGTCCCCAAACACCTCTCCCCAGCCAGCTGTAATGAAAAGACTCTGAACAGCTGGGCTTTCCGTTCCCTCTGCCTTCTCTGTGCACAAGTGGGCTGAGCAGTGTGGTGAATGGATTCAGATCAACTCTTAGTTTGCAAGTCTTGCATGCCGCACCTGCGCCCATGAGGCTCCTTGTCCATGGTGCTGAAGAGATTATAACTAAGATATAAGATAAGCTTTCGGGGATCACAGTTCTCTTCGTCAGAAGCATCTGGCGGGGAAAGCTGTGATTCTCGAAGGCTTGTGCTGCAGTGGAATTGGTTGGTCTTGGAGGTGCTACTGGACTCTTTGATTTTGCTACTACAGACTAACACGGCTAACTCCTCTGAACCTTTACAGAAGCAAACTGATCTCCATATCAGAAGGAGCTGTTTGCATCTCCATATCAGAAGGAGTTGTTTGCATCTACTCTGCCCTCCCCTCTCCTCCTCTATATCTGACCAGTTTCTTTTGGCCCTCCATGCATCTGACGAAGAGAACTGTGATTCTCGAAAGCTTATGCTACAATAAAATTGGTTAGTCTTAAAGGTGCTACTGGACTCTTTTTGATTTCGCTACTACAGACTAACACGGCTAACTCCTCTGGAACTAAGATATATAGACCAGAGAGGCTCCTCCACTATAAGTACAGAAACAACAAGGCAGAACCCTCTGCAACTGGAGGTCCAAGAATCATACAACAAAGTGAAATGTAATGAAAGTCAGTAAAAATGCAATTGCAATATTAAACACAGTAGTCATGCAATAAGCTCAACAGTGCATATGTATGCTGAAGAAGGAAAGAGACTTTGCACTTAATGTGAATTTCCAAAGCTATTTTGACAGATGAACTCACTTGACTTATTACTTTGTGGAATTATCTTCACTGTTTGGACTCTTTTCAGTTTTCAGGAGCGGCGTGCCTGTACCTTTACGTTTCATTGTTTCACAGCTTTCTAGCCTACTAGCTTGAGCTTATTGCAGGACTACTGTGTTTAATAGTGCAATTGCATATTTACTGAGTTGCATTACATTTCACTTTGTTGTATGATTCTTGGGCCTCCAATTGCAGAGTGTTCTTCCTTGTTGTTTCTGAGATTATAACTAAAGCAGTAATGAATTTGCCCTCCGAAAATGTTGATTTCCCTATTCCAGTTTGGCCTGTCCTCTATAATTCTTTTGTCCCAGGCTAAAACTACTGACCATTTCTTATAAACATTTTAATCCTGTTCTAGAGCCAGAGAATTTGTGTTCTGGTTGGAGTATCAGGCTAGGACCCGAGAAGCCACATCCGGGAGAGCTTTTGAAAGTTAGGGGGTGCCTCTCCTGAGAAGTCTCCACTCCTGGTTTCCGCACACCCTGGCTTCGAACAGGAAAGGAAGTGGGACTGGGCCTCAGGTGAGGACTTCAATGATAATGGATAGGAGCGAGGTCTTCCCTGCTGTGATCTTGCAGCTTTGGAAATGTGAGAAGTCTTTTCTGTGCTTTGGAAGGGCAAAATTTCACATTGATTTTGTAGCGTCTGTTTTGACAGTTTCTTTGTTGCTGTTGTTTTAGTTTTTATAAACCCCTCAGAGCATTTTGGAAAAGTTTCCAAGAATTGCTTTAAATGGAAAAGAAAGTAACATCTGGCAGATCAATGGTACTTGGTGCCTGCCGATGTCTGTTCGCCTTTTAAAATAGAGATAAATCATGCTTATTCTATAACTTCCTGCATTGGGGAGGGGCCCTGATCTGGATAGGCCAGGCTAGCCTGATTTCATCAAATCTTGGAAATTAAATAGGATTACTTGGATGGGAGACCATCAAGATAGACTAGAGTTGCAGTGCAGAGGAAGGCAACGGCAAACCACCTCTGTCAGAGCGGGACCACAAGTGACGCCTGACACAGGTTGGACACTAGTCAGCTTCCCTCAAGTTTTGATGGGAAATGTAGGCATCCTGGTCTCGCAGCTTGGCTCTCCGACTGCTGTCCAATGGACTTTTCAACTGTCACTTGTCCAACATTCCGCCAAGCTGCCTACATTTCCCATCAAAACTTGAGGGAAGCTTGCCTTGGAAACACACACACACATATGGGGGAGAGGACGAGTCCAGTTCAGAATATCAATGTTCCAAATCTTCCCTATTATATCTTTTTGGCTGAGAAGAAATTCCAAGTGCAATCTGAGAAAGAGTTTGTGGTGTATCCTTGCTTTATATTCATGGAGAAAGAAATCTTGAGGTTGTCATTAAATCGCAGAACAAAATACTCCTTTCATTTTGAGATCTTAAAGTCAAGACTACAACTGGGAGGGGTCTTTCAGGAGAACCATCTCGGTCTTTTATGATATGAAAAACAAGAAAAGTGATATTAGAAATCTCTGAGTAGTGCATCAGCAGAGAATATTAAACAACAACAATATTTGATTTATCTACCACCCTTCAGGACAACTTAATGCCCACCCAGAGTGGTTTACAAAATATGTTATTATTAGAAAACATCACTTGTTAAATGTATTTATTTATTTAAAGTTTATTGCAGAAGATTCTATATCCTTCATTTATAGCCTTTGATTTAAAATGCATTCAGGGCGGCTCGCAAAAGAAAATTAAACAATGTCAGATGAATAAAAATTATAACAGTAACAGAATGTATAAAACAAAATAAAGAGCAGGAGTTAAAAATCCTTTGCATGGCCCATCCAAAGCTAACTTTAAAACCTTGGAACCTTAAACGCAGCCAGGGTTCAACAATGTAAAAAAATAAAATAAAATCGACCAACAGGAAATCAAAAGTAACGCACCCAATAATACAACTCAGAAATATCTCAGACATCTTTGTATGGCCTAGAAAGTAAAACATGATTTCCCCCCTAAAAATCTGCAAGAAAAAGACCCCTCTTTGTTCCACCCAGAATCCATAAAGTAGGCACTATTGTATATTTTCCAGTTTTCAGTGTGATATATTGCAGTGCACTGAGCCCAATTCCACAAAAAGCCAGGAGGGGTCACCCATTTCAAATGAAGTGTTGAATAAGATAATCATTGAGAACAATATTCACTCTTCTTCAACTGTCTGGCTCCTGGTTTGGGTCCCAGATGAGCTTGAAAAATCCAGATAAACAGGTTGTGGCTGGTGACGACTCACACTCACTTGCGATCCATCAGGGAACATCTGTTTCCTTTACTGGCTTCTCTCAATGCAGTTTTTATTCCTTCTGCACTCCGTGTGACACTTACTGACCTTCATGAGTCCTTGTAACCTGATCAAAGTTTGAAATCCTAGCAAAAAAACTGAAGACGTGGCAGAACTGATTGACTGTATTTTGTTTTTTAAACGTTTGGATTCTAGTCCAGTAGCAACTTGAAAACCAATTAAGATTTTCAGGTTTAATCTTTTGAGAGTCAAAAGTCCCTTCAACAGAGACCTGTATCTGGGAGCTTTTGACTTATATTCTACAAATTTTGTTGGTCTTCAAGGTGCTACTGGACTCCAGTCTTGCAGACCATCATGGCTCCCCGCCAAATCTATCATCTTTCAGTATTCCCTTCCTCTAAGAATCCCAAGGCAGCATACATGGCTCGCTATTATTCATTCTATCCTCACAACAACCCTAAGAGGTAGGTTAGGCTGAGAGAGTGTAGCTGGCCCAAGGCCACTCAGTGAACTTCATGGCAGAGTGGATATTCGAATCTGTGTCTCCCAGTTTACAGTTCCAGAGCTCTAACAGATCTCCTAATATCCCCGTTTTTAAAAAGGGATCTCTGACCTGGGAAGGCTCTTTGGCTGATAACCTGGAGAGCTGCCACCAATCAGAGCAGAGTGTACTGTGGCTGACTTGATTTGATTTATTTGATATCTAGTCCGTCCTCCCCTCAAGCAGGCTCAGGATGGGTCACAATGTTATAATCACATACGCTACATAAATATATAAAAACAAGACAATAAATATAGAGTAGAATACAATATAAATACCGTACAAATGCAATTAAACAGAGTTACTCCAAGGTGCGGCATTTGGCATATAAATCAGTCAGGTACACTTAATCACTGTGGGGGAAGATAACGGCGCATCGCTGAGATCAAATCTAGCAGGGCGGAACAAATCAGAACAAACACAGAGGGGAGGCTGGCAGGATAGTTCGCCAGTGCCTCGACGGCGGAACTGTAACAAGTCCCACACGGCCTGAGTCTCCACAGAGAGAGGGTTCCACCAGTCCGATGCCAGAGCCAAAAAGGGTCTGGCCCTGGTCGAGGCCAGGCTGCTCCGAGAGATGATGGCTGCATTTCTCTCCTAAACCAGTTTCAACAATGAAGCTTTGGCCACACCCCACTAGGGTTGCCAGGTCCAGGTTTGGAAATTCCTGGAGATTTGGGGGGGGTGGAGCCTGGAGAGGACAGAGTTTGGGGAGGGGAGTGTCCACAGCAGGGTATAATATCATATTGTTTACCTTCTGAAGCAGCCATTTTCTCCAGGGGAACTGATCTCTGTCACCTGGAGATCAGTTGTAATTCCGGGAGATCTCCAGCCACCACCCGGAGGCTGGCAACCCTACACTCCACCCATTTGCCCCTGCTCCATGTAACATATTTGAGAGATTCCAGCACAGAATAGCAGTGATGTGTCTGCATCGAGCAGACGCTGGTTGGCTAGCCGCCTCTCCTCTCCCCGCTTACCTCCGATATATTTACATGGCTGTTTTATGATTTCAATTTTTAATGCTCCTGCTCTTTGAAGACGCTTAATGCTTTGGAGTGGAACGTTTTCTTCCCAAGTCCGGAACGCAGACTGAGGACAGAGCAATAAATCAACTAATAACTGGAACCTCATTTTCTGCTCCTGTAGCCAAGAGTTAACCCTGTCAGAGCTGGCCTGATTCTTCCCTCTATCCAAGCAGAGCTCAGGAACTGGTGCAGATTCTGGAATACCGGTGATGTGGCCATTTCCTATCTGGGATGAGGCGGTATCACCTCTCTTAGCATGGAACTGGTCACACCTGAAGTCACAGAGCTACCACTTCCTTATTCTCTCTCTCATAAAATGATGCCATCGAATCATTAATTTCCCAGCTAAGGTTCCAACGGGACTTGCAGTCATTCCCAGAATGATCAATATTGGGCATGCTCACACATTTCTAAAACCGAGGACTGAAACCACAAGTTTTGGTTTTCATTTTTTTTCCTCCTCTGTGGAGATTTTTTGAACATAAGAAGCTGACTTATGCTGACAGACTGCTGGTGCATTTTTAGATTTAAACAAAAATGTTTAAAAATTTATACCCAGTCCTTCTCAAGAAACTCAAGGTGGCTTGGAAAATAACAACCCATCTCCATAAATACAGTTGAACTGGCAACAGTGACTTTTTCGGGGAAAATATAAAGAACCTAAAGTTCCATGATCCATTAGTCACCCAATGCTCAGTAAAATAAAACTGCCCTATAGATTCTGTGTAAAGCAAGTAGGGAGGGGAAACAGGCACTTCTCAAGTGGGATTTCTGTTTCCTGAAATTCAGTGTTTCAGATCTAGTAATTGATTCCTCTTTCTCTTTCAAAAGAGGAATTTCTCTTCAATTTCTTTGTGTAGTTCTGTGTTCCAACACATGGTGGTGCTTTATGCATCCTTTTGTGACTTCAGCCCTTGCAGGGTTTTTAAAAAATATGGAACACATCACAGGGAGAGAAGATGGCATGGTATCGCTCGATCTCATCACATCTCAGAAGCTAAGCAGGGTCAGTACTTGGATGGGAGACCACCAGGGAAGACTGCAGAGGAAGGCCATGGCAAACCACCTCTGCTTCTCACTTGCCTTGAAAGCCCCAGCAGGGGTTGCCCTAAGTCAGTTGTGACTTGATGGTACTTTACAAACACAACACAGAGCGATGCTCTAGCAGGAGGGTAGGAAGTTTTGGCAAGGCATCCCCTGCTTCTGAGCATGTGCAGAGTGAATTTCTGAAATTGTGCCTTCCTGCCCCTCCTCTCTTCAGATTTATCTCTTGAGGAAAATGGAATTGATGCAAAATACTATACCGTGCGGCCTCTCTTAATAATCCCCCATAAGGGGGAAAGAAGCACAGCATGAACAGATCTGAGCTAGAGCCTTTCACCTTTTTGTTATTTGCAGGGAGGTTTTTTTTAATGGGAGGGGTATTACAGCTGTGATTGTCCCCACCTTCTGTCTGTAGTGGTTTGGGGAAGGCACTGCACATAGTAGAAGCAGAGAAGGAGTGCCAACTTGCCAGCTGGGGAAGAGACTGCGCCCCCCTTTTCGCCCCTTCCCCCTCACAGCACTCTGGTAGGGGCCACCCAAGTCCTTGGACTGATTCACAGTATTAGGTTATAGTGGTACTAGCAGGAGATTGTGTTGGCTCCAGAGGGGCACTGCATTAGTCTGTGAAACAAAAATAAACAGGGATTTACTGGCACCTTAAAGACTTAACAGAATTTTATTCCAGCATTTGTGGACTAGATCCACTTCTTCAGAGGCAACTGAGTGGACATTTTATGTTGGAAGTATGAAGAAAGATGACCAGTGGGGTCAAGGAGCTAGGAAATGCAGACAGCATGCCGCCCTGAAAAACTGCAGTCAAATCTGGAAAAACGCAGAGGCCGTTTGCTAGCTCTGCTAAGTCAATTAATGCATGTAACAGGTGGGGAATCTCATGTTTCGCAAGATAATTAACCCCACTAGTGAAGTAGACACCCAAATCCCTGTCCATACCTGCTGGGGGATTAGCAGCGCATAACATTGCTCTTGTGTCGTGTATCTAGAACCCCTTTGCCTCGAGTTTTGAGAAAGGGCTCACAGCATACTTTGCTGGTGGACCACAGGCTGCTGTTCTTGCCCCAAAGCAACTGCATTTTGGAGGCAAGTTCTGTGAATCTCAAAGACCTCTGGGACTCAAGGTGCCCTGTAATGGTGCAAAGGCGGCATCCATGGTGGCACGAATGTCAAAGCATCTGTGTCCACCTGTGTCAGTTTGTGTTCTCAAACACTGCCACCTAGTGGGATGCCTGAGCTATGCCATTGCAGAGCACAACCTCCTTGAAAAGAAAGACAGAGGGAGGGGGAAGCAAAGGTTTGTTGTTATACATACACGAAGCCATTAAGCAATTAAGCACATCATGAGGAAGCTGTGGGGAGATGTGGCATGCAAGCAGCACATTCTCAAATGAACCATGCACACATGCAGCCAGTGATGTCAAGCACTGGGGTAGATAACCAGTTTGGTGTAGTGGTTAAGAGCAGCAGGACTCTAATTTGGAGAACCGGGTTTGATTCCCCACTCCTCCACTTGAAGCCAGCTGGATGACCTTGGGTCAGTCACAGCTCTCTCAGAGCTCTCTCAGCCCCACCCACCTCACAGGGGGATTGTTGTGGGGATAATAATGACATACTTTGTAAGCCGCTCTGAGTGGGCATTAAGTTGTCCTGAAGGGTGGTATATAAATTGAATGTTGTTGTTGTTGTTGTTATTGTACACTTGATCAGATCCGGGTGCAATTTCCAGTATTGCCATTGTTCAATCTGATGTACAACCGTAAGCCTTCTATGCATACTTTGAGTGTAGAAGCAGTGTGATCATGGGGCGCAAAATATTCCCCAGCACATTTGTTCATATGTTCCACTGCTGATCCCTAGCCACTTGGGACCCATTGAGTCACCTCTCCTCCCTGTTCTCCTCACAACAACCCTCTGAGGGCCAAGCTACAAGTGACGAATGACACTTGAACAGCAAGTGGATTGAGTGGAGGGCAAGTGAACAGGGAGAAATACACTTGCTGTTCAAGTGTCATTTATCACTTGTAGCTTGGCCCTGAGCCTGCCAGCCACACAGGAAAGCCAGGCTCCACAGGGAGATTGGCAACCCTCGGGAACTTTTAGGAGAAGACTGGGAGGTGCATTTGACCTCAGGACACATACAATGACTCCCAGGAGCAACTGGAGACTGTTTAGAATGTTGGGGGTGAAGATCAATCAGGCCACATATGCAAATGACCCTGAAAGGCTGGCCCAATCAGGGAAGAGTGGCTGAGCTGGCACTGGGCGGGGACGCAAGCAGGCAGCATCCTGCCAGCCACACAGGAAAGCTGTATCCCTTTGGGAAAACACATTTTACCCCTTTTTACCCCTTTAGGGGGCGAATTTCTTAAAATCCCTTCTTAGTGGGTGTTTATGTCATGAAAGGAATGTTCTCCACAAATTTCATGTTTCTAGGTCTAGAGATTTGGGCCCAGCATTGATGAGTCAGTCAAGACACTTCTCTCTCTCTCTCTCTCTCTCTCTCTCTCTCTCTCTCTCTCTCTCTCTCTCTCTCTCATAGGTATTTATATGTAAGAGATATTTATTCATTATATGCACTCGTCATTTTATAAATAAATGTATACGTGATTCATGATCATATTTTTGTACAAGAGCTATTTCTCCAGTGGGTGGGGTTTCCCCTGATGGTTTTTACCACGTGGAGGCTGGCAACCCTAGAGTACAGTAACTCAGTCCAAGCCCTTTGCTCAAGTCGCTAGTCCTCTAGCTTCCTGTCTGCATGGCGACTGGACAGACTCGGCTGCTGAACTTCGACTTTCTGCCAGAGACCCTTGAGCTGAGATTTGCCAGGGAAGCAGAAAGTTTTCTCACGGTGACTTATGCTTCGGTAGCATCCCCGTATCAGGAGATGGAATGCACGTGTGCTGAAGGCTCTAATGAAGTGCTGAGGCTTCATTAAACGGTCCCCGAGACAAGCGCGGGCTCCCTTGATACCTCCGTGCTGCTGCAAAAGCACTAGGCCACAGAATAATAATAGGATACCGCCGCTATGATTTGTGCTGTTTAATGGCTCTCTTAGAGCAAGATTTTTTTGTGTCTGCATGCCAGGGCGGTTGGAGCCCTATAAATACCGCAGGATCGATTGGGGCTAATGAAACAGGCCACATGCATTGTGGCCGGAGCTGCAGAATGTCTGAGGTCTGTACTGTCAGTCGGTCTAGCAAACGATCCCACCTTACTGGGAGATCAGTGTCATTCCCGGGCCTGTCCTCTGAGACCACCCGTTTAGAAAATACTATAATTTATTTACTTCATTTATACCTCATTTTTTGTTCCTGTGGGAATCCAACATGGTTTATATTGTTCTCCTCTCCTCCATCTTATCCTCACAACAGCCCTGTTAGGTAGGTTAGGCTGAAAGTGTTTGACTAGCCCAAGGTCACCCAGCAACCTTCTGTGGCAGAGTGGGGATTTAAACCTGAGTTTCCCAGTTCCTAATCTGATACTCTAACCGCTACACATATGTGCACTTGTATTGGCTGGCATGCCTAATTCAAGACCTGCCAAGCCAAACACAACCTTTGTTATGAGTAGAGATGGGCATGAACCGAAACATGGACCAAAGTTTTTCGTGAACTGGGTCGGTTCGTGGTTCGCGAACCAGCAGTTTGTTAGAGCCCATTTCTGACAAACCAACACGAACTTTAGGCTGGTTTGTTTGGTTCATTTTTTGGTTCATCACTGCAGACAGCCTGGCACCAATCAATCAGTTTCCTAGGCAACAGAGGGAGGGGCTTTCTGTAGACTTTCTGCTGCTCCAAAAGTGATGTTTTCATGAACCAAATGAACCAGTTCGTGAACCAGGGCAAGTTCGTGAAGGTTTGTGGTCCGTGGTTCATGAAATGTGATGAACCACGAACCGCATGGTTCAGCATTTTCCCAGGTTGTGCCCATCTCTAATTATGAGCTGTCACCTGCTGGGCATATGGCACATTCCTCGCCCCAGTTCTGCTGTCTCTCACACTTTTACCCCGCCCTTCCTCCAAAAAGCTCAGGAAGCTTCATAAAAATCCTTTGAGGTACAGCAAGCTGAAGGAGAAAACTTAGCCCAAGATCATCTCATGAGCTTTGTGGCTGAGGGGAATTGAACTCGAGTCTCCCCAGTTTTGAGACGGACACTAACTAGTACATCACGCTGGAGAGGTATCTTGGTGTCCTGATGGCCCACCATGTTCGGTTCACTGAGTCCGGAGTTGGTCTGGTCGGTGTACTAATAGAGATGCAAGATCCTTCTGTGAACACGTTACTTACCAGGAAATATTTAGGATGGCAAGTTTAGCAGAGCTGAGGGCCAAGCTACAAGTGACGAATGACACTTGAATGGCAAGTGGATTTCTCCCTGTCCACTTGCGCTCCACTCAATCCACTTGCCGTTCAAGTGTCATTCGTCACTTGTAGCTTGGCCCTGAGAGACTCATATTTTCACTCCCTTGCAAAGGGAAAGAAGGAGCCTTCCTGGGCTGTAGCGTTTCGGAGCACTCAGCTGAATGCCAACAGGCTGTGCCATCTTTCTCCATAATTATGATGGGGAGCTGTGGTTATGCTTTCCACACCCGTACACAAATGCTTAATAACCCAGAGGCCACATTTTCCTGTTCATTAAATGGCAATAGCAGGAAGATCGCCTGCCTCTGCCCTTCTTTCTCCAGGACCTTTGATGAACCTAGTAGCAACACAATTAGCCTTGCTTCTGGCGTTTTCCCTCCCCTTCTCTGCTCGCCTCATCAATGTCATGGGAAAGTTGTGAATGGAGCTTCTTCACCTACTTTATGGCCCTCAGACATGATATCTCAATGCTAGAGTTACAGATGGCAACAACAGTGTGCGTATATAACACATTTCTGGACAGATCTGTGCTAGTGATAAAGTGAAGAACAAAATAAGTGTTGTTATTATCCCTACAATACTGCTGGGGAGCTGTGCTGAGAGGAGTGGGTTACCCAAGGTCACCTACAGAGTTCATGGCAGTAGAGGAGTCAAACTAGCAGAGTGCTGATTCACAGCCCAACCACTTAGCCACTGTGCTATAGCGGCTCTCAAAATAATTGTTGTGCTAATATACCACTTTTCTAAATGGATTAGTGCCTCACTCAAAGCAATGAACAATGTCAGTGTTGTTATTATCCCCACAATTGGGAGTTGAGGCTCTGGGCCAAGCTACACATGACGAATGACACTTGAACAGCAAGTGTATTTCTCCCTGTTCACTTGCCCTCCACTCAATCCACTTGCCGTTCAAGTGTCATTCGTCATGTGTAGCTTGGCCCTGAGAGGAGCAGAGAGCTGGGTCTGATTCTCCACACCTCCACTTGAAGCCAGCTGGGTGACCTTAGGTCAGTCACAGCTTCTGAGAGCTTTCACAGCCCCACCCTCCTCACAGGGTGGTTGTTGTGATGATAATAATAACACACTTTGTAAACTGCTCTGAGTGGGCATTAAGTTGTCCTGAAGGGCAGTATATAAATCGAATGTTGTTGTTGTTACCTTGCTCAGTGAATGTCCTAGCTGCTGATTATGTTGTATTTTCACTTGCACCATGTAATCCGACTTGGATTTGATAATATAAATTATTATCATTATCATTATTACTTTTTCTCCCTTGCACAGTTTACCTGCATGAAGGTCAGGTCAGAACTTATGTGGTGTGAGGTTTGAGTCTCAGCTTAGATTCTAGGAGTGCCTGTTCCAGTTTCACTCAACCATGAAGATCCGCAGTTGACTTCGGGCCAGTTGTTCTCTCACAATCTAACCTATCTCACATGGGTTGTTCTGAAGGCAACAGGGGGCAAGGGAGAACCACCTGCACCTCCTGGGGTTCCTTGAAGAACATATGGGAGTAAAAAATGAACCAGACAGGTCAAGGATCAAGTGTGTACAGTAGAGACGAGCACAAACCGAAATACGAACTGAAGTTCGTCACGAACTGGGCCAGTTCGTGGTTCATCAACCAGCAGTTTGTGGGAGCTCATTTCTCACAAACTGTAACAAATTTTAGCCTGGTTTGTTTGGTTCATGTTTTGGTTCAACACTGCAGACAGCCTGGTGCCAATCAATCCGTTTCCTAGGCAACTGGGGGGATGGGCTCTCTGCAGACCTTCTGCTAACCTGGAAGTGACGTTTTCATGAACTGAACAAACTGGTTCATGAACTGGGGCAAGTTCGTGAAAGTTCGTGGTTTGTGGTTCGTGAAATGCGATGTACTTACAAACTGTAACAAATTTTAGCCTGGTTTGTTTGGTTCATGTTTTGGTTCAACACTGCAGACAGCCTGGTGCCAATCAATCCGTTTCCTAGGCAACTGGGGGGATGGGCTCTCTGCAGACCTTCTGCTAACCTGGAAGTGACGTTTTCATGAACTGAACAAACTGGTTCATGAACTGGGGCAAGTTCGTGAAAGTTCGTGGTTTGTGGTTCGTGAAATGCGATGTACTATGAACCGCTCGGTTCAAAATTTTCCCGGCTTGTACCCATCTCTAGTGGGCAGGCACAATTGTTCCTGCATGTGAATCAGCCCACAAAGGGGATATGTTGCAGAACTTTCTACAAAGAAGGGTTGAATCCCTACCAATTGCAGTCCAAGAGATCTTAGCTAGCAGCTCCAGGAAAGACCTCTGCCTGTCACCGTACCAGTCAGGGAAGATGGTATCAAATTGGGATGGCCATTTCTGTTTCCCTATATTGTCATTGGTTTCGATCCACATCATTTTCATTAGTATTGATTAATGCATAGAAGCCACTTCTGTACCAGTGTGTACCAGCCTTTTATGCATGATGAGTGGGGCCATGGCTCAGAGATAGAACATCCACTTTGCACAAAGTGGGTCGCAAGTTCAATTCCCAGAGTGCCCAGTTGAAAGGGTGATCAAAAGGACCTGAGTCTGAGACCCTGGAGAACTGCTGCCGGTCAAAGAAGACGATGCCAACCTTGATAGACTGAGGGCTTGGCTCAGTAAAAGACAGCTTTGTAGGTGTTCACATATATGTGCTTTGCGCATAGAAGGTCTCAGGTTCAAAACCCAGCATCTCCAGTTTACAAGGAGAGGTTGTAGGTGATGTGAAAAACTTCCACCTGAGATCCTAGAGAGTTGCTGTGAATCTGAAGAGAGCATTGCCTTTGACAGATCAAGGGTTGGACTTGGCGTAAGATGGCTTCTGTGTTCATGTGATGGATGGGGTGGTTCCACATATATAGCAGCTTCATATGGGTTTCCCGTTCAGCTTCTGGAAGGGCTCTGAATTATGTGTTTTCCCCCAAGGATTGCAGCCACCGACTTAAAGACTTTAAACAGCCATTTCACAAGTGCTTACCCATCCCAGCCCGGCCTCAAGACAAATCCCCTCGTTCGACAATATTGCTCTGTGGAAGCCAAATAAAAAGCAAGGCCATCAACCGTTAATAACATGCCTGTCGTTGCCCGGCCTGACACAACACAAAGGAGCTATTCTTCCACCTACGATAAATGACAAGTTGGCTCGGCATCGGAGCCCTGGAGAATAACAGGGCTGTTGGATTCGACAAGAGGTAGAGCAGCCACGCAGGGCCACCAGCTGACCAGACGGACCTGGAAAGGGCATTTGTCACAACGGTCGAACTTCTCGTGGCCACTGCCTTCCCAGGTGCTTTTCCTCCAGAGCGTTGCGTGGGAGATGTGCATGGATCACGTTCTCGTAGGAAAAGCATCCATCAGACCTGGATAGTTTGTGGTGCCTCCTGCCCAGTGGTGATGGCTGTTGGCCCGTCGGATGTTTGACAAGCCCCTGGTGTTTCTGCAAGTCTGAGAGACGGAGGCCGGGCCAGATGGCTGGTGGGCTGCATCCTGCTCAGTTGCGTCACAAGGCCACTGTACCGGTAAGAAGGCGAGCTGTGCACTGTGAAACAATGTGTGGCTTAAACCCAGAGCCTTAAAGATCAAGGAACACCTCCTTACACTGTCCGGGGAAATTAGAAGAGAGAGAACAGCCCAGAACTCTCTAGGCCAGTGGTTCTCAACCAATGCTATGCATATCTTCAGTGGGACACAGAAATAGGCTCGGCATGATACAAGGTTTTCATAACAACTGCTAAGAATTTGCTCTCAATCCCCATGTCCACCAGCAAGTGGTATGCAAGTAGTAATCTTAGGGCCAAGCTACACATGACGAATGACACTTGAATGGCAAGTGCATTTCTCCCTGTTCACTTGACCTCCACTCAATCCACTTGCCGTTCAAGTGTCATTCGTCATGTGTAGCTTGGCCCTTAGACACTGTCTTTCCCCCCGTCCCATCCCCCCCTGCCCACCATGAAATCTCTTTGCTGTACTGCTTTCTGCTGACCCTACTGGCCAGGCAATATCTATTAAAGCCACAGCAATAAAATTTACTTCCACCAATACTACGGCAATTTTTTACACCCTTAAAACTTACAATAAATAATAAATATAGTAACAGGATGCCTGTAAATATATCATAGTCCTCGGAAAAAGCAGGCTTTTTGCTTCTATCATGGTAGGATGTAAGATACGAAAGACTGGAAACCATTGCTTTTGACCAAGGAATCAGGTGATAGAAGAGGGCCAATCCAGTATTGGTGGGATAGAAAGTTTCCAGGTCTGCAGCCTTTCCCTAGACTGGTTGCTGAGTGGGAGACTTCCAAGTTCTGTGTTTGCACTGCCAGACTAGAATCATAGAATCATAGGGTTGGAAGGGATCTCCAGGGTCATCTAGTCCAACCCCTTGCACAATGCAGGAAATTCACAATTACCTCCCCCCCTACACTGGCCTGGGCAGTGGCAAAACACTGTCAGGATCCCTAGCCAAACTGGCCTGGAGAAAATTACTTCCTAACCCAAAAGTGGCAATTGGCAAGGCCGGTGCCAGAGTTTCTGGCACCTGAGGCTGGGAGCAGCTTCAGGGCTGTTTCCGCCCCCGCATGCATGCGGGTTTGCATTTGGACTGTGTGATGAGGTCACTGCGTGTGATGTCATCACACAGCATGCCACTGCAAGCCAGCCTCATTGGCATGGCAGGCAGCTGGGATAGCGCGTGGGTGGCCTCCCAGCCCTCCTACTCAGTTGCTGCCGCTGCCTCAGTGCTCAAGGCATCTGCCAGACCCACCTCCATGGACGCGCTGGCCCTGTCAATCACCATTACCCTAGGTGTGTAAGAAGGGGCCACGAGAACTAAGCACTAATGTAACTCTTCTTGCCCTCCTTCTCATGATCTGCCCAGGTTCACAGAATCAGCACTGCTGTCAGATGGCTATCTAGCCTCGGCCTAAAAACCTCCAAAGAAGAAGAGTCCACCAGACCAGACTACTGGTCTTTGACTTGCTCGCCCACTCTCAACTGCTCCTGAGCCCCTCACTGTCTTGGATTTATCATCCTTATTACTAAGGGCAGCAAAATAATTCTATGGCTAACATGGCTCCCATTGAAGAGTAGCCATCTTTTCTCCGTATATATTGGTGTTTGCTAACCACACAGCCATAGTCTGTGTACTCCCACCACCAGGGGCTCACCAGATGGCTGTCTAGGATGTGGCCTTTTTTGTGGTGGCACTGAGGTTGTGGAGTGCTCCTTCTCGAAGGAGGCTTAGTGAGTTCCCCTCCTTTGTGTCTTCTTCAGATGTCAGGTAAAACACTTGTCTCACTTCAGGAGGTGGAAGGGAAAGGTCAAGTGATTTCCATGTCTGAATTTGGAGTTGGGATATTTCCACTTAGGTTAGCTGGTATTGGTTAGATTTTGGTTTCTTTTGTTATAGATTGTTGGAATACCTTGAATGACATGATTACTTACTGGAAGCTGCTTTCCGGACCCAAATGAGTCACAAAGCAGGCCAGAAATGTTTGAAAAAACGAGTAAATAAAAGTCAGGTACCAGATTTACATGACGTCACATGCACTTGCATAGTTTGGGGGTGGAGTTTATTGCCACAATACCAGTCCCACACTCTGTATACTGCATAATACACTGGGTGGAAAGAGCTTTCTTAACACACCAAAAGCTACATCACAGATTTTTAAAGGAAACAATTCTTGCCTGTCTTCCAACACAAGAGCACAAAGTTGGCATTCTCTTTGCCCTCGCAACAACAACGCTTGCTGCATGTTCAGCTACTCTTCTGGAATGTTCCAGTTCTTTTCCTCCCACGAAGGTGAGCATTTATTTAAAGTTTGAGAAAACTCCCTGCAGCTACTTTCTAGCGATGGGGAAATGAGAAAGATCTTGGCACCACCCCTTGAGAAAAGATGCCAAGCGTGCTTGTTTGAAGGGAACTACAGAGCAATTTGGCACGGTCTGGGCACTTTGAGTCGCTGCTTGGTGTGGTGAAGATAGGAACAACTAAGACAGACTGTGCGGGCGCAACCAGCGCCTGTTTCCTTCAGGCGGCATCAACTGCCTCGTCCTACTGTGGGTATATTATGACTCCAATTATCCAAGCTGCGTTTACGTAAGTCTCCTAGGACTTTCCTACGACATCAATTAATTCCACACACACCCTTGGAAAAAAATCTCATTATTCCGAACCGTAATCCTGTATACTTTGACTTGGAAATGAGTCTCACTGAATGGGCCAGCTGATAGGGCGGACCTAGTCCTAGTAGAAAATGAGGAGTGGTTCAGATTGTTGTCTATTCATTCATTCATTCATTCATTCATTCATTCATGTCATTTATAGTCCACCTTTCTCACTGAGACTCAAGGCAGATTACATAGTATGAGATTAGTTCAATCAGTAGCAAGGACATTTTCATACAGTAATAATAATAAATAATAACATTTGATTTATATACTGCCCTTCAGGACAACTTAATGCCCACTCAGGCGGTTTACAAAGTATGTTATTATTACCCCACAACAAACACTCTGTGAGGTGGGTGGGGCTGAGAGAGAGCTCCTAGAAGCTGTGACTGACCCAAGGTCACCCAGCTGGCTTCAAGCAGAGGAGTGGGGAATCAAACCCGGTTCTCCAGATTAGAGTCCCACGCTCTTAACCACTACACCAACTGGCAAGGACATTTCCATAAACAATGCCATAGGGTAAATAAACACACATTTACAAAGACATAGCATTAGCAAGGATCCAATACAGAATTGAAGAAATGGCGATGAAGAGCTTTGTATGTGTTAGCTAATACCTTGTGCTGAGCCCGTAACTTATCGGTAGCCAATGCAGTCACTCCAGGTAATCATCGAGATCTTGAACCAGATTCAGGGACCCTCCAAGCAGCATCCGCCTTTGTGCAGTGAAGAAACCTGCTCTTTTCTCCTCTCCATTCTGGAGAGACTCTGTGGTTCACTAATGGGGCACATGTTTTGCATGCAGAAGCTCCCAAGCTTCAGTTATTGGCATTAGCTGAAAGATCTCAAGTAGTGAGTGTAAAGACCGTTCTCTGGTTGAATCCCTGGACAGCCACTGCCAGTCAGAATAGACAGTGCTCGACTAGAGGGACCCGTTCCACGGAATTTGGGAGCTCTGCAGGCTTATTGTAATACCATCACCCCATCCAGAGTTTTGGAATTACTCTATCCTGTTAGAAGAAGGGACTGTCGATGTCTCTTGCTCAGGCCTTTAGGACTGCCAGCAGAGAAGAAGGAAGGCAACAACCATAGAGTGAGTTAGATAGACAGGCTGGTATCAGTCTGCTTCCTGCCAGGGGAATTTCCTTCCTTCCCTTCTCTCCTCCTCTTCTCTCTCTCTTCTTCCCTGCATGCACCAGTCGAGGCAGCATGGTGTCCCCTCCTGAGAGAGATGGCCTACTTTCAATCTAAAGCCATCCTAGCTAGTTAGATCAGTTACTAGTTCTTTCTCTCCACTAAACTTATGTAAATATATTTCTTTAGATAAATAAACAGTTATCGGTTCTCTAACTTGGATGAGAGCTTTCTGCATGCAGTTTGTTTAGTTAACGTGCCTTAACTGAAATCCAATACATCCTGTGTCCATCCTGTGTCCAAAACATTTTTTTTTTTAAATGAAACCAAGTGACTCTCCTCATCTCTACAGAAAATGGGAACCGGAACTTGATCCCAGCACTCTCAGAAATGTGTGGTGGTAGAGAGTGCCCTCAAGTCATAGCTGACTTATGGCGACTCCTGGTGAGGATTCCCTGGCAAGCAACTAACAGAGGTGGTTTGCCATCGCCTGCCTCTGCAACCCTGGTCTTTGCTGGAGGTCTCCCATCCAATGACTAACCAAGGCTGACCCTGCTTAGCTTCTGAGATCTGATGAGTTCAGGCTCATCTGGGATAGTGATGTGAATCCGCTGGTTGTGGAGTTTGTGTCACCACCTAAGACCACCTAAAAATGGTAGATCTCTACCTGGAGGCAGTGTAACGTAGTATTTGGTGTTGGCTTAGGATCTGGATTCAAATCTCCATTCTGCTCTGAAGCTCACCAGGGCCGTTTCCACACGGCTTACCTTGTTCCGGAAAACAGCGAAATCTCGCTTGAAATCTCGCGCGAAGACGCTGTTATCGTGTCTCCTCGTGCGATAACAGCGTCTTCTCGCACTATTTTATGCAGTAACAGTGTCTTCTTTTGTGATTTCATGCGAGATTTCGCTGTTTTCCGGAACAAGGTAAGCCGTGTGGAAATGGCCCAGGTCATTTGGGACCAGTCACCCTCTTTCAACCTAACCTATTTCACAGGGCTGTTATGGGTACTAACCTGGGGAGGGCAGTTCCCTGAATTCCTTGGAGTTCCTGTATAAAAAAATATAGATAGATCTTTAGAAAGTAAAATACAGGCATCCATATCTCTGGAGGAGATACAAGCGTAAATTGTTTGACCTTCACCCAATCTGCCGCCCTTTCTGTACAACGGAAATGGTTTTTTAAAAAATTGGAAAATATCAGTGTGAGAGACTCATTTAGATTAGGACATGGGGGTTGATGGGTTAAACTTCTCCCCTCTCTCCCCAATTCCTAATCCAAATCAGGGCCTGGTGTACTTTATAAAGACGGATGGACATCCGGGACCTTCATCATCTCCATTTTGACCCTGTGAGTGGCATTCGAACAACCGCTGCATAGGCTGGAAGTAACGTTTCCTCATCAACAACAGGTGGACTGGATGGGTTTGCAAAGCAGGTCGAGGGCACTTTGCTTTTGCACCTGAAACGCTCTGGGTCCTTGCCAGAAATGCAAATGAGCACAGGCCCTCTGTGGCAGAATCCTTCACCCTGGCTCGGTTAATGGCAGGCTGGCGAGGCTTGCTTGTTAATGCCAAGCTGCTAATTCCGCTGGAATCTGTCTCCGCTGCACGTCACGGCCATTTGCATTCTGCCATTGTTTCGGCTTTGAACTTTGAGAAGGAGTTATTTGTTCCAACTCTGCCATGAATCTTTAATTCGGGATTTTAAAAAAATAATCATAATGAGAGAGGCAGAGACCAAGCGAGAGAGAGAAATTGCGGACGTTGACATCGAAGGTGTGTTTGAGGCCGATTCACCTCCGTTTGTCCGCTGGCACATCTGCTAGCGTGGTTTACACATGTTTGCTGCCCAGGAGATAAAAGATATCATTACCCCTGACCTCTCCGCGCCAGCTAAAATTCATGGCAGCTGCAGCCTTTTCTTAGCAGTTTCCTGGTGAGTCTTGAGAGATCGTTTATGTGGGGGAGAGCTTTTGTAGCCAAATTGCATTGTGGGCTCAGCAGAAAATCCAATAACGAGCGTGCCTGCTTTCTTGACATCTCTGCTCGTTGAGAGCATGCAAATGTTCCCATTTTGAAATTACTTAACGGTACGGTCTATTTGTGTTTGGAGAGCAGCTTGACAGCGGACCCTTCTGTGCTTAACTGTGCAATATTTATTAACCAAAGAAACTCTTTAAAAAAAAAGGCCAGGCACAATGGTAGAACGTTTAAAGAAAAACAAAGACATCTGGGCTGCCCAACTTTGGATGTGTGGCTAGTGCAATCTCAAGCTCTATGGATGATGGTCGTGAAAACTGGCTCAAAGTGGCTGACCGTGGCAGAAACTGCTGCAAGCAAATCCTGTGATAAGACAGCATTAAGCCAAGAAGAAAGGCGACACATAAATCTTTTAATTAAAAAACAAAAATGAAAAAGTGACGGCTCGGTGGTCCAAATTTTCCCTTGGTGGCCCAGAAAAAGGGCAGGAAAAACAAGCTGGGATCACAGTTGAAAAGAAGCAAAAAAAAAAAAAAAAACAGTGCCTAAAGACAAACAACACAGTGATTTATTGCTATTATTACTATCATAAAATTACATACGGTCCTATCATGTTACATAAATGACAGAAAATTATCACAACAAATAATGTGATCACAAATTTAGAAAAGTCCAATTCTTGTGATATTATGAAACAGCTTCTGTAATAAGTTATAGTAAGAAGATCCAACAAGCATCTAGATGTAAGCCTGTTTCGTAGTTGACCTTCAGAAGTTATTCTTAATAGAGCTTCCTCAAAGTTATCTTTCTCTTGGTTGCAACTCAGCATTTCAATAAAAAGCAAGCCAGTCCGGTAGCCTTTCCTTCATCAGGTACAAGACCTACTACTCCAATACTAGCCAGCAAAATGCCGTCCGTCATTTGCTGAACTAACAAGCAAGATGGCCAGTACATTCAATATAAACAAATAATAAGAAATCTAATTGGTTTGGGCAGAATTTATGCAAAGTACTATTTTAATAATAACAACAGAGCTTATATATCATCCTTCTAGACAGATCAGAACCCCACTCAGTGGAGTGGTAAACAAAGTTAGTATTATTATCCCCACAGTACAGCTGAGGAGCTGGGGCTGAGAGGAGTGGCTGACCCAAGGGCACCTACAGAGCTTATGGCAGTAGGAGGATTCAAACCAGCAGATTGCAGATTCACAGCCCAACCACTTAACCACTATGCTACTGCAGCTCCCTTACAATAATAATTGTGTGTATACACCACTCTTCTAGATGGATGAGTGCCCCATTCAGGGGGAGTGAAAAAAATCTGCATTATTATTATTCCCACAATACAGCTGGGGAGCCGGGGCTGAGAGGAGTGGTTTACCCAAGGCCACCTGCTGAGCTCAAGGCAGGAGTGGGATTAGAACCAGCAGAGCACTAATCCATAACCCAACTGCTTTACCATTACGCTACTGATCCCCAGAATGCAGAGATCAGTTCCCCCTGGAAGAAATAGCAGCTTTAGAGGGTGGACTCTCTAGCATCATATCCTTGCTGTTTTCCCTCCCCTCCCTAAATCCTGACTTCCCCAGGCTCCTCCTCCAAATCACCAGAAATTTTCAAAGCTGGAACTGGCAACCCTACTCTGGAATCAGCCCCTGAAACTCAACACTTAGGTGGCAACATCAGGGGCAGTCCTTGGCCTCTGTGCCCTGTCCGTTTGGCTTTCCAAGACAACTGGTTGACTGCTGTATGAAACAAAATGCTGGACAAGATGGAGCGTTGGTCTGATCTTCAGGGCTCTTCCCTTAACTACTGTGCTACTGTAGCACAGTGGTTAAGTGGTTCAGCTGCGAATCAGCACTCTACTGGTTCGAATCCCACTCCTGCCATGAGTTCAGTAGGTGGCCTTGGGTCCGCCCCTCCTCTCAGCCCCAGCTCCCCAGCTGCATTGTGGGGTGATAATAATACTAATTTGTTCCCTGTCTAGAAGAGCAGTATATAAGTGCAGTAGTTGTTGCTGTTATATGTTATCTAGAATGAAGGCATAAAAGCTTGGGAAAACTGGACTGGAATTTGAGGGCCCAAGGCTGAGACGAGGAGATCCTTCATGGTTTTCTTTGTAAAGGATATGGGAGAAACATTGACCTGAAGTTGTAGGACAGATAAACCAATGGCTGGCTCCCCCCCCCACCCCGCCCTCCCTTTCAGCTTTGGCTGTGGAATCCTCATTCTGTGGGATAGTTATGGCTCCTGGCCTCCACAACGCATGTTCGCCTGTTTACTGGGATGTTATCTCATCCCCTTCGGTGCCTGCCTCTCTGTAAAGAGGAACAAAGCTGGCAAACAAAACGCTGCAACCCAGGGAATAATCGGAATGCTGCAGGATGCAAATCAGCCGTAAAAAATAGGACATTTTTCTCCCCCAAAGTATCCAGTAAGTAGATAGTTTAGGAGATTTATAATTTCACAAAGCCATGGCGTCCTCCTCTTTCCTTCAGGACGCAAGCCAGAAAATGTTTATTATCAGAGGAAGGCAGAAGCTGTAAGGCTGTAAACAGCTATAACATAGTGGAGCCATCTGTTTATTGGTGTACGTTTGGAGGTTGGGAGGATGTCTGTGTGTGTCAGGGTGTAAACGTGGAATTGTTTGCGTGCTCTTTTGTTACTTTGCTTTATGGGTTGTGCCTCTGCATGCATGTGTCGTCTGGAAAAAAAACAGTGAGATAGTGCTTGTTTAGTGCATAGGATTCAGTCTGGAATAACATTCCCTGAATTTGGACTCACAGGCAAAAAAGGAGGATTTGAAAGATGGGACTTATAGCTACCCCTTCTTCTAGGGCTGCAAATTCTGAGTTGGGAATTTCCAGGTGATGTGGGGAGTGTAGCCAGGTGGGGTGGGGAAGGGAGAGATATAATGCCATCCAGTTCATCCTCCAAAGCTGCCATTTTCTTCAGGGGAACTGATCTAACTGGTTTGGTGTAGTGGTTTGGTGTAGTGGGTAAGAGCGCGGGACTGTAATCTGGAGAGCTGGGTTTGATTCCCCACTCCTCCACTTGAAGCCAGCTGGGTGACCTTGGGTCAGCCACAGGTCTCTCAGAGCTCTCTCAGCCCCACCCACCTCAGAGAGTGTTTTGTTGTGGGGATAATAATGGCATAGTTTGTAAACCGCTCTGAGTGGATGTTAAGTCATCCTGAAGGGCGGTATATAAATCAAATGTTGTTGTTGTTGTTGTTAGTCTGGCGATCAGTTGCAATTCCAGGAGAACTCCAGGCCCCGCTTGGAGGTTGACAAGCTCCTCCCCCAGCATCAGCTCCTCCCCTTTCCTGACCTGAGCCTCTCTGGCGCTCTCAGAGTTCCTGGGGCTCATCTTGGTTCCCATAAATGGTCATATAAGTTGTTTCTGGTGACAAAATACCTTGATCCATCCCTGCCTACTCATAGCTGCAATTCAGATAAAGGCTTCAAGGGGAGAGTAGAGGAGGTTTAAGCCCTCATCCATCACTCCATGGTTTCAGCTGTCAAGATTGATTCTCCTTCCTCCCCATGCTATCCTTTGTCCTCAGAAGGGATCCTTTGTGTGTCTGCAGCTTCTTTCACCCACACTGGGACTAGTTTGAATTTAGGGAGCCCTGGCTCCAGCTATAATGGGAGACCTCCTAGCATCGCCTACTAATCTCCACTGCTGCTTGACAGGCTGGCGGGAGGGAGAGAGCCAGTTTGGTGCCGTGGTTAAGAGAGGCAGGACTCTAATCTGGAGAGCCAGGTTTGATTTCCCACTCCTCCACTTGAAACCAGCCGGGTGACCTTGGGTCAGTCACAGCTCTCTCAGAGCTCTCTCAGCCCCACCCACCTCACAGGGGGATTGTTGTGGGGATAATAATAACATACTTTGTAAACTGCTGTTAAGTTGTCCTGAAGGGCAGTATATAAATCAAATGTTGCTGCTCCTGTTGTTAAATGGGACGGGTTGCCAGTCTCAGCACAGAGGCACTACTGGCGGAAAACCAGGCATGATGTCATTGCATCATGCCAACACTTTCAGATTTGCCCCAAATTCTATGGTTTAACCATAGAGTTTGGGGTGAATCCGAGGGTGTTGGCGCAACACAATGACATAACTTCCAGTTCATTCCCAAAGTGACATTGCGCCTTACATAGATGTCGGTGTAATTGTCACTGCTCCAACCATCCTCCAGCGGGTTGCTAGCAGCCGTTGGAAAATTTCACTTGACTTCCAAAGCTATCCACCATTAATTTAGCAAAGAGTCCAGTAGCACCTTTAAGACTAACCAACTTGATTGTAGTATAAGCTTTCAAGAACTACCGCTCTGTTTGTCAGATGCATGCTACTGGACTCCTTGCTGTTTTGCAGCTACAGACTAACATGGCTAACTCCTCTGTATCTATCACCATTAATTTAGTTCGTTATGATAAAGTATGGGGCTGTAATAAAAACTGCCTCTTAGCCGCTCATCTTGATTCGCTCTCAATCAATCCGTGTTGTTTTTCCCCTCCTAGCCGACTGCTAACCAGCTCCTGAACGGCAACTGTCTTTGCTGTGTTATGAAATGTCCTGATGTTTAACACAGGGCCATTACAGCTTCTATTTTATTACAACATGCAGAGTTGCTAGGCAAGGCCCTAAAGCAGTGTGCCCAAATGATTGTAGAGGGGATTGGTTGTAGGCTGTTAATGGAGCCATCAGGCTGTAAGCGGTACCTATGCAGTGCAATTACCTGGTGTGTTCAGGAACATTTATCCACACAGACCATCTGTATTCTCAGTGGACATCAATGATTTATCATAACTCAGATCTGGGTACTATTGTGTGTTGCATGTATTATATTCTAAGGATAGACTTTCTGCCTCTTTTATCACAAGGATAATGATGCATTTATATTTTCAGTTGAGATGAGGCTTAGCCATGCTTGCTTCTCTTGGGAGGCTGTTCCACAACCAGGGAGCCGATTTTTGTTGATCTACGGGGCAAGTCCCAAAGTATCCATTAGAAGGCTTTCTTGCAACACGCACACTTATCTGCCACTACCCCCAATTGTTAAAAAGCACATTCTTAAAAGAAAAAAAATCCTTTGAACATTTCTGAACGGTGACTTTCTACTTAGACAGTATACCTTCTGTGCCTGCCCATGAACCTAACAAATCTAGCAATCACTTCACAAATCAACTGCTCTGATGCAAAAAGCAGTCAACATATCCAACCTCAGCCATTTAAAAGATGGAATCTGATTCCATGCTTGAGAAATTGGTTGGTTTCATGACCTGATCATGACCTGTGGCTCTGGGACTGATGACATGCTTTGCATGCAAAAACCCTCAACTTCAGTCGCTAGTATCACTTAGGGCCAAGCTACAAGTGACGAATGACACTTGAATGGCATGTGTATTTCTCCCTGTTCACTTGCTCTCCACTCAATCCACTTGCCATTCAAGTGTCATTCATCACTTGTAGCTTGGCCCTCAGTCACTTAGAGGAACTCTGGAAGCAGGTGTTGGGAATACCTTGTTCTGCCTGGATAGCCATCGCCAGCTAGGCCATTTCTTGACGTTCGTATAGGGATGGTCCACTCACAGAATGCTGGCGGCTTTTCCTCAGCAATCCAGACATCTCCATTTGCAAAATAACAACAACATTTGATTTATATACTGCCCTTCAGGATGACTTAACACGTACTCTAAGCAGTTTACAAAGTAACAAAAACAACAACATTTGATTTATATACCGCCCTTCAGGATGACTTAACACCCACTCAGAGCAGTTTACAAAGTATGTTACTATTATCCCCACAACAACAAACACCCTGCAAGGTGGGAGGGGCTGAGAAAGCTCCTAGAAGCTGTGACTGACTCAAGGTCACCCAGCTGTCTTCAAGTGGAGGAGGGGGGAATCAAACCTGGTTCTCCAGATTAGAGTCCCACGCTCTTAACCACTACACCAAACTGGCTCTCAAACTGGCAAATGGTGGCAGGCTGTTTGGATTCAGTTTTTTGGCACCTTTTCTGGGACCGCAGGAATATAATTCAGCTTCATATGTACATGTCTTGTTACAGAGAGGTTGGATGCAAGGAGCTGAGGGAGTTTCAGGGAAGAAATCATGGATGTCTGAGAACTTCATCAGGAAAGCCTTTGGAAGTGATGGATGAAAAACAGTTTGTGGGCTCTTACCTTGCAATTATGAAGGTTTCTGTAAGAGAAGATTGTCCGGTGATTGCTTCTTGAGATCATCCAGAGGGAGGACCCCTTTCCAGATGTTCTAAGGGGGCAGAATGAATGTTCCCGCTGCTGTGGTCCTACTTCCGCTCCTTACATGTGTTCATTCTACCCTTTTAAAACACCTGAAAAGGACAAGAGCCTTTACAGCCACTCCGGATTCTTCCCCCAGTTGACAATGGCTGATTCCACACACGGAATGCACTTCCAATCCACTTTATAGATCATTTCGAACGGATTTTTTCATGTGCGGAACAAAAAAATCCACCTCAAACAATTGATAAAGTGCATTGAAAGTGCATTATCCGTCGTGTGCGGAATCAGCCAATATTGGACCATGACAACAGCAATTCCATAGATGGTTCACCATTTTACTAAGATGGTTTTGAGTGGACATTAGCCTGAGTGTAGTAAATGGAGAACCCTATGAGAATGCCACCAAATTCCAGAATGATAGCCATGTCCTGTGCTTGCAAGGAAAACATTCTGCCACATTTTAAAGATGAATGTGCTTTTTGGTGGTGTAAGCTTCTGAGGGCGAGAGCCCACTTCATTGCAACGCACCTGATGAGGCGGGTTCCGGTCCACAAAAGTTGATGCCACGAGAGTCTCTGTTGTTAATGAAGACTGTGGCTGGAATGAGATACCTGGGCTGTTATTGAATTTTAAAAGTCTGCTTTGGATGATGGTAATTCATATAATCGTTGGCAGTAGAGATCAGCATTACCTTGTGCTAATGTTCATTGAAACCCATTACGTACAGCTGTACAGGAATCATTAGCACACAGCAGAGAGTATGATAAAATGATGTATGAGCAGAAGGCTGTTTCGTGGACCTATCATCGATGCTGAATCCTTGCCATAATTTTTTTTTCTTGTGTTGTAGGCAAAGTGGGCGTTGTCCCCTGAACCCTGCTCTTCCATTTTGTGTGTATGTCAGGTCAGAATGTATCATTCTCATCCGTCTTTTTCAAACGGCAAACAGCCGAGCTCTTTCTTTTCTCCCATCTTGAATTCTCGGGACTCCGGTGCCCAACCATTCTGCAATGCCGTTCACATCTTTTAGGGGCTGGTACATCCGCTGTTCCACATTTGGTCCAAAATCGGGAGCCATGTTAGTCTATCTGTAGCTGTAGAAAAGAGCAAGAGTCCAGTAACACCTATAAGTCTAACAAAATTTGTGGTACGATATGAGCTTTCGTGAGTCACAGCACCCTTCTTCAGATATATTCAGATGTTAGTCCTATAGGTGCTATTGGATTCTTGCTCTTTTCTACTGTCATTGCTGTTTGTGAAGCCAGGATTTTGCTGTCAAGGCTATCACAAATCCTGATTCATAGTCTTTCTTTCTATAGCCTGGGAAGGTAGCATTGGGAAACAATGCAAAATTAAGTCAGGGTCCAGACAGAATGTCATATAAAACCATACTTAATGCTAACAGTGGCTAATAAAGCTTCAGAGCCTGGAGTTGGTAGACTGCGACTAACCGCAATTAGTGGAGAGGCCTGCATACGGAAAATAGTGCTGGCTATAGTTAAGTTTAATTAAATCATAGTTTGGTGCAACGTCTGAAAGGAACCTAAATCTATATGAAGCATGCATAAGGAAGCGTGTGCATATTTGCACAATTTCTTTTAATGGGAAAACCTGAGCTTTTTCGTTAAGGGATGTTTTTAAGAGTTTCCTTCCTAGCCTGAGTTTCTTTGTAGACATACCCACCCACCTGGACTGCTCAAAAATACTTGGGTTGAATGAGAACCTGACATTGAGAACCGAGGATTATAGAGAGCTGCTGTAGCACAGTGGTTAAGTGGTTGGTCTGTGAATCAGCACTCTGCTGGTTCGAATCCCACTCCTGCCATGAGCTTAGTAGGTGGCCTTGGGTAAGCCACTCCTCTCAGCCTCAGCTTCCCAGCTGTATTGTGGGGATAATAATAACACTAACTTGTTTACTGCTCCGGGTGAGGCACTAATCTGTCTAGAAGAGCGGTATATAAGCAGAATCATTATCTTATCATCATTATTATTTTGAACAGGGAGGGAAACTGTTTGAGCAGTGCTTCATAACTGTGGGCCAAGCTAGAAGTGACGAATTACACTTGAATGGCAAGTGAACAGACTCACATGCATTCCTCTCTGTTCACTTGTGCTCCACTTGCGCTCCACTCGATCAAGTGGAGTGCAAGTGAACAGGGAGGAATACATGTGAGTCTGTTCACTTTCCATTCAAGTGTAATTTGTCACTTCTAGCTTGGCCCTGTATCTTAAGAAGTTTTCCCGCAAAAGCTCATACCCTAAGAAGTGATATCACAAACGCTCATACCCTACCACAAATTTTGTGAGTCTTATAGGAGCTACCAGACTGTTGCTTTTTTAAAACATTTGGTCAAGTTTCCAATCAAGCCCCCGAGGAGAAGAAGATGAAACAACCATCTCCCAAATGTCTTTAGGTTCAGAGTTCTAAGATGGCTGAGTCACATCTCTGCTGCTTTCTTTCTCCACTAGGTTTAGCGTTTCATCCCAAGACATGATCCCTTGGAGAGCTGAGTGAGATATCAAGCTTAGGAACAGATGAACCTCCTGGACAGGTATGGAATGTCCCCCATTCAGAGGCACTCCCTCTTGATTTACTGCACCCGTTACAAATCTGAGCTATCACCTCGGTCGAAAGGGTGACCGTTGTGTTTTATTTTATTAGTTATCTGGGCTAAACTTTAAACAGCAGGTGAACCTGGAAAAGAAACCTGTCTAGGGATCTGGTAAAAATTCTGTTCTCTCTTTCCCCTCACCCACGTTCTTTCCTGCCCTGCGGTAACACAGCATCAGCGATGCTTGCTTGTCTGACTCCATGTTGTTTTTTTGTATTTGAAAATATTTAATGGACTTCGTTGTACTGTTTTGTTGATTGCTCATAAGCTCCCACATTGGGAGAAAGACAGCATAATTTATATATACATAAAAAGAAACAAAAGGCGTTATTTTAAAAATCACAGGGGACCCACAAATGCATATTTATATATATATTTCACACAATCTTTTGAATTTATACAACTTTGGAAGTATTTTTCTTCACCGCTCAGCATAGCACCAAGGATTCAGATACATTGCCCATATTAATAAGCACCAATGATTTGTGTGAGAATCAATAACGTGCAAATTCTGCCAATAAGTGTTTAATAATAATAATAATAATAATAATAATAATAATAATAATAATAATAATTGATTTATATACCGCCCTTCAGGACAACTTAATGCCCACTGAGGGCCAAGCTACACATGACAAATAACACTTGAACAGCAAGTGTATTTCTCCCTGTTCACTTGCCCTCCACTCAATCCACTTGCCGTTCAAGTGTCATTCGTCATGTGTAGCTTGGCCCTCAGAGTGGTTTACAAAGTATGTCATTATTATCCCCACAACAAAACATCCTGTGAAATAGGTGGGACTGAAAGAACTCCAGAGAGCCGTGACTAGCCCAAGGTCACCCAGCTGGCTTCAAGAGGAGCAGTGGGGAATCAAACCCGGTCCTCCAGATTACAGTCCTGCGCTCTTAACCACTACACCAAACTGGCATAACAATTACTAGCCAAAAGTGTCAATTCCAAAACAATTTGGCCGTTGTGTACAATGCAGAGGCAAATGCCACAAGCATCTGATGAACTTCCCCTTTCAATACAAAACCTCTCCTTCAAGCATCTGAGAGCATACTTACAGCAACATACAGTACACGGTAGCATAGTCTACAGTCTACAATACAATACAAAAGCCTTTTTGAATAAGTCAGTTTTGCATCATTTGCGGAAAGCTAGGAGAGTGGAGGCTCTCCTGATCTCCTCAGGCAAGCCATTTCACAGGGTGGGGGCCACCACAAAGAAAGCCCATGTACCGGCTGCTCTTGATTTCACCCATGTGCAGGTTGGCACCTTCAGGAGACCCTGTTTGGAAGTGCGAAACTGCCATGGAGGAACATAGGGAGGGAGGCAGTCCCGTAGGTATGCTGGATCAAGGCTGTGAAGAGCTTTACCTTGACCTGAGCACGGTAACTAGGTAGCCAATGGAGTGACTGCAGGATGGGGGTGATGTTCATGCTCCTGCTTGCTCCTGATAACAGTCGCACTGCAGCGTTTTGCACCAATTGGAGTCTCCTAGTTAGTTTAGATGGGAGACCTATATATAGTGCATGCAATAGTCAAGTCTTGAGGTTACCATAGAATGGATCCAGGTGGCCAGGTCGGCCATGTGGAGGTAAGAAGCCATTTTCCAGGCTTGAGTGAGGTTGTAGAAAACATTTTTTTTTGGCTGCCTTAACTTGTTTTTCTAGTAATGGTGCTGGATCCAGTATAACCCCAAGGCTCTTAACCGAGTCTGCAAGGGTCAGACGAATTCCATCGAAAGTGGGGAGTACAAAGCTCTGTGAAGAGCTTTGTGTGTGATAACCAATACTTTGAAACGAGCATGTAGTGACTGAGCCAAGTGCCCCCCCTCTTAAACAGCCTCTTGCCAGTGGGGGATATGTCCCCTCCCCCGATCTGCTGAACATCAAGCAGCTCGCCACCCCACCTCACAGGTTCTTGGTTGCTGAGGGACTGTGCAATAGGAATGCCACTATTTTTTATTAACTGAAATTGTTTTTAATTATTTTGTTATCCTGTCTTATATCTTGATGTGATCTGCTCTGCGCCTGTTTCACAGGGAGAGTGGAATATAAGTGCAATAAAATAAATAAATAAAACGTGGGTCATGCAAGCTGTGCTTTGGCCTGCTTCAATAAACAGAGAAACTGAATGAAAACGAGTGATGCAGTAACGAACGATATAACATCGGTATCACAGGGGAACACCCCATGCTGTGGTTGCTGAACAACTGAATAATAATAATAATAATAATAACATTCGATGTATATACTGCCCTTCAGGCCAACTTAATGCCCACTCAGAGCAATTTACAAAGTGTGTTATTATTATCCCCACAACAAAGCACCCTGTGAGGTGGGTGGGGCTGAGAGAGCTCTGAGAGAGCTGTGACTGACCCAAGGTCACCCAGCTGGCTTCAAGTGGAGGACTGGGGAATCAAACCCGGCTCTCCTGTGTTCTTAACCACTATACCAAACTGCAGGTCTTTGCTCAATGAGTACTGATGGCCAGTGGGGGATAGAGATGCAAATCATACTTAGCTGCCAACGTGGCTGGTGAAGCCAGTGTTCTGCTGGTGTGGGGAGGGGGGGCAACAGATGGGAGAGATTTAAATATCATAGAAGAGAAATAAGCCTTAACTGTTCGTAGCTAGCAGTTAATGAGAATACTTAGGAAGAGCTTTGGGAGAACTGGCGCCATTATGGAAGCCTGCTTGGTTCCCTTCTACTCAACGTATATTTTTGGAAATAAGCAGATGAGCCTTCAATGAATTCTTCTGTAAGGAAACAGACACTGAAAGCCAGTACTGTGTAGTGGTTAGAGCGCTGGAATAAGACTGGGGAGACCTGGGCACCATTTTCCACTCAGCCAAGATAGCTTGCTGGGAGAATGTAACTAGGTGACTTGCTCTCAGCCGAACCTATCTCATAGGATTCGTGCAGTGGTAAACGGGGAGAGTAGAGAGCCACCCAGAGCTCCTTCGTGGCAGTGCTAAGCAGGGCTTGTTTTGAGCTGGAATGCAGTGGAATGGAGTTCTGGAACCTCTTGAAAATGGTCACATGGCGGGTGCCCCCCCCCTTGATCTCCAGACAGAGGGGAGTTTAGATTGCCCTCCGCGCAATCTAAACTCCCCTCTGTCTGGAGATCAGGGGGCGGGGCCACCTGCCATGTGACCATTTTCTCCGAGGGCAACCCACTGAGTTCCACCACCTCTTTTCCCAGAAAAAAAGCCCTGGTGCTAAGTCATAGTTGACTTACGGCAACCCCTGCTGGGGTTTTCATGCCAAGAGACTAACAGAGGTGGTTTGCTTTGCTATTGCTTGTCTCTGCAACGTTGGTCTTCTTTGTAGGTAGGGTTGCCAGCTTCAAGGTGGGAAATTCCTGGAGATCTGGTGTGTGTGTGTGTGGGGTGAAACCTGGAGAAACCTGGAGACAGTGGGGTTTGGGGAGGGAAAGGACCTTGACATGGCTTAATTCCATAGAGTACACCCCAAAAGTAGCCATTTTCTCCAGGTGAACAGATCTCTGTGGCCTGGAGACCAGTTGTAATTCTGGGAGATCTCCAGCCACTACCTGGAGGCTGGTAACCCTATTTGTAGGTCTCCCACCCAATTACTAACCAAGGCCAACCCCGCTTAGCTTCTGAGACCTGACGAAATCAGGCTCACCTAGACTATCCAGATTGGAGCAAGTCTATCAGAGGAAATGTGAAAATGTACCAGACAGATTGCTAGGCCTAGAGCGCTCTTCTAGCGTTCTGTGGATGGTGTCTCTGGAGCTCTGCCTAGCAGGTACACATATCTTCATTCCCAGGTTCTGTATTTTATGATCTGATGTCAGCCACCAGGAACGAATAAGTTGGAAAACATTTTTTTTAAATGCATGAAAGAAATCAATAAGCATGCAATTGAATGTGCCCAGGAAGTAAGTATGCATGCCAAAGGCAGAGATCCCTTTGCGGAAAAATAAAAGCAGGTGACGTTTGGCCTGGGTTGATAACTGTAGCAATGTTATCAACATAAGTCAGTCACCCTTTTTTTAAAAAGCAGAGCGATAGCAATGAGATAGAAAAGAGCGAACACAACAAGCTGCTCTTCAAATGGTTTCCTGCCCCCCAATTTAATTTTGAATGCATTTAAAAGCCGGCCTTTAAGCATTACTGCAAATGTTGCTCCCCGCCAAGCCCTCCGTGTTCCCCTCCCTATTGAAATGGTGACCCCCTGCAAGGAAGGCTTTTTGGGAGGGAGAGTGAGATGCATTCGAAATCAGAAATGAATTTTTTAATGCACCTTCCTGCTTTGCTGCATTAAAGGACGCACAACTCCTTCAAGTTGAATGTAAACTCGGTGAAGTTGCCTTGTACTGTGTCACACCATTCGTCAAGTTAGCCCAGTACCGTCAGCTCTGACTAATAGTAAACCTTTCTCAAGAGTCTTTGGCAAAGGTCTTTCCTAGCCTCACTGTAACCTTTTATCTGGAGGTGCCAGAAAATGAAGTGAGGGCCTTCCACATGCATCAGCAATATAATCCACACCTAGCATCAGTTTGGTCTGGGAGCGTCATCATTTTCTTCAGTGTCTACGCTTGAAGAAGAGATCTGTTCAACCTTGAAACTCGTGCAATATATTCTGTTCTGAGCCTGCGGGACAGGGGGACATGTTTATTGTTTGTATGTGTGTGAATCTTACTCCATCTCGGCAATACTGGCCTCAGTTTAGACCTGCCATCCTAGACTTGGAGATCTCCCGGAATTACAACTGACCTCCAGACAACAGAGATCAGTTCTCCAGGAGAAAATGGCTGCAACAGAGGTTGGAATCTGTGGCATCCCATCTCTGCTCATCTCCTTATCCTCCCAAACTCTGCTCTCCCCAGGTCCCACTCCAAAATCTCCATGAATTTCCCAAGCTGGAGTCGGGAAATGCTACTGAGTTCCAGTTTCATTAGCTTCCCTGCTGCTCTTTGTAGCAGCTTTGCTAAGAACCAGGAGGCTGAATGAAAGCTTGTTGCATGTTCACCTACAGAAGAGATGGTGGATTAAAGGTTTCGGTGAAGCCAGGTGAGATTATTCAGCTGTGAAGTTCTACAAAGGTGCAACTAATTTTATGCCTTTGTACGGATGTGATGGAGTGAAGCATCTGAGAATTTCTTCCAGAAAAGAAGCATCAGCTACCTTAAGACTTGCAAAGACTTCTTTTAGGACTTCATAATCATACTTAGCAGCAGGGAAAGTGGCATGGTGTGACCCCATCTTGCCAGATCTCAAAAGCTAAGCAAGGTCAGTACTTGGATGGGAGACCAGCAAGGAAGACTCTACAAAGGAGGCCAAGGACAAACCCCCTCTGCTTCTCACTTGCCTTGAAAGCCCCAGCAGGGGTCACCGTAAGTCAGTTGTGACTTGACCGCACTTTACACACACAATCATACTTAGCATTTCAGAACCACTTTAAGTTACCTTCCGCCATAAACTGTTCGCAGCTAGAAATCTAGCTTGCCAGGGGGGAAATGTGATCCCAGCTTTCTCCCCGAAATTCTGGTGTCCTATGTAAAAGGAGAAATTTTTGCATTCATACTTCACACACCCAATACAACTTTAACTGATCCCTTCTAAGAAGCCAGAGGATTTGCATGTTAAAATTATAAACCCACCTCTGATCTTTATCAGTTAATTCATACAACCATTTTCTACAGTTTGAGTGTTGGACTAAGACTGGGTTGAAATCCCTGCTGTGCCATGGAAGCTTGCTGGGTGGTTTTGAGCCCGTCGCTCTCTCATCAGCCTAACCTACCTCACAGGGTTGTTCTGAGGATAAAATGCAGGGCAACAAGCCATCTTACTGCCCTGAACTGCTTGGAAGAAGGCTGGGATAAAAAAATGTATAGATAGGAGGCAGTGGAGCATGAGGGTCTCCTAGGGATCTCAGAGTTTGTGGAGGAGAGAGGATGAAATGGAGGAGGAAGGGGCATTGGAGGCATTTGCTCTCTCCCCAAATCTGAAGCCCACCTTGGCTGTGGAATTGGCCATTGATCCATGGTAGAGATGGGCACGAACCGAAATACGAACCAAAGTTCATGATGAACCAAGCTGGTTCGTGGTTCACGAACCAGCAGTTCATCAGAGCCCATTCAGTTTGCTTGGTTCATTTTTTGGTTCATCACTGCAGACAGCCTGGCACCAATCAATCAGTTTCCTAGGCAACAGGGGATGGACTTCCTGCAGACCTTCTGCTGACCCGGAAGTGACCTTCTGCTGACTCAGAAATGACAATTTGCTGACCTGGATGTGACATTTTCATGAACCAGTTCGTGGGCAGGTTCGTGAAAGTTTGTCATTTGTGAAATGCGATGAACCACGAACTGCACGGTTCATTCCACCCCCCACCCCCCACCCCCGTTCATGCCCATCTCTAATCCATGGCCTTAATACTGGAGAGTCAACTTAGCTACCAGGACTTAGAATCTAATTCAGCCAGCGCAAAACAGAACAATACCCCACAAATTCTTTTCTGTTCCAATGATAACATTTTACAATGAAAGGGAAGATCAATAAGGCTTTAAGTCAAGGCCTCTTTTTAGATTTGTCAGATTATTCAGGAGGAAAAGCCAGAAACAATTAGGCTTCTCTTAGCAGAGCAATAAGTAAATACAAACACGCTGTTCTTCAAATCAAAGAATCTTGGCACCAAAAAGATTAATGGAAAATGAAGTCTAAGCTGTGGGTTTAAAAAAAAATAGTATTCAAATTTCAATTAAATCAAAGCAGATTATTCAGGGAGAAAGATGTGAAATGAACCCTCCAGTTGTTGATTGAAACCGAAAATGCAAATCGACTGCTTTCCGGGTCAGAGAGTTTCAAATGAAAAGAGAGTTACTGTACGTCAAATATCTATATCTATCTACAGAAGGAGCAAGTTACATTCCAGTTCTGGAGGAAATCAATTCGAACAACTGATCCTCGACTGAATTATTCAGCTTTCCATCAACAGATCTCTTTCCTCCCACCCTTCCTCTCTTAATATGCTTATTCCAAAGTTCTACTGCTGCGTCAGGTCTAGGAAATAGCACTTCGGCAGACCCGAAACAATGTGAATTTTAACAAGGAAAAGCACTGAAAAAAGCAGACTGTTAAATGCACTGTGAAAGGGAAAAAAATCCCCATCTAACACTTAGTCCTTCAAGAACCCAAGGTGGGTCAAGTATATGTTTTTCTTAAGTTGCAGGAAGCTTTGACTCTTGAAAGCGTATACCCTGAAAATCTTGTTGCTCTGAGGTTCCACTGGACTCATTTCCTGCTGTTCTACTGCAGACCAACACTGCTGCCTGCCTGAAATTATGTTGCATGTGGAAGAGAGAGAGTGAGTCACAGAAATGGCCTGTTTATAACAAACCTGAGAGTTTGGGAAAGGGGGAGGTTGGACATAGGAAGGGGGAACACCACACAATGTGGCAATGTCACTTCTGGGTGAAGAGTTGGAAGTGATGTCACTGTATTGAGCGATGATTTAGGAATTCCCCCAATCTCTATGGTAAATGATTGGAGCGATTCTTAGAGTGTTGCTCAATATGGTTACATCAGCCCCACCTCATTTTTTTCCCACCACTCCACTGAAGAAGTGTGCGTGGTGGTGGGGGTGTGCTGCAGAGCACGGGCGGGTGTTTGTGTGCCAGTGATGTCATCACGTAGTCCAGGTGCGCGAGCACGGTTTGCATGCGCACGTGGAGGCAGCAACACCTCTGAAGCTGCCCCTGGGTGCAGATGTCTGGCCTCAGGTGCCAGAAAACCTGGTGCCAGCCCTGCTGGCAAGACTACAAATGGCTCTGCATGGCATGATAAGATGACTGCCCTCTCCATACCTGGATTTCCAGTTCTCTGTCCTGGTATCTTTGCAAGTTTATTGTTATAGCTTAAACCTAAACAGCAGTTAAAGCTTAGATATTTATGTTAGTTTGTGGATTTGGAGGAGCTATTTCATAGTTTGGAAGAGCTATTTTTGCTTTGTCAGTACTGGGTCACAGGTTGTTTCTAAAACTCCCATCCATTTCAAAATTGATATGCCAAGTAGCATGAGAAATTGCCATTTAAAAACTAGAAACCTAAAGTCTTCTTGGATTTTGCGGCATGAGTTTCATGTGCCTTTTGAAGCACGGCCCATATTTAGAAGTAGCTCCCTGGCTGTCAAGATCTTTAGTGATAGACCACATACTATGATCTGCTGGTCAGAGAAAATTATGAACCTCTGGAGGTCTCTGGCTCTGTGAGATGGGAGAATTGAAAATGTCCTGGAGGTTATTTGGGAGTTTTTTTTGTCCTCTTGTGCAATAAATGTGAAATTGCGATCTGTGTCTTGAGGGAAATCGAGAAACCAGGTGGTGCTTGTGCTACTGGGAAATTGACCCCACTCAAGAGAGAAACGCATGCACAGAGAAGCAGAATTCTGCACATGAGTAACTAACTAGAGGGATAGTTGCATACACAAAAAGAAGCTGCCATAGCTTCTAACTCTTCCGGGAATATATGTTCAATTATCAATTTTTTATATATGTTTAGTGCATAAGTGCAAAGTGCAAAGTGTAATTACATAAATATATACATTAATAAATATACAATAAATACTATAAAAATAAGTTGATATCTCTGTCTCAACATGCAATAAATACAATAAAAGTCAAAAATTGTATCCTGGTATTCAGCGATAGATAAGAGGAAGAGGTGACTGAATCGATCTCCACCTCCACCACCCTTACAAATGGGTGATTGTTGATATTTCTGTATGCAAAGTGCTTGGTATGCCACCGAGCTACAGTTCCTCCTCGCTGGCTCCCTTCTGCTTCCTGGACCTTTTCACACATGTCGATACAATAGAAGGTGTTGCCTGTGTATTGTGTCGTTTGAATGGGGCAACCTCACAGTTTCAAAAGTAAACTGTGAATCAGCCCTGACTGATGGATGGCTTGCGAAAGAGCCCCGAGAATCCTGAATTGATCCTACGTATGTGGGTGGGATGGATGAGAAGGAGTGAAGACTTCCTCGCACTGACAGCTTCTAACACTGCTGCTACGACGACAGATGGGATGTGATTGAAGGCTATTCTTTCTGATAGCCCACATCTCTTTTCTTTTCTTTTCATTTTTTTAACATGGCTGTCCTTGTATAAAAAAATGCAGAACAGCTTTATTCCAAGGTATTGGCATATCTCGTTTTGTATTGTCTGTTTTGATTGCAGTTGCTCTCAGGGAAAGAGAGGGCTTTCTGAACATCAAGGATACATTGGCCATTAAGTTCTGGTGGGCTGATTGCCTGTCAGGCTGTCCCCACTGACACACACACGGTCACTCCAGGAACTTGCAAATAGAGATGGGCACGAACCGGGAAAAAACCCAAAACATGCGGTTTGTGGTTCATCAAATTTCACGAACCATGAACTTTCACGAACCTGCCCCTGGTTTGTGAACTGGTTTGTTTGGTTCGTGAAAACGTCACATCCGGGTCTGAAAATCATCACTTCCAGGTCAGAAAATAATCACTTCCGGGCCAGAAGAAAGTAACTTCCGGGTCAGCAGAAAGTCTGCAGGAAATCCATCCTCTGTTGCCTAGGAAACTGATTGATTGGCACCAGGCTGTCTGCAGTCATGAACCAAAAAATGAACCAAAAAATGAACCAAATGAACCAGCCTAAAGTTCGTGGCGGTTCGTCAGTAATGGGATCTGATGGGGCCAGGTGGAGCTTTTGCCAAGCATGGCTTCTGATAGGCCACTGGAGATCTGATTGGCTGTGCACATTTTTAAAAACATTCCTTTGGTAGACACTGCTTCCACAGCACAAGGATCTCCACTGTGTGAGTGCAGGTAAGCTGTGGCAGCCATTTTGTGGCTGGCGTAATCTCCTGCAGCAGCCATTTTGTGGCAGCCATTTTGTATCTGCTCCCACCACACTGTGTCAGAATTCCAAATATATCCGCAGGGTCAACAAAGCTGGGGAATCCTGCTTCAAGCTACCCAGAAGAATAAGCATTGTTAAGAGGAATTCACTTTATTCCTTTTTATACAATTTCTCCCTGCAATCCAACAATCCATTTTGTGTTCTTTTTTTTTTCTTTTCTTTTTTTTTAGGAATATAGAGTATGTTTCAAACCAATTCCGGAAAACTGAAGAAAGGAAGGGCAGAAAGGAAAGGGTCTGCAACATTTCAGATTTTTTGTAGATGCTCCGAGGCAGGCAATGTCTTCACAAACTTTCTTATCCCCTGCTAGAGCAGTACCCTGTGGTGTGTAACATAAAACAACTGCAAGAGCTGCGGTTACAAAAGGTTGCATACAGGTGTAACTATGAAGAGAAATTAAAGAGAATTTCTTCCTTTGAAATCGCAAAAGCGAAAGACGAATTAAAAGCTATATCTTTAAAAAGTTAATCTTTGGAAAAAGAATTTCCACTGTCCATAACAACACTTGCTTGTGTGCACCACCAGTCATCAGCTGCTTAGAACTTCAATATAAAACCCAAGCCATTAAAAACAAGCTATTGGATGTAACAGCACAAAAATGTTCCATAAGGCAGAGGCAGACCATTTAAAAAGCTGATCAGATTAAAACCCCTAATTAAAAGCCTGAGTGAAAAGATGTGTTTTGGCCTGTAACCTAACAGAAAACAGCATAGGCTCCTGGCAAAAGAGGAGGGTGTTCTAGAGGTGAGAGGTGCCACCACAGAAAAAAACGTCTCCAGACACTACCAACCTCACTTCTGAATGTGGGGACAGAGAGAGCCAGACTTGTGAGTAGAGATGGGCACGAACCAGAAAAAAAACTGAACCATGCGGTTCGTGGTTCGTCAAATTTCACGAACCACGAACTTTCCTGAACCTGCCTCTGGTTTGTGAAGCGGTTTGTTAGGTTCGCAAAAACATCACATCCAGGTCAGCAGAAGGTCACTTCCAGGCCAACAGAAGTTCACTTCCAGGTCAGCAGAAGGTCACTTCCAGGCCAACAGAAGTTCACTTCCAGGTCAGCAGAAGGGCTTCAGGAAGTCCATCCCTTGTTGCCTAGGAAACTGATTGATTGGCACCAGGCTGTCTGCAGTGACGAACCAAAAAACGAACGAAACAAACCAGCCTAAAAGTTCATGGCGGTTCATCAGAAATGGGATCTGACAAACCGTGGTTTGCAAACCACGAACCGGCCTGGTTTGTGCTTAATTTTGGTTTGTATTTCGGTTCATGCCCATCTCTACTTGTGAGGCAGATGTACTGGATTCTCTCAAAGTAATCAAAACTCAGAGCCAAGGTATTATGATACTGGCTGAAAGATTTCTTTTCTCCACAACTGATATAGTGTTGTAGCACCAAACTGGAAATGGAGAGAGTGTTATTTGTTGGGGTGGGGGGAACCTCTTGCATTTTGGAGATGGGACCACATATATAAACCTAGGGGTGCCTCCCAACTGCAGATGAATTTTTTCAAGGATTTCAGCGACTGGAATTGGTCTTGGTTCTAAAGGGAAACCGATGCATTAGGAACGCTCCATTGTTGTGTGTTCTGGTTTCCAAAAGTTGCACACTTTTGCTGCCCTGTTCAGCTTGTTTGTGCCTCCTCTCCCCTGTGTGCATTTTCATCAAACACTGCCCCAAAACACGTCATACACCTGAACATGTGGCTATATCTGAATGCCCTTTCTGTGGTCTTTGTGCATGCGCACATGCGCTGATGTAAGTCAGTGATTCACCATGCAAAAACACTTTTGATGAAATCTTTACATGCACAATGTTGCTCTTTTGCATTGCTTTATCAGTGTGCATTGATCACAGAAGGGAGGGTGGGACTGAAGGAGTTGGTAGGGCAAACAGCTTGGATGCCACCAACATTTGTACATGCATAAAGAGGGTGTGATTTTGGCAGATTCTCCCCTTCCTGTGGGAACCCGAACACTTTTGCAAATGCTGCTCCTGGAAGCTGGAGCAGGAAGGAGAATACAGTAATCAAAAGTTTCCCACGGGAGAGCAGAATCAGTGACAATTGCCCACCCCACAGAAATTTTGATGGGATCTGAGCCAACATGTCAGCTTGCATTTCCAGAATTAATTTTAGAAATCCCTCTAATTAAATCAGAATTCCGGAGTAGTGGGATGCAGTACGGATCAAGGAAGAGAAGTGGCCGAAACAGGGAGAAAGGCATTCACTCGCAAGCTCTCTCACCACCTGCAGTCACAGTGGCCCACACTGCCCCACATGCCCTTTCCCTGATGGTGCTGGGTGGTGGGTGCAACTAGGAACGCCACTGCCATGACCACCAGGGATGCGGATGTTTTGTGCGCCTCCCACATGCCCTTCTCCAGCAGCACTGGGCAGCATATGCAGCTGGAAGCAGAGGTGACAAAGTGCTCACAAGCAGGCAGGGGGAGGGTGTGAGTTCAGGCATCAGAGGAGATGCGTGAGTCGGGAGGCAGCAGTGGGCTCCACCAGAAGCCAAGGACTCCAGCAGCTGCCCCCCCAGCCATGTGCCAAATTCCACCCTGATCCAGTGAACTGTGAGCATGCACCAACTGAATGCCAGTAACTTCACAAAGCCACTGGGAACGACTGCTACCCGGGCCCACCAAGACCTTATATCCTTTTGGCGGGCCCGTAAGATAGAGATGTTCTGCCAGGTGTATGGCTGAGGCCAGCCTAAGGTTTCTTTGGGTTTGCCTCTCGACCAATCCCCTGCTGGGGGGGGCTACATAACCACCTGCGCCCTCATATGCGAAGTCACAGTGATAACACCAGTTGTAACCCCTCTCCCCCCTTATTTATGCTATGTTGGGAAGAGTGGATGAAGCTGCCATCTGGGGTTTGACTGTACATATAGATGACTCTGATTTTAATGTATTTTAATGTATTTAAATGCTTTATTTTTGTATTATTATATTGTTGTAACCTGCCCTGAGCCCAGTTGTGGGGAGGGCGGGCAATAAATTTTATCATCATCATCATTTTTTGTTCAACCAGTCATTACTGTGGACCACCTGGGACTAGGGATGTGCGTTTCGGCATTCAGAATGCCGAAAGAATGCCGAAACAAAAGTGTTTCGGCTTCTTTCGGGGAATGCCGAAACGTTTCGGGGAATGCCGAAACGTTTCGGGTAGCCGAAAGAAAAAAGCCAAAACGTTTCGGGATTCTTTCGGCTTTCTTTCGGCTTTTCAATGGGAAAATGCCTCCGTCTTCCCGGACGTCTGGGGGAGGCATTTTCCCACCGAATAAGCCCAAAATTGGTGGGGACCTTCCTCTAACCCTTCTCTAACAACCACCCAAGTTTCAGACAGATTGGACTTTGGGGGGCCATGTTATGGCCCCCCAAAGCAGGTCCCCCCATCCTCCCATAAGAAAGCGAAGGAGCAGCATATTGTTAGCATGCTGCTACTCATCTTCTTCATTATTTCCTATGGGGAAAAAATGAAGAAGCAGGCTTCCTTTGCCAGGGGTGGCATTTTGCATGCAAAATGCCCCCCAGCCCTCAGGGGCCCTTCTCCCACCCCTCCTCCCACCCCCCACCAAGGCTCAGCCTGCTCCCACTTGGGGGGGCCATTTCATGGCCTCCCCAAGTAGGTGCTCTAATCTCTACCACTGACAGCTGGGGGAGGCTTGTGTTGCCAGGGGTGGCATTTTGCATGCAAAATGCCCCCAAGCCCTCAGGGGCCCTTCTCCCACCCTTCCCCCCACCCCCCACCCAGGCTCAGACTGCTCCCACTTGGGGGGGCATTTCATGGCCTCCCCAAGTAGGTCCTCTCAGCCCCTAAAGTCCACCCCTTACAGCCCCACACAAACCCAATTCCCCCCCAGCTGCCACACACAGGCCCAAATCCCCACATTAGCCCCTCACAGACCCAAATCCGCCCCCACCTGCCCCACACCCATAACCCCAGGAACAGGCTGGCAAAGGCCAGCCCTCTCCCTTTGTTCCCTATGCTGGGAACTTCTAAACTCTCTTTCCCTGGGCAATTCTGCACAGCCCAGGGGTGCCACAATGGTGGGCACACTTCTGAGTGCCAGCTGGTCCCTGTGAAAGAGCACCTGAACCACAGACACCCTCCCTCAAATTCCCCCACCACCTACAGAGATGGCTGGCCAGCCAGCCCCATTGTTCCCTATGATGGGAACCAACTGCACAATAAAGAATAAAACAAGAACAACACAAAATAAAGTTTTAAATTTTTTTTTCTCCCTTCCAAAGTACAAGTAGGCAAAGCATTATTTTAGTGGAAGAGAACATTGGTACCGAGATCAGGATAAGTTTGATAGCAGGATGTGTAATAATTGAAACATCTCTTCTTACACTCTTTCTGGTCCTCCCCGTGCCTTTGCAATGTCTGTATTACTTTCCAGAACTGGGGTGAGATGTGATCGAGTCCCATCTTCATCATGAGTTGAGGTGACATGGAGGGAAAGGAGATCGAGCAGAAAAGACATCTCCCTTTTGTTGAGTATTAAAATATGGCGTTGGGGATGCTAATGTGCCCATCAGTATAGACTCCTCCAAGAGTGGTGAACGAGAGAGAAGGCAACGTCAAGTGTAGGTTTGAAATGTCAGCCGAAAAGGGGCAGGCAAGATTGACTGCGATCTCATGAAATATTTAATTCTTTCTCTCCTTATGAAGACAGACGTTATCTGGGATGAAAGATTTATGCTGCCTGCGGAGGGCAGGGGTGGTGGTATATCTGCTGCTTTTCTCTCTCCTATCCCTATAAAAGATGGCCCCTTTGATCTGCCTGCCTATTACTCATCTCTGGCAGTGTGAGATGTCAGTTCATTATCTCTCACTCATTTATATCTGTTGGCATGTTTTCTCTGTCTGCTGCGTTCATATCTACCTGGATATCTATCACAACGAGTCTGTCTGCCTATGACTCGGCAAGGCCCTTTCATAGCATCAGTATTCCATCTTCGATGCAGTATAGGTCACCATATTTGTTGTTAATGCAGCTGTTACTGCAGCCAGTTTGGTGGGAGAGGCAGTTTGGTGTAGTGGTTACGAGCGGCAGGACTCTAATCTGGGGAATCGGGTTTGATTCCCCACTCCTCCGCTTGAAGCCAGCTGGGTGACCTTGGGTCAGTTACAGCTGTCTTGGAGCTCTCTCAACCCCACCCACCTCACAGGGTGATTATGGGGATAATAATAACATACCCTGTAAACCACTCTGAATGTGTGTTAAGTTGTCCTTAAGGGTGGTATATAAATCGAATGTTATTATTATGATCCTAGAGATCTTTGAGCCTTTCCGTCTAGAAAATATTCCGAAGGATGCACCCAGAAAGCCCAAATTTATTTGAACAAAATTATGCAAATGTTCATTTATCCCCCCCCCTTCCATTTCCCCCCTGTTTTTGTTATTCGAGTTTGAAAATGAATTTAGTTTTCTGGAAAGAGAAGGGGATATTGGAAGGGAACTGAAAGAATGTGAAGATGTGGCTGTAGGTTTTCTCCACAACCACGAGGGCTAGGATCTTGTTTAAAAACTGAAGAGAGAGGTTGCTGAATTCCATGCCAGATATTTATTGGTGCCGACTGCTCTCCCTATAGCCTGTGATTCTCAAAGGTGGATTTCAGTAATTTTGTCAAAAGATATTGGGATACAGTAACATACAGTAGTCAAAAATAGATCACTGACCTCAAAGGATTATAAATACAGGGGTTCTGAGGAAGCAATTAAACTCTGAAATTGTCCCAACCTCCCTTTTATGTGGACAGAAAGCTTACTCCACTGCATTTCCTCTACCAGTTGAAGAGGAAAGGCAATTTTGCTTCATTTCCCTTCCTTGCTGCAGCCCCACATGCCATGGTTATGAAGTCCCCCTGACCTTGAGCAGTGGATTGGAGATGGGGAGAATGCAGGGGACCCCTGGTGGAGGGAGATGGTACAGAAGACCATAAATTGTTTCCACTCACATTACCGAAGGACCCCTTGTTTCTCTTTCCATTTATAAATGCAGAATCTAATTAAGGTGGGATCCAGAATTTGGGGTCCAGTTCAGGGGGAACTGACATTTCCCAGTGAAAAAATAAACACAGAACCTAGGGCATCTTCTGGGCAAGAAATGTGGCCCTCCAGCCCATGGGTGTTCATCAGCACCCCTGTGCAAGAGCATCCCCCCAGCCACGTGCAGGGATGGTTCCCTTGAGAAGCTTGATTTTATTCCCTCGCTCTGACCAGTGTGTTCATTGGCCTCCTGGATAGTTGACAGCCAGAATTCTGCTTCACAAGGCAATGGTTTGCAAACTAGATCCCTGCTTGTCGGGAAAAAAAACCTGAGCCTAGCCCAGGAGCACAGTTTTTGAGGGCTGTAGAGAAGCCTGTCAGACGTTGACAACTGCGTATCGCACCTTTCCCTGGAGTCACAACTGAAGGCCTCGCCTTGAGCTGACAGCCGGAGCGTCCCATTTGCCAGTCCTCCAGGCCTGCATGTTGTTTAATGAGAAGCCTGGCGCAGGTGTGTGTAATGAAGGTACACATGGCAACCCACAGACACGCAGGTCTCGCTGGACTATCTTTCTCTCCTGAAACTGTGTATGTTAGTGGCTGTTGCATCTGAGCCCATTTCCTGGCTCGTTCGAGCCCTAAGCAATGATAAACACCCCTGTAGATTCTACTAATACACTTGGAAAGAATGTATTGCTTGGAAGGAATGCGTGTTCGGAATGAGTCTTGGATCAGGAGAAGAATGGCTTAAGTCAAAGAGATCAACAATTGGATCTCCTCTGTGGTCAAATTTCTATGAATGGTGGTCCCTGTAGCAAACTGGAGTTTCCTACACCGGGATCACAATCTAATCCCTCCTCCCCAGTCAGCGATTGCTGATGCATAGTTTATTCTGAGGGTAGTAAATCACTCAATTTTAGACAGCATCTTGGAAACGCAGCTCACTGAATGTCTGATCTGGCAGTCTGTGTTATATTATATTATACACACACATGCATACACAAGATTTAAATGTGTATGTTATATTTATAAGAATAAAGTGGTGGAATATTGAGATGGTAGAATGGATTGGCACCACTTGGGACTGCAGGTGAGAGATTCCAGCTCTAAAAGTTCCTTCCCATATTAAAAACACCCTGCAAATAGAAGACTAGCACAGAAAGAAGCCAAGCGTATCTTTTTGCATGCAGTGCCAGCTTTCTGTTTTTCAAGGATGTTTAAACAGAGTGGTGCATTCCAAAAGTTACTCCACCTGCCTTCTGAAGTGGTACTATCCCACTGATCGGACAGGGCATAAATATTTTAAATAAATACATGAAATAAAGACCACCTTGTTTTCAGCTCAGCTTCTATGTCTGTAAATCAGATCTAAGCTTTTGATACCGAAAGGATGTTTCTAATTAGGATTTCCTTTGTGATTTTCAATGGGGTTGAGTGACTTTTGTTCCTAAATAGAAAACAACTGGCCTTTCAAGGTGTTCCCGTAATCCCCTTGTCCCACTGCCAAGTACCTATATTGTATTGTGCTTGTAGTGGTAGACTCTAACACTGATTGGGTGAACAAGTGCGATGGTACAGAACATTCATCTCCACAAACATTCCATCTGTTGGAGGAACAAAGGTGTCTGAATGTCTGCAGTCCAACTTCTGTGAGAGACAGGAAAGCTGTCAGTTTGGATGAGATTAATTTTCATGCAGGGTCTAGGGACAGGAAGAACAGCACGGAAGGCAGGCCCAGGAGGCAGGAAAGTTGAAGGATAGAGTTCCCTAGGTGATTGGTGTCATTGCCAAACTGTTCTTACTCTCAGGAAGTTTTTCTTAATATTAGTTGAAATCTATCCTCCCGTCACTTAAGCTTATTAGATCTACTCCGTGCTCTTTTCCACATGACAGGCCTTCAGGTATTTGAAGAGTGCAATCATATCTCTCCTCACTGTACTCTTCTCCATGTTAAATATGCCCCAGCTCCTTCAGCTTTTCCACACGAGACCTTTTCCAGACCTCCAGCTATGTCAGTTGCCCTCTTCTAAACACATTCCACTTTTAAAGTGTTTTATACGAAGTAGGGCTTTTTTCTGGGAAAAGAGGTGGTGGAACTCGGTGGAACTCAGGACCACACAATGACGTCATTTTGGGCCAGCTGGAACATGAGGGGAGTTTTTAAAAAGTTTAAATCACCCTCGGTGAAAATAGTCACATGGCCGGTGGCCCCTCCCCCTGATCTCCAGGCAGAGGGGAGTTTGCCCTTCACATCAGTGGCATGGAAGGCAATCTAAATTCCCCTCTGCCTGGAGATCAGGGGGCGGGGCCACCGGCCATGTGACCATTTTCAAGAGATGCCAGAACTCCGTTCCACCGCATTCCAGCTGAAAAAAAGCCCTGATGCAAAGCAAAGCACAGTACTTAAGTTGTGTTCTGACTAGCCTACTGTGGAATGATTACTTCTCATGAATAGGATATGATGTTTCGATAGACATTGCCCAAAATTGCTTCAGCCTTTTTTACCACAGCATCAGCCTGCCGATTCAGTCCCAAGATCCTTTTTGGTTGTACTGCTGCCAAGATAAGTATCCTCCGTTCACATTATGAGCCCCTACCATTTGTTTTAGGCCTATGCCCTGCTCTTTCCTAATAGTTATTTAAATCAATTTTGAAACACTATGCCCTTGATGTTATAGTGGCTAATTTATGGGCTTATATCAACCCAAAGCTGGCTGAAGGCATAGACCTGAAATAATATTTGGACAACGAAAATTCCAATGTTCTCTTCGGCCTCCCATGTGTGCAATGAAAAGTGATGTTGATTAGAGACAGGCACGAACTGAAATATGAACCAAAGTTCGGCATGAACTGGGCTGGTTTGTGGTTCACGAACCGGTGGTTCTTCAGAGCCCATTTCTGATGAACTGCCATGAACTTTAGGCCAGTTCATTTGGTTTGTTTTTCAGTTCATCACTGCAGACAGCCTGACTCCGATCAATCAGTTTCCTAGGCAATGGTGTGTGTGTGTGTGGGGGGGGTGGATGGGCTTTCTGCAGACCTTCTGCTGATCCGAAAGTGACGTTTTCATGAATCAAACAAACCAGTTCACAAACCGGGGCAAGTTTGTGAAAGTTCGTGGTTCGTGGTTCATGAAATGTGACGAACCACAAACTGCATGGTTCATTTTTTTCCCAGTTCATGCCCATCTCTAGTGTTGATTCATAAACAAGGAGGACTCCAAAAGAAAACATTCACTTTTTTCATATCCCTTTCAAAGAAGGAATGTCGAAAAGTTACTGTAAAATGATTTGCAGCTGTGAAATTTTAACTGCAAACATTCCCATCTATTGAAGTCGTGAATTACTTCTTGGCAGCCCAGCTCTTTTGCAGGTGATTCAATTATGTGGAGTCAGAGATGGGGGGAAGGCAACCCACACATATTGGACTGAAGTGTTGTAGTAAAACAGTTGTCTGTCTTTGCCTCCTCCAGAAGCCAGATGTCCTCTGTTTTGTGGGATGCTGACACTTGGTTTTCTTAGGGATAGTTTAGGTAAGTAACTGCATTGGTCTGCAGTAGAATGGCAGGAGTTAAGTCCAAACAGGTGTCTGAAAAAGGGATCTCTGATTCTTGAAAGCTTACACTCTGAAAATCTTGTTGGTCTCTGAGGGCCAAGCTACACATGACGAATGACACTTGAACGGCAAGTGGATTGAGTGGAGGGCAAGTGAACAGGGAGAAATACACTTGCCGTTCAAGTGTCATTCGTCATGTGTAGCTTGGCCCTAAGATGCCATTGGACTCCAGTCCCGCTACTCTATCGATCTTGGCATCTCTGTGATAGGTGGAATGCTCGCATTTGTAGGGTGAGGACTTTAAAAATGGAAACTTTGCCCAGTGAGTGTTTTCAAACAATGATACTCCCCAGGGTGAATTTTGTCTTGGGGTGAAGACACAAATGATCCAATTATAGCAGCAAATCGAGCCAGGCTTTCTCGCAGCAAGTTTGAGGCCTCAAATCTCCGTCATGTAATTTTTTTTTTCTTTCCCCCCTCCACAATCTGTCCAAGTTAGCAGCTGCCAACTTGTGGGTGTAGCGCTGCCTCCAGAAATAAAATCTGGGTTTCATCCATACATCCTCCACCACAGAGTTGGAACTTGGAGGCACACAGAGACGTTCATCAGAACAAAGCACATTCGCTTCGCGGCAATGGGGCCATCTGCTTGATTAAGAGCCCTGTGTAATTGCGAACATTCCCATTCGTCTTTGCTGCATTTGGTCGGCTCACCTAACTCTTTTTTTCCCCTTTCCTTTTTTGGTCCTTCTATGAGCATCACAGTGTGAGAATCTCCTATGTTCTCCTTGCAGGGTGCCAGGAGTCTTATCCCACATTTTATTTATCCATTCACCATTCTCCTCTGCTGCGTCAAAGGCCCTCTTCTGCCAGCATTTTACGAAAATGGGGCGGGGGGGGAACCCAGTTAATCATCAAGAATAACATGCGGCTGTACACTTAATATATATGGGCCACATATTTAGCATTTAAAAATTGTAGTTTCTCCCTCATTCTGGTAATCTGAATAGGTACAGGTGAGTCTGCAACCTCAGTCTACCCCCCCTCCAACAGTTCAGGAGTGCTGCTTGCAAATTCAAGCAGAGATGTGTTCACACATCGTTCATTCAGATATATGTGAATAAGAATTTGAATGCACAGAGGTTGGGTGCAGCCAGCAGGCACACACCCAGGGCTCATTTCGACGGGGAATGCACAGGAACGCAGTTCCAGCAGTTCTCCAAAGAGGTCACATGTCAGGTGTCCCCGCCCACCTGACTCTCAGCCATTTTGGGCCCGTTTCGGCCTGGATTGGGGCCAAAATGGCCCGGATTGAGCCTCTGATGGGCGGTGGATCACTCTCCCGCTCATCAGCGGCCTGATCCTGACCATTCTGGGCCCCTTTTCAGCCATTTTCAGCCTCTTTTGCCATTTTGGGCCCAATTTCGGCCCTGAATGGCTAGGATTGGGTCCAAAACAGCCAGAATAGGTGATGTCAAGGGGTGTGGCATATGCAAATCAGTTATACTAATGACACACTTCTGGTGATGGCAAGGGGTGTGGCATATGCTAATGAGTTATACTAATGAGTTCCTCCAGCTCTTTTTCTACGAAATGACCCCTGCACACACCTCATCCTACCCCCTTCACACATTCATTTGTACCCTTCATGAACATCTGCACGAATGCATGAAGTAGCTAGTTTTTTACATGGAGTATCAAAATATCTAATATTGCCAAAAATTAAATAACAGTCCTTTAGTACTAGTTCATTTGAATAGTCCCCTGACCATCCCAGAAATATGCACATCTGTCAATTTTTTAGAGTCAGATAGCATTCTCTAAAACCATTTCTTCATTCCAAGTGATATTTTTTCTTTTTCGACCGAACGAGTTATTCATGTATGTTTACCTTACATTTTTATAACTCCATTAATGAAACAGATAGGCTTGTATGACGCAGGGCCTTTATCATCACTTTTAAAATAAATAAATATACATATTATTGATTCTATTTGTTGCTCACTCTTCTGAGAATTTCCCATTTTCGTCTAACAATATTGCTGTTGCTCAGGATTGAAACTCAACTTCCCTCTTGGGATATCCTCCATTCCTGCCAATTCAGTAATTTTTAAGCATAGATATTAACAATTTTGCTTCCTGGTTAATAAAAGTGAGGATGGCTATTGGATTCAAAAGGGAGGCCTGAATTTGAGATGCTGTTTAGTTGCCATAAAAGCAGTTTTTAATCTTCAGTCATTTAATTTCCTACATGAAAATTCATTTAGGCTCTAGAGTACCAAAACCTGCTGTAGTCCTAAAAGTCAGAATGTAATTGGTTTGTGTGGTTCCATCGCTCAGTCTAACCCCGGTAATTTCTGTCCTTCCCTTCTTTTCTCCACATCAGTCACTGAACAAGAATTCTTATGATAAAAGACACTGAGATTTTCAGTGCAGGGAAATTCTTTGAGCTTTCTGAGCTGCTTAAACTAGTTTAATAGACAAACCGGTTTAATGTCTCCCCAGGGAACTTGAGAATTGTAGTTCCATAACAGGATTTGAGATGGCTCCAATAGGGATGTGCATTTAAAACAAAATGCAATACACCAAATTAGTTAAGTCAGGAAGGAGAGCCAGTTTGGTGTAGTGGTTAAGAGTGGTGGGACTCTAATCTGGAGAACAGGGTTTGATTTCCCACTCCTCTGCTTGAAGCCAGCTGGGTGACCTTGGGTCAGTCACAGCTCTTTGGAGCTCTCTCAGCAACTTCCACCTCACACAGTGATTGTTGTGAGGAAAATTACAACACACTTTGTAAACTGCTCTGAGTGGGCGTTAAGTTGTCCTGAAGGGTGGTATATAAATTGAATGCTGTTGTTATTGTTGTTATTGTTGTTGTTTTGTTGTTATTATAGAAATGACAGTACCCCTGATTTTCAGATCTGAACCAAGAATATAAGTTATGACATTTTCTTTCCTGATGGTGCTACAATATTTGCAGTTGCCCATACTTAAACCTGGCAGGGGAGACGCCATAATTTATGGTTGCCCTCTGTATAAAGTTTCTATTTCCCCGTACAATCTTTAATTTTCTTTTTCTTGTGGAGGTTAGAGAAGGGTCAGTGAGGGTAGAAAGTGAGACAGACAATATGTATTTGACAGGTATCACATTTAGTGCATGTTTATACCACACAACACCATCCTTGATTGGCATTTCTGTGCATGGGGTTTCCCTCAGGGGAGCTGATTATGAACAAGCCCATTCATTCAGGTGTAAAATGGGAACAGAGGTAGGCTTTTTTAAAAAAAAAAATCAATACCTCCATTTATCCTTTCTGAGAAGGAGAATTTTAACACCTGTAAAACGGGGTTTTTCTTCTCTATGTCTATAATTTTGCAAGGAGAAACTTTGTGATGTGAGGGCTATAATCCCTGAAAATTTTCCCCTAGCTGAATGGAAGGGGGCAGAAATATGCTGTGCATTTAATTGTGTATTATTTATTTATTTAATTAATTCTATTTATAATCCACTCTCCTCACAAGTAGGCTCAGAGCAGAGCATAACAAATATCATAATAATAGGATAAAACATGGTAGCAAAAAACCAAACCAAACCAAAAAACTATAATATAATATAAAACTATATTATAATAATATAATACTTAAAAACAGCAGTGCACATTAATTGCACAACCCATTGAAACAGAACCCATGGGGCCGGATGGCCAGCTACAGATGGACACCAATGTTACAGCAATGACAAGAGGCCGGTTGGTGGCCCGTCCACCTAAACCATCATATACCTGGCAGAACATCACTGTCTTGCAGGTACCAGTGGAAAGATAGCAAATCCTGCCAGGTCTGGGTTTCCACAGACAGAGAGTTCCATCAGGTTGGAGCCAGGGCCAGGAAAGCCCTGGCCTTGGTCGAGGTAAGGCATATGTCAGTCCTAGGGTGTCAGTCCCTGGCAGTTAGATCCCCAAGTCCCTCACAGCAAGCAGGCAGATGAAGAAACTTTATTTAGAGATCTATTCAGTCCAGATATGCACTCATAGTTAGAAGTTGGCAGAAGTGATTATTCAAACAAAGGAACTACTGATATAGAGGACGTTCTCCTGCCCTTTGCATTCAGGCGCAAACCCCCAAAAAGTTACATGGGAACAAAGCAGTTTAGTCTAGACAAAGTACGCAGTGGAATCTTCTCTCCTGTGAAAGAGATACAGTTCAGCTGCAGCTTTGGTCCAAGGCCACTCAGAAATGAAAGTGTATATTTCTTAAAGATAACAAAGAGGCCACCGGCTCCTCTGGAAATTAGTATTTCACAGTCAAGGCACCCTCAAGTGATTTATACAAAATGCATAAGATACAGTATTGAACTTTGGCATTATATCAGTATAGGTTTAAGATGAGGTGTAACGTGCACAACACAATGAGGGCGGGGATGCTTGCAGAACACAATAATGGCATATAACATAATACAACAATGGCATGGGTGCTGAATACAACAATAGCATGGATGCTTGCAGAACACAATAATGGCTTGGATGCTGGCAGACATGACAGCATACCTCTTAGGGGCTGGAGACCATGAGTAGATGTTTGTCTGCTGAACAGAGCATCATCCGGGGAACATATGGTAATCATCTTGAGAGCAGGGGAGCTTTCTGCAGAGGGACTGTGGCTCAGTGTTAAACAATCTGTCTTGCATGCAGAAGGCCCCAGGTTCAGTGCTGGGCATCTCCAGTTAATCAGGTAGTAGGAAATGCACAAGATCTTTGCCTAAAACCCTGGAGAGCCACCGTCAGTTATAGTAGATTGTATGGACCTTAATAGTCCAGTGATCTTACTCAATAGAAGTCTGCATCTTGTGTTCATATGTTTCTCCCTTTTAGATGAAGTTGGAAGGCGATGATTCCTTGATGAGGTCCTGAGAATTTCATCCCAGTCAGACAAGAGGGGGAACGTTAGCGTCAGAAATGTGTTGTGCCGTTCGTTGTCTCTAGAACATTGGGAATGTTCACCTGTTGTGATGCAGTGTTGTGGAGGCGGTTTCGTCGGATGAAATTTACAGCTCTTTGGCATTTCGTTCCAACGCAGTGGGGGGAAAGTTACGGACAGAATTCGATTCTCATTGAAACCAGCGGACACGTCTGCTGAATTGGTTAGTCCAAACATGTGCGATTATCTCCACGAAACCATCTGAACTTGAATAAAATATCTCGGCACGCCCCTCATCTTGTAAGAGAATTCTCATCAACCTCGTTGAACTGCAATTACCGGGATTGATGGGAGGAGACCATGACAATAAAACTGCTTTAGGTTGGGAACACAGAGAGTCTTTTTGCAATCTTTGTTGTCATGCCAATTCCCCCCACACATTCCTCTTAATTTAGTTAATATTACATTTTAAAAGTTTACACCCCTTTGAACACATTGAGAAATATTTCACACACTGCACAGATTGGTAAATTATAGATATCCAACCTGATCTTGCGAGAACAAATTTGCAAGCAGAAACAGGTGTCTGATCCGTTGGAGGAGGACGACACCTCAACAAGTATATCAACTTGCCGTGTGCTGAGTCAACCCACCGGTCCGTACAGCTGACAACTGTCTTCTCTGACGACTGTTACTTCTCTGGGAAGTAACTCTCTGTGGACTCAGACAAAGATGCATCTCAGCTTCCCTTCCCAAGATCTTTCATGGAAGAGGTTGTGGATTGCACCTGGGGACTTTCCACAGGCAGGGCCGTATTGACCCATGGCTGGGACCCTAGGCTTTCCAGTATTTCGAGCCCCCTCCGGCACTTCAATCTTTCACCCTACTACAGCTGACAGCCTGACTCTGGTAGGGTAGGTACTAGACCACAGTACATAGCCCTATATCCATTTTGAGGGTCTCCGGGATAATTCTATTCGCAATTTTTTTTTATTGTGCGAGTAGAACTCTTCAGGAAATCACATTTGGGGGGTATAATTGTTCAATACTGTCATATTTTGAAGTGAATAAAATTTTTATTATTTATTAAAAATATATGATTTATGGATAATTGTTTTAATATAAGAGACCGTTGGTTTCACTTTGATAAGGAAGCAGTTAATTATTAATAGAGGTTATATAAGAGAATCAATTAATTGAGAGCCAGTTTGGTGTAGTGGTTAAGGGCGCGGGACTCTAATCTGGAGAGCCGGGTTTGATTCCCCACTCCTCCTCTTGAAGCCAGCTGGGTGACCTTGGGTCAGTCACAGCTCTCCCAGAGCTCTCTCAGCCCCACCCACCTCACAGGGTGTTTTGTTGTGAGGATAATAATGACATACTTTGTAAACCGCTCTGAGTGGACAGTAAGTTGTCCTGAAGGGCAGTATATAAATCGAATTGTTGTTGTTGTTATTAATTGTAATTTACATGGGGGTGTAAAAATTGATGGGCCCCTAGTCCCTGCAGGGCCCCTAGGCTTCAGCCTAGTCAGCCTTATGAACAATATGGCCCTGTCCACAGGCAAAGCAAGGGCCGTTCACTGAGCCACATCCCATCCTGAAATTGCTTTATAACGGGACAGACCACCAATCCCCCTAGCTAAATATTACCCACACAGACTAGCAGCGGCTTGAGTCAGGAGAAAGACTTTACCAGCACTCGCTACCTGAAATACTTTAAGCGGAGATGCTGGGGATTGAAGCTGAGGTTTTATGCAAGCGAAGTACATGCTTTGTCACTCACCTGTGGGCCAGGATGCTTATTCACAGAATTCACAGATTCACAGAATCGCAGAAGAGTTGGAAGGGGCCATACAGGCCTTCTAGTCCAACCCCCTGCGCAGTGCAGGATGAGCCTAAAGCATCCCTGACAAACATTCATCCAGCCTCTTCTTGAAAACTGTCATCGAAGGGGAGCTCACCACCTCCCTAGGCAGCTGGTTCCACCTTTGAACTACTTTGAACTACTATTGATCTTGCTCCCTTCCCCGGCCATACTGCTTTTATTCTGTTGGTGAGAGTATAGCCAGCCCCATCTTGCAGGGAGATCAATGGTTTCTCCAGACCAAACTGGAAACCAAGGGGGAATATTTTTACTCAAGTATTTCCTTCTCTGGGCTCATTTCCACACTCTGCACCCAGATATCGCCATGAACCTCAAAGCTGTCTGTCTTGGGGAAGTCAGTGAGAAAGGACAGGGGCACTTGCTCTTAAAGAACTGCATGTCCCCTGGGGGTTTTCTGCTTGGGCTTGAGAAATAACACAGCATAAAGTTTTCTGGTAAACTGCCAACGTAACTGGTCACCCTACATGCATGAAGAATTCCGCTGTCCCTTCTGTGCTGCCAGACCCGCCTCCATGGATGCACCAGCCCTGGCAATCGCCATTACCCTAGGTGTGTAAGAAGGGGGCATGAGAACTAAGCACTAATGTAACCCTTCCTGCCCTCCCTCTTATGATCTGCCCAGGTTCACAGAATCAGCATTGCTGTCAGATGGCCATGTAGCCTCTGCTTAAAAACCTCCAAAAAAGGAGAGCCCGCCACCTCTTAAGGAAGCCTGTCCCACCGAGGTACCGCTTTAACTCTCAAGAGGTTCTTCCTAATGTTTAGCTAAAAACTCTTTTGATTTAATTTAAACCCGTCGGTTCTGGCCCAACTTTCTGGGCCAGCGGAAAACAACTCCGTGCCATGCTCTGTATGACAACCCTTCAAGTACTTGAAGATGGTTATCATATCACCTGTTGGTCATCTCCTCTCCGGGCTAAACATTCTGAGCCCCTTAAACCTTTCCTCATAGGACTCGGTCTCCAGACCCCTCGCCACCTTGTTCCTCCTCCCTGCTTTCCCCAGGGTGAGTGTACGACCTGGGCAATGGCGTTGGGACACAGGGCCAAGCTACAAGTGACGAATGACACTTGAACAGCAAGTGTATTTCTCTCTGTTCACTTGCCCTCCACTCAATCCACTTGCCGTTCAAGTGTCATTCGTCACTTGTAGCTTGGCCCACAGATTTGGCTGTTTTTTTGCCCCAGCAAGTGTCTTTTTGTACCTTTCATGCCCCCTTCCCTCTTGTACCCTAGGCCTACCTACTGGGTGAGCCACTCCTGTCCCCAAAGCTCTCCTTGCGTCTCTTCTCTGGAATTGTCTTCGGTACCTCCCTTCCTTTGATCATATGTCTACGTATATGGATCGGAGATGTGTCAGAGGGTGCTGAGTCTCTGATTAAAGCTTTTGTCTCAGTAGAAGAAAGCCTGCTGCCAAGCCTCAATCCTTTCTATTCAGACAGCATCCTCTTGTTTTTCTGCCGCTTTCCCTGAGCGTTGTCGGGTAAGCCTTAATACGCCTCAGGGTTCAATTTCAATCAGCAAAGTGCTCTGAAGCACCCTAAAGTTCAGGCACTTCTCTCTCAACCTGTAGTGGTGGCACTCAAGTTTACCCAAGAGGCCAGAGATATCTTGAGAAAAACTGGTTTCTTTGTGCTGTGTCAGGTACTCCTGTGTTTCAGGCTGAAGATGAGACAACGGCAGGGCTCGTGTGATTCGCTGGTAGACTTCAGTTGCAGAGGTTGCTAGCCTCCTCTGTTTCCACAGAGATTTCTCCTAGTTCTTGGCACATGCATGCTGATGGGGTTCTGTGCGCATGCACGTTCCTGGGAACTGTACTTCTCAGCACAATCGTGGAACTGGATCCAGTGATCCATCGGCAGAAAGGACTGACAGGTCATGGATCCTTGTCCCCCCCCCCATCTGTCCCATACAACTCTGATAAGGTTGATTGCTGCTGGGCACTATGGACTAATAGCCATGTGGGTTGGGGGCCGCATTGCAGAGCGGGAAGGGAATTAAATCGCACTTCCATTTCAAGTGGGTGGCCATGTTTGTCTGCACCAGATGAGCAAGGTTCGAGTCTAGTAGCCCCTTAATGACCAGTAAGATTTCCCAGGGTATAAGTTTCCAAGAGCCAAGTTCCCTTTGTCAGTTCTGACAGAGATGGCTTGATTCTTGAAAGTTTATACCCAGGAAAATCTTGTTGATCTTTAAGGGGCTCCTGGGCTTGAACCGTGTAAATCACAGTAGAGCTGTGCTGACCAAAGAGGGAGGAGAGGACAATTTGGCCGTCTTGCTCTTCTTCATCTCAGCCACCTGGCCAATTTTGCTATTAGTCCATGCAGGTCTCACAACTAGCAGAAATCAACTTTCCTAGGATCAGCAAGGACTGCCGAGTGGAGAAAAAACCAGAATAATCTGTGATCTGTATGCCCATGGATTCCTGGATCCTGATTTACAGCCAGGTGGAAATTAAACTACCCTTCCTTCAGAGGGCCAAGCTACACATGACGAATGACACTTGAACGGCAAGTGTATTTCTCCCTGTTCACTTGCCCTCCACTCAATCCACTTGCCGTTCAAGTGTCATTCGTCATGTGTAGCTTGGCCCTCAGATCTCTACCTAATAGGTTAGGTGTACATAGGGATTGTAGCTTCAAAGAATATTTGGAAAAAATGTGTTGACCTGGAAACTTTACCTGGGTCTTAGAGCAAGCTCCATTGAGGGTGGTGGAATGGCATGGTGTATCCTAATCTCATCAGATCTCAAAAGCTAAGCAGGGTCTCTACTTGGATGGGAGACCACCAAGGAAGACTCTGCAGAGGAAGGCAATAGCAAACCAGGTTTGCTTCTCACTAGCAATGAAAGCCCCTTGCTAGGCTTGACAGCACTCGCCTACGTATATAATCTCTATGGAACACACTAGCTTGGATGGTTGGATAGTAAGCAGTGTTGAGAGTTTATATGACACAACTGCTGTGCATGTGTCTGATTTGTGCATGCACCTGTTAACACAACTGGCTTTGGGGGGGAGGGAAGGAGGGAGGGAAGGCTAGGTCAGTTTTTAGCCAGAAGAGAGATGGCTTAGGTGAACAGGAATATTATCTGGTAAAACCAGGGCTTTTTTTCAGCCAGAACGCAGTGGAACGGAATTCCGGCACCTCTTGAAAATGGTCACATGGCCGGTGGCCCCACCCCCTGATCTCCAGACAGAAGGGAGTTCAGATCGCCCTCCACACTGCAGCGTGGAGGGTGATCTGAACTCCCCTCAGTCTGGAGATCAGGGGGCGGGGCCACTGGCCATGTGATCATTTTCGCTGAGGGCGATTTAAACTTTAAAAAACTCCGCCTTTGTTCCAGCTGACCCACAGTGATGTCATTGTGTGGTCCTGGAAGCGTGCATGCACTTTGCGAGTGTGCATATGGTACCAGGGCCACCGCCTCCTACCAGGAGTTGCCCCCTGTGCTGGCAACCCACTGAGTTCCACCACCTCTTTTCCCAGAAAAAAAAGCCCTGGGTAAAACCGTTGAAAGCCCAGCCAGGAGGGTGGATCATTCTTTGACAACCTCAGGGCCAAGCTACACATGACGAATGACACTTGAACAGCAAGTGGATTGAGTGGAGGGCAAGTGAACAGGGAGAAATACACTTGCCGTTCAAGTGTCATTCGTCATGTGTAGCTTGGCCCTCAGTTAGAGAAATATGGAGCCAGCAACAGCCAGGAAGCCAGCAATACTGTCCTGACCAATAACCACTGATAGCCTCTTTCAGCCTCTTTCGGTGCTCTGAACTCTGCTGAGCCACTGCCATGCAGAATAGGTCTGAAGACTATTAGATCTTCTGCTTACAAAGATGCCATGTGGCTGTGGCTGTGACCATTGTTCCAACCTGACCCCCTGTTCCAACGTGAACCACCCTTGAGCCCAAAGACTCTACCTAGTGAAGCATCTGATGAAGAGTCCTGTGGTTCTCAAAAGCTGACGATGCCTCTGATGAAGAGAGCTGTGGCTCTCAAAAGCTTATGCTACAATAAAGTTGGTTAGTCTTAAAGGTGTTATTGGACTCTTTATAATTTTGCGACTACAGACTAACACGGCTAACTCCTCTGGATCTCTTCCTAGTGAGGCACTGATCTTGTAAACCTAGTCCTAGTAGCCATTTTCAGCAGCCTCTGAGCATGTGCAGAATGCACGTACGAGAGGGTGGTGATATGCTCTTCGAGGCTGGGTCCCAGGACCTGGTTGGGTCTCATCTGAAGAATGTTTGAGATTCTTAATAGGTGAAGAGGGTGCCTCTAGACACATGCAGAGTGTCTTTCACTTCCCATGGAGATACCATAATACCCAGTGCTCTCTTTTCTAGAATTGCAGGTCGATCTTAAACTGGAAGTCTGTCTATTTAGAAAATAACCAATGCATATTAGCATCTCTAGAGGCACTTCTTCCCTTATACTAAAGCACACATCCATTAGCTGTTCTTTGTTATCCACCTTCATTTATGGCTACTTCATTGCCAGGAAATTGCTTTTTCTTATGTAGTCCCAGACAACCTGAGGAAACCTATTTCCTGCCACTCCTCCTTCTGGATCCATCTGTCTTTTGTTTCTCTTCTTTGTAAGGAGGCAAAGCCAAACTAGGGTAGGGGGGAAGACTTGCATTTTTGAGCCTGCAAGTTGCCATCGTATTCATGAGGCCTCCTATCTCTCTTTCTCAGGATGCTTCCTGGATTCGACCAATTACCAGTTCCCTTGATGTATAACACCATAAAACCCTTAACCTCATTATAGAAAATTTCTTTTGAATGGCCTTTAAAAACCATCTCATTACACGGGAAGAACTGTAATTACCTTTAACAAGACAGAGATATTGCGCGAGCCAGTGAATTTGGGCTGTCGAAACAGCTGCAGCGGGAGTTCATCTGGAGCTCTTTTTTATCACAAGGGCAAATGCTCCTTAACTTTTCTCCCTGCTCCTCTTCTTGCCCTCGGACTTCTTTGTGCGGCCATCGGAAATGAGTCAAATGTAGGTCTCTGCCACTGCATTCTTTTTTCTTATTTCTCCTGATTTTCCAAGCATTCGTGTCAGGCATTACGTCAATGCAATAGCTTTCTCAGAAATCTTCGAGGCTCGTCTGAAATGAAACTGAAGAATGAGTTCTTGTTCTGAATCACGCTCCATTTTATTCATGTATATTGTTTCAGCAGTTTTAGTTTTCTGATTTTCACTGCCGGTTTTGTGAATTTGTTTGCATTCTGTATATTTTTCATATTTAATCCATACGATATTCATACATAAAACCTATGCCATTTGTGGATATAATCACTATATTTAATGGGCCCCATTTTGTTAACAAAAGCAGCTGAAAGATCCCCCAGAATCAATAGAAGTGTCTCTACCTACTTGAGAGCCTCCTTCAATATGCAGGAATATAGGACACCATGAATTAACCAGAAAGGGGGGGGGGAAGAGGGATAAACTTTAAAAAAAAAATCCTGATGAGGAATAAATATGCCTCAGGAACATGGAATGTTGAGAGTAGATGAAAGTTGGATCAGAGGGGGAAGTAAAAAAGGAGAATCTGGCCTTTTCAAGGTCCTGGGAGCTTACGGAAAGATTTTTGTGGGCAAGATTCTCACATTGAGAGCCAGTTTGGTGTAGTGGTTAAGAGCGCAGGACTCTAATCTGGAAGACCAGGTTTGGTTCCCCACTCCTCCACTTGAAGCCAGCTGGTGACCTTGGGTCAGTCACAGCTAGAGATGGGCACGAACCGAAATACGAACCAAAATTAAGCACGAACCAGGCCGGTTCATGGTTCGCGAACCGCGGTTCATCAGATACCATTTCTGATGAACTGCCATGAACGTTAGGCTGGTTCGTTTGGTTCGTTTTTGGGTTCATGACTGCAGACAGCCTGGTGCTGATCAATTAGTTTCCTAGGCAACAGGGGATAGACTTCCTGCAGACCTTCTGCTGACCCAGCAGTGACCTTCTGCTTGCCCGGAAGTGACCTTCTGCTGACCCAGAAGTGATGGTTTTCTGACCCGGATGTGCCGTTTTCATGAACCAAACAAACCAATTCATGAACCAGGGGCAGGTTCATGAAAGTTTGTGGTTCGTGGTTTGTGAAATTTGACAAACCATGAACTGCATGGTTCGGGTTTTTTCCGGTTCGTGCCCATCTCTAGTCACAGCTTCTAGCTCTCTCAGCCCCACCCACCTCACAGAGTGTTTTGTTGTGGGGATAATAATAACATACTTTGTAAACTACTCTGAATGGGTGTTAAGTCATCCTGAAGGGTGGTATATAAATCAAATGTTGTTGTTGTTGTTGTTGTTATTGTCGCTCCCTCCTGCGATTCTTCATGCTGTTTGTGTACATATAATGCTGATTTAATGACACAAGAATAATATTGAAAATTATTACGTTTTAAGTTTACCATGCTCAGCTTGTAAAATACTTGGAGATTTGGGGGGATGGCTGGGAGGGTGAAGTTGCTGCCATTTCCTCCAACCAAATCTCAAAGAAGCAAAATTCAAACTGAATGTTAGGGTTGAAATGATATGCATGAGAAAACTGAAACCACCCCTAGGAGGAACAATATTCCTCTCTCTATCATAGCTTAGGGAAAGAGTTAAAATTCAGGCCCATGCCTGTAGTTATAGAATGGCATCTCAGGTTTCATCTCTTGAAACTAGAATAAACTTTTGCAATCTTTCATTTCAAGGTTGATGCCAAATATTTTCCAGGTAGACTACTCAAAGATGTTTCAGGAATATTTCTTAACTACAGCTGTACTTTAAAAAAAAAAATTCACTGTTTATCATTGGACATAGATACAGAAGAGTTAGCTGTGTTAATCTGTAGTAGCAAAATAGTAGAGACTAGTAGCACCTTTAAGACTAACCAACTTTACTGTAGCATAAGCTTTCGAGAACCACAGTTCTCTTCATCAGATGCATCACAGTTCTCTTCGTCCATGTAGTTCTCTTAATCCATGCATCTGATGAAGAGACCTGTGGTTCTTGAAAGCTTATGCTACAGTAAAGTTGGTTAGTCTTATAGGTGCTACTGGACTCTTTCCTATCATTGGACAGAATTTGATAGTACATGTGCAATATTATTTCATTTTATTTATGTATTCTACAAAATGTTATGTTGCAAACCATTAAGGGATTGATGTAACAGTTACCATTCAATACATTATAAACAATAAGACAAACAAAAAACATGCAGTTACATAAGTACATTGTTTGTGAGAAATGACAGATATTGGCATTTTAATATCTAACTTGTTTCAGATGCAATACAATGTGTTTTGCACTGACTGGCCTCAAAGATGTTGTCTTTGATGGCTATCAAAAAAATCAAGAGATGCCAACCCACTTAAAACATTTTGGATTCTGCATTTTAATATGCATCTCTGGAGGTCCCTTCCAACCCAGTGATTCTATGATTCAAATTAAAACATGAACCCAACATTTTCATACTCAAAGTCTGAATGGTGAAAATGGAATTTGGGGCAGCTTTCAGCCTCCCGTGGCAGCCATTTTGTGACTGTGCCCACCACAGTGTGCCAAAGGTGCCTACCCCTTGCCTAGAGATTGGTTTGGAGCTGTCCAACGTTCTAGATGTAGTTTCCCATCAGCTATAGAAGAACCCTCCTTTCAGAATGTGCTTTTATGAATATTATAAAAAATGGTTTTGCCCTCGCTTTAGCAGAAGGAGACAAAATCAAGTGGATTTTAAAGAGAACCTTTCTCCCCCAATCCCTGTCGCTCCGTATTTCAGCATTCTTTTCCCAGCCAAAACCAGCAGACGAGATGTCCCGTGAGAAAAGGCTCCAAAACTACACACAGGTCAACAGCGTTGAAGAGGTTAAGTTGCTTTTCATTTCTACATGTGTGACTCAATCATTTTTTTAAAAAAATCAGCCCATCTGTCACTAAATTTTGTTCCTTTGCCCAGAATCATTTTTTTAAAAAAAAATCCTACAAAAGAAGAAAAAAACCTGAACATTTGTTAGCGAAAAGTATTTTTTTTTGCCAGAACTGTGATATTTACCCTATTTCAGAAAGCAGCAGAGATAACATTTCAAGCCTCCGTTTTTGTCCTGACGAATCTATCCCCACAATTCTTATAAGGACACGTTCCTGTGCAATACATTAAATTGAAGGGGCGATGGGTAAGAGCAGGCAGCCTCAACTCCGATTCATTCTGATGGGGTATGTGCAGGAGAACTTCCAGGGGAATTCTGCCTATATACTTCATCTGAAACACAGTCGCTTTGTGAATGAAATATCTCTTGTGATGCTAACTCAGGATTTCAGTTTTACTCGGTCTGCTTTCATTTTTTTGAATACAGTCCTTATTGGCTTCTATTTTACTTTTGCAAACTCTGTCAATACTCAAAATCCCTTAACGCCTAAGGTAGAACTCATGTGAGTTAAATGGGCAGTTCTGTCATGTCTGTGCCTCATCCATGCCATACTTAATGCAGACCTGTTATTCTGAACTAATGTTTCACGCTATAACTTGATGTCATATTACCACTTCCATAACTGTTTCCTTTCACAGGCTTATTGACACTCCAGGTGTCTTATCTAATGGACTGTAGAAACTCTCAGTGCTTCGGATCTTGTATACTGCTCACTCCCATGCATTGCTATGTCTCGACGTTGACCTCTTGCTTTCTCAGTGTCTCGACTTGATAGTACAAATATGTGAGACATTCTCAGGACAAGTTTGTGCCAAAAGTCCTGTTTTACTGTTGGGAGGGGGGAAGGAGCAAATGTGTGCGCTAAGAGAAAGGATTTTCCCACAGGTCACTATTCCTGTCAATCTTGCTCTTACTGCTTAGATGCTTACCTTGCTCTGGTAATTCTATGGACATATCTGTGGAAATGATTTGATTTCTGAATAAAGCCATTTAACCAAGAGCCTGGATTTCTTATTGCAATGGTACAGGGATCTATCTGCCATAGCCTGTCATCCACAGCTTGACAAGTTCCTGCGTTTTGTATGGCAACTGAGAGTTTTCTCCATCCTCTCTTTCCAGTAGGGGATGCCAGCTATCAGGCAGTCTGGGGTGCAAGTTTGCATGCTAGCCCATACCATGTCCCATTCTGGCCATCCTTTTCTTGGCAAATCTTTCCCACCTTCTTCCTTTCACTTGTCAGTGAAGGGTCAACTAGTTACTTCAGGACCAAGCAGCACTTGTCGTTATGTTTGCTGGACCATCACTTTGGAGGCGGGGCAATGTGTGGAAATGACATCACGCTGCATGCTGATGTCACTTCTGAATGAAAACCTAGAAGTGGTGTCAGCGTGAGAGGCAGCGCTCTGGTATTCCCCCCAAACTCTATGATATTACCATCAAGTTTGGGTGGAATTTCAGAGAGTTGCTGGACATGCTGACATTTCCATCCCACTATATTTCTGTTATTCCCCCCCCCCTATATTTCTGCAGCTGGTCAGGCCACAAGGGCAAGTGGGCAGGCTGAACCCCTGGGGGGTTGCCCACCCACCCTGGGCAAATAGTAAATCTGTTGGGCTCTTGTCAAATTGGCCAGAAGGGTCTTTTTTCACCTGCTTCCTACTTCACGTGCTGGT